>NC_071994.2:29700000-30025000 GCF_028885655.2 Pongo abelii | reverse complement strand
GGTGCGTGGATCACCTGAGGTCAGGAGTTCCAGACCAGCCTGGCTAACATGGCGAAACCCCGTCTCTACTGAAAATACAAAAATTAGCTGGGCGTGGTTGTGAATGCCTGTAATCCCAGCTACTCAGTAGGCTGAGGCGGGTGAATCACTTGAACCCAGGAGGCAGAGGTTGCAGTGAGCGGGGATCGCGCCACTGCACTCCAGTCTGGGTGACAAGAGTGAAACTCTATCTCAAAAAAAAAAAAAAAAAAATTGGATCCACATTTGTTTGAATTCACAGATGTAGAATACAAGGATACAGAAGGCCAGTAGTATGTTAATATATACATATATATATTACATATTTGAAGAGATATTTAAATCAAAATGGCCTTCTAGACTTCAGCACCTAGAGCATAAAGAAGGTTAAAGTGGCACAGGGGAAAGGGGGAATAGTATTTGTTATATTTTTATTTTGAATCATGCAAAGCATTAAGCCCTCTACTGTCATGTATTTAATCCACACAATAATGCTACGAAGAAAGTATGGTGGTCCTCTTCAAAAATATAAGTGAACCCAGGAACTTGACATCACTTAACAAGAGCACTCAGCTAGTCAGTGGTGCAGCTGAAATTCTAAAACAAGATGGTGAACAGTCAGATTCCTCCATTTAAAAAAAATGTTTGATTGCTAACAGCTTGAGGCACCACTTTTTCTACCTTTCCCTGTTGTCTCACATCTAAATAAGTCCATAGAAAAGTGGAATCAAATCCTACATACCTCTGCCCATAAGAACCCTCACCTTCCTCATCCCGGTCCCATTCCCTAACCACAGTAAAGACCAGAGATACTTGTCTCTTTCTTTCCTCAAGCTGCCCCCCACCAGCTTGGGTGCCTACCCTGCTCTATTAAAAAATCCCACCATGTGTTTAATAAACCTTTTATATCCTCTAGGTGATATATGATGCTATTATCTTGATGTTGGTGGGGGGTTGATCCTTCCCTCTGCAGGCAGGACAACTGAAAAACAAAGGCAATGCAAAGTAATAAGGGAAGGCAGGGCCTCTCTAAACACGCATCACCACTTCGAGATACTTCAGTAGCCAAAACTCTCTATGTGCCATTAGCCATGTGAGTCTTTCCATGCCATAAACAGAACCCAGGCAGAAAAAGTAGGAGGAGAAAAGCTCATTCAAAAGAGACATTTAAACACAATTTGCACTGCTCATATGTTCGAATTTTCCATGTGCTTTTGGTTTTACAATTAGAAACTGCAGTCATATGGATAATGTGAATCAAAGTAAACTTTATTACAATAAAGGACTGTGATTTGAAGCCTGTTTCCTCCTTCTCTGTTCTAATGTTATGAATATAATGGGTTATAGGAAAATAGAGGGGCTACTGCTGACTAGAAAACAAATGCCAGGTTGCAATAGTAAAGGCAGAACATCTCATGCATCTCCTGAAAGATTTTTTCAAAGAATTATCCCTGAGGGTAGTGAACATCTGTTTCATTTAGCTTTCTTTTTCCAATTCTCTTATAACAGAAGTGATTTTCCTCTGAGGAAGCTATTCCATAAGTTTCAACAGAGCTAAGTTCTTTAACTTCATAAAATTTGTCCCAGACGCAGAGATGGTCATGAAGTCTGGGCTTGGACTATGAAAATACTTTATCCTCCTGAACCTAACAGTAGGTTTAGAGATGGGCACATGGCTCAATTCAGGCCACCGAATCTCCCATCCAGGAATCTTCTGCCAGAGCCTTTAAAATGATGGCATCTTTCATTGTGGTTGCTAGGTGGCTAGGGTGTGTCTACAGGGCTGTCACAGGTGATTGCATTTATTCCCTGAAGGTAACCTCACTGAGACACAGAAAAAGACACATGGCTCTAAAATATAATGCTTGAATCCAGTTATCTTTGGAAGTTTCAGTTACATAAGACAATGAATTCTTCTTTTCTTCCTAAAGTAGTCTGGACTGAATTGAGTTTCTATTACTTTTGATCAAAAGTTTAAATTTGGGCTGAGCACTGTGGCTCATGCCCATTATCCCTGTACTTTGGAAGGCCAAAGAGGGAGAATTGTTTGAGCCCAGGAGTTTGAGGCTAGTCTGGGCAACACAGTGACACCCCCATCTCTACAAAAAATGAAAAATTAGTGCGGTGTGGGGCTGCATGCCTGTAGTCCCAGCTACTCAGGAGACTGAATCAGGAGGGTATCTTCAGCCGAGGAGGTTGAGGCTGCAGTGAGCCATGATCATGCCACTGCACTCTAGCCTCCACGAGAGTGAGATCCTGTCTGATAAACAAACAAACGAAAACATTCTTATCTCTATATGTGCTCACACACTGTGGCAAAAGAAGCTCTAGGTAACGTGACTGCATAATTCATAGTCCAAGTCAGAACTTTTATGCAAGTTAAAACAGACACTATTCAAATTTACACAGCGCAACAGTTACATGGAACTGTTGCAGCCCAAGTAGAACATATGGTAACCTCAGTAATTGAGGTTGTACTATACCATACTGTATACTTTCTAAACCTCTCAGCAGCTTCTTCGATGTCCATGGTTGTTTTAACATACACTTTGTGTGTAAGAAAACAGCTTGTAAAAATAACAGCCGCTGAAAATTGTGTCTAGGCCTTAGCCCTCTACCTTGTATTATCTATCTATTTATCTATCTATCTATCTATCTATCTATCTATCTATCTATCTATCTATCTGTCTGTCTGTCTGTCTATCTATCTATCTATCTATCTAGGCTTCTATAATAGCCATCTATCTATCTATCTATCTATCTATCTATCATCTATCTATGTAATCTATCATCTCCTTTAAATGAGTTATAAGTTGGAGGAGAGAGTCATTTACAGATAAATTACCTAGAGTAATAAACAAATATCATCTGTTGAGATAGGGGATCGAGAGTGAAGAAAAGACAAGTAAGCAGCAAAAGGTGGTATATATGTGATCATGGTGGCATGCATTTGCTTTGGCCTGACCAACAATACTTCTTTGTTTCTTTCTCATCACAAAATGTTTCTTTGCTTCGTATATAGCAATGTACTTAGCCACACAGCATAAATAGAATATTCTAAGGCAATCATAATAACTTAATTCCCCTTTGTTAGTGAATAATCTTTGGAAAGCTTTTCACCCGCTTATGCCCACCGGGATGTAAGAAGTCTATTGATAACTCCTAGAAAAGCTTTTCTTTCCTGAGAGAGGTACAAGAAGATGTATTGTTTTTGCCTCTGCATCCCTTTCCAAATGAAATTTCTGCTTTGGGCTATTGCATTAAGACATAATGACTGAAACTGTGACCGCAATTTGGTGTCATCCATGAGGCAATAAGACTGAGGACAGGAATCAGCATACTGTGGATGGTGGTGTGGAAGCATGGAAAGTTTGGCTCCTTAATGGCATTGCTAAGTTCTAGGACCATCCCTGAGATTCTTACATTCGGATTTCTTGTTAAATGAGCCAATTGAGTTTTATGAGTAAAGCCATCATCAGGAAGGTAGTCTGTTACTTTCACCTGAATGCATCCTAATCACTACAGGAGGCACAAATTCAACATCAGGCTGTCAATGTCCCATGTTATGGTCATATGCCACTCAGGGGAAAATTCTACAGACAATTTTCACATAAAGTCCTACAGCAACAGAAAAATGCTACCTCTGTGTTTTTCAAGAAAGCTAGAGCTGTCTAGACGGGACTCCTACTGCCCAACTAAGAAAATCTCTCTCTCTCCTCCTTCCTCTCTCTCTCTCCCTCCCTTTCCCTCTTCCTCTCCCTTTTACCCTGTTCTTCTCCTTCTCCCTCTCTGTTTTCTGTCTGCTATAGCAAATCATTCCTTAAGGGTAGGTATGAAAAAAAGTCTATAAAAGTTTATGAGAAAGCCACTAATACCTACCTTTTGTGATTTTAGAATCATTTCTGAATCAAACAGAGTAACAAATACCACTACAACAAAGGAGACTAATTAACTGATTGACTGTTCTAAAAGCCTATATAAGTCCTATATAACCTAGGGTCTTTCCCTGTCTCAGTTAAGAGCTAGCAATATTACCTTAGTATATTGAACTTTCCACATATGACTGCCTCCAAGCTTTTATTTCCAAGTATCCATTTTCACTACCATTGGATGGTGATGGAATAAACATTGGTATAGTTATTAGGAGGCTTGGGCTCTAGTCACAGCTTTGCTCCTAATAACCCATACTACTCAAGACAGTTTATTGAAGCCCTTAGGAGACTTCAGTTTTACAATCTGTAAAATGTGAAGTTCAAATAAGATAATTTAGATTTCTAATATTTTATATTCATAATTCAAAGAGACATCATCTCAGAAAAATGGGTTTCACAGCCCAGCACTGTTGTGTTGAAAAGTGTGGTAGGCTGAGTAATGGCCCCCAAAGATATCCAAGACCTAATCTCCAGGACCTGTGAATGTCATTTTATAGAGCAGTATGAACATTGCATATGTGATTAATTTAAGAATCTTCAAATGAGGAGATTATCCTGAATTATCTGGGTGGGTGCTAAATGTAATTACAAGGATCCTTATGAGAGAGAGGCAGATTTGACCACAGAAGAGAAGAACGTGTGTCCACACTGCTGGCTTTGAAGATGGAAGAAGGGGCATGAGTTAAGGAATGCAAAAAATGCAGTTCTAGAAGCTCAAAAAGGTAAGGAAAGGGATTCTCTTCTGAAACCTCTAGAAAAAACACAGTCCTGCCAACACCTTGATTTTTGATATCCAGCCAGAACTATAAGAGAATAAATTTCTATTATTTTAAGCCATTAAGTTTGTGATAATTTGTTATAGCATGTATTAGGGTTTTCTAGAGGAACAGAGCTAATAGGATGTATGTACATATGAAAGAGAGTTTATTAAGGAGAATTGGTTCACACGATTACAAGAAGTCCCAAGATAGGCCTTCTGCAAGCTGGGGAAAGAGAGAAGCCAGTAGTGTGGCTCAGTCCAAATCCAAAAGCCTCAAAACCAGGGAAGCCAACAGCGAAGCCCCAGTCTGAGGCTGAAGACCTGAGGTCCCCTGGGAGACTGCTGGTGCAAGTTCCACAGTCCAAAGACCGAGGAACCTGGAGTCTGATGTCCAAGGGCAGGAGTAGAAGAAGGAAAGCATTCTGCTCTGGAAGAGAGAGAGAGAGAGAGAGACAGTGCGCAAGAGGACTCAACAAGCCACTTTTACTTTCTTCTGCCTGCTTTGTACTAGCTGTGCGAGCAGCTGATTGGATGGTGCCACAGTGAGGGTGGGTCTTTCTCTCCTAGTCTACAGGCTTAAATGTCAATCTCTTCTGGCAATACCCTCACAGACACTGCAAGAAACAATACCTTACTAGCCACCTGGGTATCCTTCAATGCAGTCAAGTGAACACCTGTTATTAATCATCACACAGGAATATAGGTAAATAATTCAAGAACAGTAAAGTCTTATTGACCTTAGCAGAGATGTGGACCAGGAAAGACTTGAGATTGTCGATTCTGAATAGAAATGAATGGTGGTAATTGCTTTACTGTCTATCTGCAGTTCCTGGCTTAGAAGATGATAAATTTGAATATGTAGAAATAGCTTTGTGATAAACTGGCCTTTTCTGATTTTATCTTTGTATTGCACTCTTATGTGGAGCCTTTAATATGTGGCTATAAGTTGCTTTTCAGTTCTAAACAAGCTTTCCTTAGAAGTTACAGTTGCAGATAATGGCAGGCTTGGTGTGGCTATATGAATGAATCAATCACCTTTAACATTTACCTCTTAGTGTTTATTATGCTGGCTTCTAACCTATGGCGTGTATCAGAATAAAAAGTTTGTAAGAGCACATGCCAGGATTTCAATCTTGTGTACCTAGTCAGATTCTTCTTGACATGTTTCTTTTTAAATTCCTCCACAGAGATTATAAAATACACAAAAACCTTGGAAAAAAATCACGTAATTAGTCACTGCCATTGACTGATGTAATTTGAAATACTCTTAAAATATTGCTTCTTGTGTAACACATTGACACACTTGTGTCTCTCTGTTATGGTATTCATGTTCCTGTGATGTAAATATAGGTAAAGCCATCCCCAAGAGGCTCAGAAATCTTCGTTCAAAGTGCATTAAATAATGTTAAATATGAGATTTATTTATAAAATGCTGACTGTTTTAGGAAATTGCTAGTCTGTCTTAAGCTGGATGGCATCTCGTCAAATTTGATGTTATCTGTTTGCTGACATGGAGAGACAAAATATTCCTGTTCTGTCCCAATTTACAGAAACACTAAATTAAACCGTATAAAATTACTGTTTTTATAGGTCAAGAACTTTCTTAAGGTTGGCCTTTTCATATGGTTTAACCTATTAAATGAATTCATTAGTAAAGAAACTCAAGGAAACTGAATTGGGCCAATAACTTTAAAGAATTGAAATATAATAAATAGGTAAATAATAGTACAGCCACTAGGTTATTGAGATTAATCAAGCTAAAAAATAACTTTTTAGGTCAAAACGATGTATACTATTGTCTTTGCTAAGTTTTTTCAATCTTCCTCAGTCCTGGATTTGTTTCATTCTTTACAAGGAATTTGTACATGTTTGTTGAGTGGATGAATGTAACTATTTTATATGAATGAATAACAGTTACAAATCATAAATTACATATTAGTGGGTACTTTGAATACTGCATTATATGTGTACCAGAAATAAGTTTATTGTATATCATATTAGGATTGGGCCAGGTGTAGCTGTAGCATAATAGAAATATTACTGGAACTAGAATAAGTTGCTCTGCATTTGAAGATCTGCTAAGTGCCTTAATTTCCTCATCTGAAAACTGGCAAAGTAATGATATTTACCACCTAGAATTGCTGTGATACCCAAATAATATATGAGTAAATGTGTTTGTAAATTACAAAATATTATAAGGTATCATGGTATTTAGAAAGCAAAGACCCTCTGAGGACTCACTATCTGTACCTGAAGAGACTAAAGTTACTTCTAGGATATAAACTGGGTACCAACTAGGATATTATAACTAGGTACTAACTGGGCACATTTTGTTCTTGTTGTTGTTTGACAAACACCTCGTCTCTGCATTGAGAAAGGTTTTGTCTTTCCTAATTATAAACACCTAACCAATATCAGTGATTTGTAGGAAAAAAGCAAGTCTGTTAATAAACTAAATAGTAAAGTAAGAATAACTAGCCCAACAAGGGCATTTCAAAAATAATAACTGCTTTCTAATTTTAAGGATGATTTAAAGTCTTCACTCCTCACCCTTGCCCAGATTTCCTTGTTTCTGAGTATAGAATTTGTTTCATTCAAGCATGTCCTTAAGGGTTTTTTTTCTAAATAAGCTAATGAATCAGATGATGTCAGGACATAAAACACTCACTGATGTTATGGCTTCTACATCAAAGATACCACAAACATGACATTTCCACTGCACAATTACTATTATTGCTTTATTTTATTTAATTTACATTTTTAAAAGCATTTTATTGCAATTGAAAGTTACTTCATGAGTGTAATTTGTGTTACAGAAATTCATATTTTACATTACTACTTCTGCATTATTTTATTCACTAGCATTTTCCTTTAACATGGAAACAGGTATATACATAGATATTTCCAATATATATGGTCATTGCCTGGAAACAGAACAGCCTAGAGAACTATGTGAATGATTTGAGAGTGCAAGGATCTTCAGAGGGAACGTGAGACTTCTTGGAAATAGGGCATTAAACCTCAGCTTGAATAATGAGTAGAAGTTACTCATGGAAGAAGGAAGAGAATGTGTCTGTGAGTACTGAGATGGTGGATGGGAGGGTGACCAAAAGAAGTACCAGGAGGAGGAGATGGCATGGACAAAGGCACAATGGCATGAAACACCACTGGGTGTAAAATTAGAATTATAATCAATCTAGAAGCACTAGAGTACAAAATATTAAGGGGAGAAAAGTAGGAATGAAAGAAAACAGCTCTTATTTCTGTGCTTTCTTCCAGGTGGAGGAATATCCATTAGTGTAACACACTTGTCCTCCTGCCATCCACTTATATCTCTCCTACAGTGGGTGGGGTTGATGTACCTGGGTTTGGAAGGTGAAACTAGAACTGTATATTCCTACCCTTTTTCTCTTCTCTCCGTTGGGAGCCAGCTTACCTGCACGGTATAGTTGTTCCCATTTGGTTTTCTCCATGTCTTACGTTTACAGAGACAGGTTTTGCCCCTAAGTCAAAGATGAGGATGGGTGGTGGGGAAGTTAAATGCTGTTTTGAGGGGAGTAATTTAATTGAGGATTGTTAGAATGTATATTGGGGCACAAACCTTGAGAAATAATTGGGAAGAAGAATTCTGTGGGGGAAATGGTTGTCAAATGGTTCTAAGTGGGGAACATCTCCCCCAGATTTAGGCCTTAGACTTCATTTGTTGTTTGTTGACTTGGGGCCTTGGAAGTTTATGCTAGCCTATAAGACTTGTTTTTATAGTTATGTGGTTGGCTGTTACTTCTTGCAAACTGGGAAAGGAACTTTGATTTTTGCCCTGAGTTATTTTGACCTCTCTGCAACTTA
The DNA here is from genome assembly GCF_028885655.2 of Pongo abelii. Classification (NCBI taxonomy): domain Eukaryota; kingdom Metazoa; phylum Chordata; class Mammalia; order Primates; family Hominidae; genus Pongo; species Pongo abelii. Next base: position 30,016,444 of record NC_071994.2, on the reverse strand, counting down.
ATGGAAGCTTTGTCCACAGGCAAATAGCTCTTTCTGTAGAGGCAGTACTACATGTGCCCAGTGAGAATTAGGCAAATGGAAGGCACACTTCAGCAATGTTGAAAAACAACTCATGTCTTAGTGAAGGTATGAGACACCTTGGGCCTCAGGAAATATTTAGGGCCACTCAAGGCTCAGCAAACACATAAGCCTTTGAAACATTAGGCAGATACTGGCTATTTAACTCAGCAAAATGAAACCCTCTGGACAAAAATCTGCATTGTCCATGAGGATACCTATAGGATCAGTGGTTGCTGTTGTGAGAAGCGGCCTCATGAAGGGGCAGACAAGTCTGTCTTAATCCATTTATGTTGCCATAAAGCAATTCCTGAAACTGGGTAATTTATAAAGATGGTAATTTATAAAGACTGGCTGGAAGGTTGAGCATCTGTTGAAAGTCTCAGGCTGCTTCCACTTCTGGTGGAAGGCAAAGAGGAGCCAGCATGTGCAGAGATCACACCGTAAGTGGAAAGAAAAGACAAAGGGGAAAGATACCAAGCTCTTTTTTTTTTTTTTTAAATAACCAGCTCTCACAGGATCTAATAGAGTAGAACTCACTTACCACCCCACTACAGGGAGGGCGTTAATCTATTCATGAGGGATCCGCCCCCATGGCCTGAACACCTCATGTTAGAGCCCTATCTCCAACACTGTGATCAGATTTCAATATGAAGTTTGGAGGAACAATGCCTAATATAGCATTTTGCCCCTGGTACCTCAAAACTCATATTCTTCTCATATTGTAGAATACAATCATCCCTCCCAATAGTCTCCCAAAGTATTATTAGCTTATTCTAGTATCAGCTCAAAAGTCCAAAGTCCAAAGTCTCATCTGAGACTCATGGCAAATTCCTTCTACCTATGAGCCTGTAAAATCAAATAAGTTATTTACTCCCAAGATAGAATGGTGGTAAACGTAACTGGTAAACATTCCTATTGCAAAAGGGAGGAATGGAAGAAATAGGTTAAAAGACAGAAATAAAAGGCCCCATAAAAGTCCAAAATCCATCAGGGCAGACATTAAGTCTTTAAGCTCCAGAATAATCTCCTTTGGCTCAGTGTCCCAGATCCTGGGTACACTGGTGCTAGGGGTAGGCTCCCAAAGCCTGAGGCAGCCCTGGCCCCATGGCTTTGCAAGGCACAGCAGAAGTGGCTGCTTTCACAGGTTTGGGTCTGGTGCCTGTGGCTTTTATGGGCTGAAGTTGCATGCTGCTGGTGGCTCCATAATTCTAGGGTATCTGCAACATTCCTGTTCCCACAGCTCCACTGTCCACCACTGTGGCTCTACCCCTGAGGCAGGTCTACACTCCCAAGCTTTCTGATACCGCCTCTGAAATCCCTCTGAAATCCACGTGGAAGTCACCAGGCCTCTACCTGTCTTGTATTCTGGACACATTCAGACTTAGCATTACATGGATGCCACTGAGGCTTACTTCATGTGCTCTCTGGAGCAGTGGCCCAAGCAGTATTTGGGCCCCATTAGCTGTTGTTGGAACTGAAGCAGCTGGGATGTGGTGAGCAGCATGCTGAGACGGTGCAGGGCAACAGCACTGCAGGCCCTTCTGTCCTCTTAGTCCTCCGGGCCTGTGATGGGAATTTTTCAGGGTCTTTTTCCCATTGTCTTGACTATTAGCACCTGGCTCCCTTTTAGTCAAGCTAATCTCTGTATCAAGTGGTTGCTCTAGAGCACCCTTGGATCTGTCTCTTGCAAATGCTCTTTCCTTCTCTGCTACATGGCCAGGTTGTGAATTTCTCAAATTTTCACACTGTGATTCCCTCTTAATTGTAAATTCCACATTTAGAATATCCCTTTGCTGTCATATCTGTTTGTAAGCTGTAAGAAAAGTAGCTGCATTACTTCTTTAGGGCCTTGCTGCTTAGAAATTTCTACTACCAGATACCCTGGGTAATCACACTTATGTTTGGTCTTCCATAAAGCCCTAGCGCATGGGACAATGCAGCTAAATTCTTTGCTACTGTATAATAAGGCTAAGCTTTTCTCTGGTTTCCAATAAATTCCTCATTTTTATCTGAGACCTCCTCAGCATGGCCTTTACTGTCTATATTTCTATCAGCATCTTGGTTATAATTACTTAACCAATATGTAAGAAGTTCCAAATTTTTCTTCTTTTTTGCCTTCTTGTCAGCCGTACAAACACTTAAAATATCTGCCCACTACCCAGTTTCAAAGCCATTTCCACATTTGCAGGTATCTTTATAGCAACACCCCACTCCTCAGTACCAATTTTCTGTCATAGTCCATTTGTGTTGCTTTATAGAAATACCTGAGGCTGAGTAACTTATAAATAAGAAAGGTTTATTTGACTCACAATTCTGTTGGCTAGAAGATCAGGCATCTGGTGGGAGCTTCAGGCTGCTTCCTCTCACAATGGAAGGTGAAGGGGAGCTGGCATGTGCAGAGGCAACAGAGGAAGCAAAAAGGAAGTGGGGCATGTGCCAGCCTCTTTTTACCAATCAGCTCTCATGGGAACTAAAAGAGCAAGAACCCCCTCACTGCCTCCACACAGGGTGGGTATTAATCTATTCATGAGAGATTTGCTCCCTAACTCAAACATCTTCTATTATAGCCTGCCTCCAACACTGGGATCAAATTTCAACATAAAGTTTGGGAGGGCAAACAACTAAACTATAGCAAAGTCTATCTTAATAGGATACTTGATCTTCTCTATAGAGAAGATGTATCATGTCCTAGATAAGCTAAATGATTGAGTCCAATTAGTTAAGCAGGTAAAATGTGGAAAGTTACATTTCTTTCATTTATAGTATTCTTGAGGAGTTGGAATGGGTTATGTAATTGGTTTATTTGGAAAGAGATAATAGGCAAATGTGTACTTCCCTCTCTTGTTGGGAGCAGTCCTGTATTCCACTTTGTGGTGAAGATGGTGTAGTACTATGGGATAGTTCTTTTTGCCTTTTTCTTTTTTTTTTTTTTTTAGATGGAGTTTCACTCTTGTTGCCCAGGCTGGAGTGCAGTGGTACAATCTCGGCTCACTGCAAACTCTGCCTCCCGGGTTCAAGTGATTCTACTGCCTCAGCCTCCCGAGTAGCTGGGATTACAGGTATGTGCCACCATGCCTGGCTAATTTTTTATTTTTAGTAGAGACGGGGTTTCTCCATGTTGGTCAGGCTGGTCTCGAACTCCCAACCTCAGGCGATCCGCCCGCCTTGGCCTCCCGAAGTGCTGGGATTACAGGCGTGAGGCACCACGCCTGGTCAGGGATAGTTCTTTACTGATTCAGGGTTGCCAGTAAGTCTGACTAATTCTGGGATTTTCTATAAGAAATTCTTCTTCTCTATAAATAAAAAACATATGCTCCAGCCTAATATTTACCAATAATAAGATGTTTTTTCTCCACAAATAGTGATTCCTTTGTATTAAATATAACTTGATTCAGAATTTAGACTGATAAGAAGTATGTTATTTATGGAATCCTCTCTACTATCCCACAAAAGTAGATGAAACCAGGTCATGGAGGTCTTCCCTGTACCTTGCTCATTAAATGCCTCTTTTCTGATTTGAGGAACTTTAATGACTGCTGTCTATATATAAGGCAACTGTTTTCCAGAGATTCTTGATAACATGTCCTCAAAAGATTTTCTGTTCTTTCCAGAGCACTTGACTGTGCAACTGGTTGGCAAGTAAACACATCACTTTATCTTTCTGTCTAAACTTATCAGAGATGCTAATATCCCTCTAAAGAAGGCAAAAGCTTTGCTCAACTGTCACTTTGTAAAAAGTGTTGATTACTTGAGCAATTCACACAGGGCACAATGCCAAACACATAAAAAAAGTGTTCAATAAATTATAGTAGTTCTGGTAGTTGTACTTATTTCAATGACTGAGTCTCTTTCTCTTAAACCTAGATTTTGTCACCTAAAATAAATTTTCATCATTCTTACCCAGTTCATGTCTGTTGGACCACAGTTTGGGTGCAATGATAAACATTTTGTAGTATTATTAAAAGTACTATAGCCTTCTAAAACCTGATTCTAAAATTAGAATTCATTATAAACTTACTAAAAAATTCAATAAGTATTTAATTTTAGATTCCAGTGATAACAGATAACACATTTATCAATATTTCTGGTTTTATATATGGGCTTATGTATCTCTTTTTGAGTTAGATGTTAAATGCAGAACTCCAAGTTAAAAATCTTTATACACACTTGACTTTTCATTATATTTTTCATTCTAAAATATCCTTTATAAAAGATGGCTCATTAAACACTGCTTGAATAAATAGAATAATCAAATATATATGTAAGATAACAGGCAAATTCCATTAGCACCTTTGTACCTATCATCCCATTTAGGAAATGAAACTTTACCATTCACTTTATACCATTAATAAATCCCCAAATCTTGTATTTATGTTTTATTGCCTTTTGTTATAATTTTATTACATGTGTGTCCTTAAATATACAAAAAAAATTAGTTTTTATCCCCTTATTAGGAAAATCAGTTCTGTCAAAAATTTTTATTCATGTTATTGAGAGGTGGGAAAGGGGGAGGTTGACCATTGACCAAAAGTATGCCATTGGTCAATTTTTCTTTCCCCGTGCCAACATCACAGTTTTAGTTATTACAGCTTTGGAATTTTTATATGAATTCTTGGTATTTTAGTATTTGTTTGCTTTTTTTCCTCTGCATCCTGATAGAATGTCTCAATTTTATCTTCCATTCCACTGAATCTATTTTCTAAAGATCAGTTCTACTTTATGTAGCATCCAATGCATTCTTTAATTCTGCTATTGACATTTTCATTTTCTTAAAATTTTTAAAAATCTGGTCTTGTCACCTGACCTCACCATAGGAACAAAAATCTATACTAAGAAAAATAAAGAGTGGTTTTAACACAAAGAAAATAAAAACATCATTCCTTCCAAATAAATAAACAAGTAGTAGTATTCTATTTAGGATGCTTTGCCAAACATATGCTAATATTATGTTTTGCTTGCACTAGTAAATTCTTATTTAGGGAGCCTGTACTCCTAATGATAAGTGTTTTGGGTGATATATCAATTAAGCTGTGAAACAAACCACCTTAAAACTTAAGGGCTTAAAATAGGACCATTTATTAAGTTGCTGTCCTGCAGGTCAGAAACCAGAGGTGGGTTCACTGTGGTGATTGTCATCCTTAACTGAGCTCATTCTTGACATTGCTATCAGTGTCAGGTCAGCTAGGGGTGGCTGGTCTAGGACAGCCTTACCCAGGACAGCTCATCTCTGCTCCACAGGGTCTCTCATTAACCTCATGTTAGACTAGGCTTGTTTACATGGCAGATGAGCAAGTTTCCAGGAGAAATAAGTGTGCAAGAACTCTTGAGCTTTAGGCTTGGAACTGGCATAACATTGCCTCTGCCTCCACCACATCTCAAGAATCAGCAAATCAGGAGTTCAGCATAGGTTAAAGGGGAGGGGAAGGAGACTCCATTTTTTCATGGCGGGAATACAAAGTCACATAGCAAAGAACGTGGATACAGACAGAAATCAAGGATTGTGGTCATTTTTTATTTATTTATTTATTTATTTTTTCATTGTGTCACAGGCTTGTTCTGTTTCTCAAGTAGCAATGTACATTTTGAATAGGTTCTATGCTGTTGTGTATTTCTCTATGTTTATTTTCAAACTAGGTAACATCTAGGGAGGGTTATTGGGCATACAAAAAGATATTTAAAATTGCTCTTCTTTCTGTTCCCAGCCTAACTGCTTAACACACTGACTGCTCAACAATCAAAGCTAAACCTAAATTTTTTCACAGTATTATTTCCTTGAGAAGCCTAGTGCTCTTGTGTTGTAATTTTTTTATGCTTTCACTAATATTTTGCTAAAAAGTTAAGAAAGCCTGCATCAGGGGTAACTAGACATTTTAAACTGGAGGACTAAGCTTGATGTTAAGATTGTTATTTCTTATTCCAGGTCAGAAGGTTGTAGGTGATGTTCACTTGTTCTCAAAATAACTATTATAACACCATGTTTTGACTACTCTTTACTGGAACTTAATTTTCTGACAAGTTACCTTACATGCAAAATAAAGATTTTTTGAGTTCAATTTATAACAAGATAATTCATCTTTTTCCCATGCTCCTTGCTACCTGCACTGAGACCTACTATTGTTTCTGAGCTAGCACTGTTTGAATTGGTTCTTGTTTACCCTTCTGAACCTACATCAATCAGGCTGTCGGTGTAGACATCTACATTTACATAACTAATGGCAGTCCTACTGGGTGTCATTTCAGTTGCTGCTATGACTAGAGATCTCACTTATACACTGGTGACCTTCCAAATTCAACTTCTGCTCATTTTATCTGTGGGTCCTTCAAGCTCAAACTGCAAAATTCCTGTGAGTTTACAGAAATGTTTTCAAGACCTTTGTCCGTTCCAGTTTTGGTTCTCTGATTTTTGTTTTTTTTTTTTTTGCTTTCATTCATTGCCTCAGCTGCTCATTTGCTATCTTATTGACTTAGCAATTTTTGCTTTGATATTTTAGCATCCTTGTGGTGTCACCTTTTTTACCATGGTAGCTATGGAAGTCCTTGCTGTGTGTTTCAACTACTCTATTTTTCCCAAGAGGGTGCTTGCGTTCACAATCTGTCACCAAATTATTTTGATGGAACTGATTAATTATTCAAGGTAAATTTCCATTCCTTTTAGTAAAATAAATAAATTTTGCTTATTTTTTAAAGTTAATTAAATTAACTCATTTGACTGGGTTGATTGAACATTCTGGTTTGGGTTTAGAATTGAAAAGTCTTGGATTTGCCTTTTAATCAATAATCATCAGAAAGTCTAGGTTGCAACTGTTTTGAGAAGCTAGTTGGGTTTTCTTAACCGTTTAGCAATTGATTGCTTTCTCTAATTAGCATTTCTAGGAGAATAGATGTATATATTTTTTCTGCCGTTCTTTGTTCTTAGCTGGGATGCCCTGCAGCAAAAGTCAGATTAACAAGAGAAAAACCGAAGTTTATTAACTTGTATACCTCATGTATGCACAGAAGATACTCAGGGAAAAATAAGTAAATCTCTGAGAGGTGGCTTAGAATCGATGCTTAAATACCATCTTCCGCTAAAAACAAAAGAGAGAGGGGATTGGAGAGTACAGTTACGGGAAGCTGACCAGGAAAAGTCCAGCAAACAAGAGTAAGGTTTGTTATGCAGATTTCAATCGTTGCCTTCTTCATTAATACAAATTTCTTATGATTTAGTAATTTTTTTCTTTTGCTGGTAGAGAGGAAGACACCCTTACTAATAAAGATTTCCTTTGTAGATGATGTAAATTTTCTTTGCAAAAGGGTAACTTCTACTCTGTTTTCATAGCTCCTCCTGTTTCTGCTTTTTTTTTTTTCAAAATAATCCTGACACCAAAGAGGCATATTTTGGGATGGCATTTTCTGGTGTCCTACACATTTTTACACCCCCTGAAATGTCCGTGCCTTTTAAGCACATGATGTTGAGCAAGGACTCTGGGGTCAGGCTCTTGTTTCTGTCATTTACTACCTGTGTATTGAGTTTTAGTTTCTTTCTAAATCTTTTTTTTTTTTTTGAGACAGAGTCTTGCACTGTTGCCCAGGCTGGAGTGCAGTGGCCGATCTCGGCTCACTGCAAGCTCCGCCTCCTGGGTTCACGCCATTCTCCTGCCTCAGCCTCCCAAGTAGCTAGGACTACAGGCACGAGCCACCACGCCCGGCTAATTTTTTGTACTTTTAGTAGAGACTGGGTTTCACCGTGTTAGCCAGGATGGTCTCGATCTCCTGACCTCGTGATCTGCCCGCCTCAGCCTCTGAAAGTGCTGGGATTACAGGCGTGAGCTACCATGCCCAGCCTGTAAATCTTAAGTAATACCTTCTCACAGAGCCATAGAGGATGTAACATACATAAGGCACTGAGAACTGTTTGTGGTAGAGAAGAAACACTTAATAAATACTAGATGGCTTTCCTGTTGCACTCTACATATGGGGTAAAATATATTGACACTCAGGAAATGTGTCAATTTTGATCCCACCAAGGACTATGTCTCTCCGGGCTTCCCCTGCACCCCCTGGGCTGTCTGCATTTGCCCCAGCCTTCTGAGTTTCACTCTTCTCACCCACTTTGGGTTTTGCTGTTGGTGGCAGAAACATTGCAGAAATCCCTGATGTTTGGAAAATATGAGCAGCAGGGTTTATAGCTAGGGCATTGAAAGGGAAAAGTGAGGCCGGGCACAGTGGCTCACGCCTGTAATCCCAGCACTTTGGAAGGCCGAGGCGGGTGGATAACGAGGTCAGGAGATCGAGACCATGGTGAAACCCCATGTCTACTAAAAATACAAAACATTAGCCGGGCGTGGTGGTTGGCGCCTGTAGACCCAGCTACTCGAGAGGCTGAGGCAGGAGAATGGCATGAACCCGGGAGGCGGAGCTTGCAGTGAGCCGAGATCGCGCCACTGCACTCCAGCCTGGGTGACAGTGCGAGACTCCTCCGTATCAGAAAAAAAAAAAAAAAAACGGGAAAAAAGGGAAAAGTAACCAAGTTCAGGGCTTCACTACTGGGGCTACCTGATGCAGACTTGCTGCCTTAGACATTAGACAAAAGAAAGTGTTTTCACTATAGTTAATAAAAATCACGATAAACTCAAAATTACTCAGAGAAGGTTGCCCCCAGCATTCGTAAATTAAAGAAAAACGACTTGTTGGGGTAAGTTACCATGAAAGGAATAAAAGAATAGACAGAAGATAAAAATCTACAGTTTTTGATGGAATTATTTTGGCCTGATTTTGCTGACAAGCATACCTTATCAGGAGGAGCATTTGGGATGGTGAAGATAAAAAAAACCAAACATTTACAAAAAAAATAGAGCATGCAGCTAGCTTCTTGGTACACTTAAACAAGTTGTCCCCCCCACCTTTTTGAGACTTCGTTTCTATATCTGTAAAATTAGGGTGCCGATTTATGATTCTTACTGCTCTGACCTTCTACAATTTTATTCTAAAGCATAGGAATGTGTTACCACAGAAAGTATCTCTCTAAAGGTTTTAGGAAAACTGTGGCACCCATTCAGCATCACTGTTGGCAGGAATCATGATGAGTATGATTTAGCATGCTTCCCAGAGCTACAGAAAAATATGTTGAGCCAAATTCCTGGGGCATCTGAACCAGTGTCTGGCAGTAATTTAGGCCTTCTTCCAGAACTGCTAAGTGGTGCCATTGTGACCTGACTGTGTTAATCATGAGTTGGGCACTTTGGGAGGTATATTAGCTTCTTTATACCTCTGGATTGAGACCAGGTTTGCTTTGTGGAAATAAGTGGACATGGGAAAGAAATCCATTTCTTCATAACAAGTACATGAATCATTATATGCCACATAAGTGTGGTAGATATCCAAATCAAATTGTGTCCCTGATACATAAACATATGTATACAGGAAGAATTTTAAGCAGATAATTAGAAAAATTGGTAGATATTAGATCAGCTCCATGTCAGCATGCTCTAGGAATTAGATAATAAGTCCTACTCTGTGGGTTATAAACCAAAATAACTTGACACGTATCCTGCGCATGTCCTCTAAAATTTTTTGTTGTTTGTTGTTGAAATGAGTATGACCTAGAATTTCTCTCCAGATCCAAGAAGACAGGACTTTCTTATTAGGAGAAATATCTGAATAATGTGACTCAGCTAAATTGACACATAAAATTAATAATTATATACATGTCAAAAACTACTTCACAATGTGCCTGACTCATAAATAATATTCATAAAACATTAGCCATTATTATTGTAGGTACAGCAGTCCCCCTTATCTTCAAGGGATATATTCAAAGACCCCTAGTGAATGCCTGAAACTCTGGATAATACTAAACCTGATTGCTTTCCATTAGGACATGTTTATATTCATGTCTTACACTCACAAATTTACTGTTTTTTTCTATGTTAACTAAGTACTTATTATGAACTGTGACTGTAACTTACTTTTTAATTTATTTTGCAGATTCCTTTTTTTTCTTTACAGTTTTATGGATAAAAAGAATCATTCTCTTTTTTGTGGGAGGGTGTCAACTACCTAAAGCATTATCCCTTTTTGTGTGTTACAAACATACCAATTATACTTTTAGTCATTTCTAAATGTACAGTAAATAATTGTTGACTTAGTCACCCTGTTGTGCTGTCAAATACTAGAACTTATTCATTCTATTTAACTATATTTTGTACCCATAAACCATCCCTACTTCTTCCTCATCCCCACTACCCTTCCTAGCCTCTGATAACCATCATTTTACTATCTCCATGAGTTCAACTGTTTTAATTTTTAGCTCTCACAAATGAGTGAGAAAATGAGAAGTTTATATTTCTGTACCTGGGTAATCTCACTTAACTAGTATAATGACCTCTAGTTCCATCCATGTTACAGATGACAGGATCTCATTCTTTTTTTTTTTTTTTTGGATGAATAGTTCTCCATTGTGTCTATGTACCACATTTTCAATATCCATTCATCTGTTGATGGACACTTAGGTTGCTTGCAAATCTTGGCTATTCTGAATATGCTGCAATAAACATGGGGGTGCAGATATTGCTTTGACATACCAAATTCATTTCCTTTGGATGAATACCCAGTAGTGGGATCATTGAATAATATGGTAGTTCTATCTTTAGTTTTCTGAGAACCTCCATACTCTTCTCCATAGTGGCTATACTAATTTAGATTCCCACCAACAATGTACGTGGGTTCCCTTTCTCCACATCCTTGCTAGCATTTGTTATTGTCGGTCTTTTGGATAAAAGCCATTTTAACTGGGGTGAGATGACATCTCATGGTAATCTTGATTTGCATTTCTCAGATGATCTATGGTGTTGAGAACCTTTTCATATTATTGTTTTTCACTTGTATGTCTTCTTTTGAGAAATGACTGCTCAGATCTTCTGCTCATTTTTAAAAATTGGATTATTAAATTTTTTTCTATAGCTTTTTTTTATACTTTCAAGTTCTGGGATACATGTGCAGAATGTGCAGGTTTGTTACATAGGTATACATGTGCCATGGTGGTTTGCTGCACCCTTCAACTTGTCATCTACATTAGGTATTTCTCCTAATGTATTCCCCCACTGCCCCGACCCCCTGACAGGCCCTGGTGCGTGATGTTCCCCTCCCTGTGCCCATATGTTCTCATTGTTCAACTCTCACTGATGAGTGAGGACATGCGTTGTTTGGTTTTCTGTCCCTTTGTTAGTTTGCTGAGAATGATGTTTCCAGCTTCATCCATGTCTCTGCAAATTACATGAACTCATTCTTTTTTGTGGCTGCTCAGTATTCCATGGTGTATATGTGCCACATTTTCTTTATCCAGTCTAACATTGATGGGCATTTGGATTGGTTCCAAGTCTTTGCTATTGTGAATAGTGCTGCAAGAAACATAGGTGTGCATGTGTCTTTATAGTAGAATGATTTATAATACTGTGGGTATATACTCAGTCATGAGATTGCTGGGTCAAGTGGTATTTCTAATTCTAGATCCTTGAGGAATCACCACACTGTCTCCCACAATGGTTGAATTAATTGACACTCCCACCAACAGCGTAAAAGCATTCCTATTTCTCCACATCCTCTCCAGCATCTGTTGTTTCCTGACTTTTTAATGATTGCCATTCTAACTGGTGTGAGATGGTATCTCATTGTGGTTTTGATTTGCATTTCTCTAATGACCAGTGACGATGAGCTTTTTTTCATATGTTTGTTGGTGGCATAAATGTCTTCTTTTGAAAAGTGTCTGTTCATATCCTTTGCCCACTTTTTGATGGGGTTGTTTTTTTTCTTGTAAATTTGTTTAAGTTCCTTGTAGATTCTGGATGTGAGCCCTTTGTCAGATAGATAGATTGCAAAAATTTTCTCCCATTCTGTACTTACCTGTTCACTCTGCTGATAGTTTCTTTTTGCTGTGCAGAAGCTCTTTAGTTTAATTAGATCCCATTTGTCAATTTTGGCTTTTGTTATCATTACTTTTGGTGTTTTATTCATGAAGGCTTTGCCCATGCCTATGTCCTGAAGGGTATTGCCTAGGTGTTCTTCTAGGGTTTTTATGGTTTTAGGTCTTATGTTTAAATCTTTAATCCATCTTGAGTTAATTTTTGCATATGATGTAAGGAAGTGGTTCAGTTTCAGTTTTCTGCATATGGCGAGCCAGTTTTCCCAACACCATTTATTAAATAGGGAATCCTTTCCCCATTGCCTGTTTTTGCCAGGTTTGCCAAAGATCACATGGTTGTAGATGTGTGGTGTTATTTCTGAGGCCTCTGTTTTGTTCCATTCATCTATATATCTGTTTTTGTACCACTATCAGGCTGTTTTGTTTACTGTGGCCTTGTAGTATAGTTTGAAGCCAAGTAGCATGATGCCTCCAGCTTTGTTCTTTTGCTGAGGATTGTCTTGGCTATATGGGCTCTTTTTTGGTTCCATATGAAATTTAAGTATTTTTTTTTAATTCTATGAAGAAAGTCATGGTAGCTTGATGGGAATAGCACTGAATGTATGAATTACTTTGGACATTATGTCCATTTTCACGATATTGATTCCTCCTATCCGTGAGCATGGAATCTTTTTCCATTTGTTTGTGTCCTCTCTTATTTCCTTGAGAAGTGGTTTGTAGTTCTCCTTGAAGAGGTCCTTCACATCCCTTGTAAGTTGTGTTCCTAGGTATTTTATTTTATTTGTAGCAGTTGTGAATGGGAGTTTGCTCATGATTTGGCTCTCTGTTTGTCTATTATTAGTGTATAGGAAAGCTTGTGAGTTGTGAACATTGATTTTGTACCCTGAGACTTTGCTGAAGTTGCCTATCAGCTTAAGGAGTTTTGGGGCTGAGACAATGGGGTTTTCTAAACATACAATCATTTCATCTGCAAACAGTGATGATTTGACTTCCTCACTTCCTATTTGAATATGCTTTATTTCTTTCTCTTGCCTGATTGCCCTGGCCAGAACTTCCAATACTATGTTCAATAGGAGTGGTGAGAGAGGGCATCCTTGTCTTGTGCCAGTTTTCAAAGGGAATGCTTCCAGCTTTCGCCCATTCAGTATTATATTGGCTGTGGGTTTGTCATAAATAGCTCTTATTCTTTTGAGATACGTTTCATTAATACCTAGTTTATTGAGTGCTTTTAGCATGAAGGTGTGTTGAATTTTATCTAAGGCCTTTTCTTCATCTATTGAGACAATCATGTGGTTTTTGTCATTGGTTCTGTTTATGTGATGGATTATGTTTATTGATTTGCGTATGTTGAAGCAGCCTTGCATTCCAGGCATGAAGCTGACTTGATCGTGGTGGATAAGCTTTTTAATGTGCTGATGGATTCAGTTTGCCAGTATTGTATTGAAGATTTTCACATCGATCTTCATCAGTGATATTGGCCTGAAATTCTTTTTTTGTATGTGTCTCTGCCAGGTTTTGATGTCAGAATGATGCTGGACTCATAAAATGAGTTAGGGACGAGTCCCTCTTTTTCTCTTTTTTGGAATAGTTTCGGAAGGAATGGTACCAGCTCCTCTTTGTATCTCTGGTAGAATTCAGCTGTGAATCCCTCTGGCCCTGGGGTTTTTTTGGTTGGTAGGCTTTTCATTACTGCCTCAATTTCAGAAATTATTATTGGTCTATTCAGGGATTCAGTTTCTTCCTGGTTTAGTCTTGGGAGGGTGTATGTGTCCAGGAATGTATCCATTTCTCCTGTATTTTCTAGTTTAGTTGCTTAAAGGTGTGTATAGTATTCTCTGATGGTAGTTTGTATTTCTGTGGGATCAGTGATGATATCCTCTTTATCATTTTATGTTGTGTCTATTTGATTCTTCTTTCTTTTCTTCTTTACTAGTCTGGCTAGTGGTCTATCTATTTTGTTAATCTTTTCAAAAAACCAGCTCCTGGATTCACTGATTTTTTGAAGGGTTTTTTGCGTCTCCATCTCCTTCAGTCCTGCTCTGATCTTAGTTATTTCTTGTCTTCTGCTAGCTTTTGAATTTGTTTGCTCTTGCTTCTCTGTTTCTTTTAATTGTGATGTTAGGATGTTGATTTTAGATCTTTCCTGCTTTCTCTTGTGAGCATTTAGTGCTATAAATGTCTGTCTAAACACTGCCTTAGCTGTGTCCCAAAGAGTCTGGTACATTGTGTCTTTATTTTCATTGGTTTCAAAGAATTTATTTACTTCTGCCTTAATTTTGTTATTTAACCAGTAGTCATTCAGGAGCAGGTTGTTCAGTTTTCATGTAGTTGTGCGGTTTTGAGTGAGGTGCTTAATCCTGAGTTCTAATTTGATTGCACTGTGGTCTGAGAGACTGTTTGTTATGATTTCCATTCTTTTGCATTTGCTGAGGAGTGCTTTACTTCCAATTATGTGGAAGTAAAACACTTCCACATAAGTGGTCAATTTTAGAATAAGTGCAGTGTGGTGCTGAGAAGAATATATATTCTGTTGATTTGGGGTGGAGAGTTCTGTAGATGTCTTTTACATCCGTTTGGTCCGGAGCTGAGTTCAAGTCCTGAATATCCTTGTTAATTTTCTGTCTCATTGATCTGTCTAATATTGATGGTGGGGTGTTAAAGTCTCCCAGTATTATTGTGTGGCAGTCTAAGCCTCTTTGTAGGTCTCTAAGAGCTTGCTTTATGAATCTGGGTGCTCCTGTATTAGGTGCATATATATTTAGCATAGTTAGCTCTTCTTGTTGCATTGGTCCCTTTACCATTATGTAATGCCCTTCTTTGTCTCTTTTGATTTTTGTTGGTTTAAAGTCTGTTTTATCAGAGACTAGGATTGCAACCCCTGATTTTTCTTGCTTTCCATTTGCTTAATAAATATCTTCCATCCCTTTATTTTGGGCCTATATGTGTCTTTGCACATGAGATGGGTCTCCTGAATCCAGCACACTGATGGGTCTTGACTCTTTACCCAATTTGCCAGTCTGTGTCTTTTAATTGTGGCATTTAGCCAGTTTACATTTAAGGTTAATATTTTTATGTGTGAATTTGATCCTGTCATTATGATACTTGCTGGTTATTTTGTCCATTACTTGATGTAGTTTCTTTATAATGTCAATGGTCTTTATATTTTTGTTTGTCTTTGCAGTGGCTGGTACTGGTTTTTCCTTTCCATATTTAGTGCTTCCTTCAGGAGTTCTTTTAAGGCAGGCCTGGTGGTGACAAAATCCCTCAGCATTTGCTTGTCTGTAACAGATTTTATTTCTCCTTCACTTATGAAGCTTAGTTTGACTGGATATGAAATTCTGGATTGAAAATTATTTTCTTTAAGAATGTTGAATATTGGCTCCCCACTCTCTTCTAGCTTGTAGGCTTTCTGCGGAGAGATACACTGTTAGTCTGATGGGCTTCCCTTTGTGGGTAACCCAACCTTTCTCCCTGGTTGCCCTTAGCATTTTTTCCTTCATTTCAACCTTGGTGAATCTGATTATTATGTGTCTTGGGTTTGCTCTTCTCGAGGAGAATCTTTGTGGTGTTCTCTGTATTTCCTGAATTTGAATGTTGGTGTGTCTTGCCATGTTGGGAAAGTTCTCCTGGATAATATTCTGAAATATGTTTTCCAACTTGGTTCCATTCTCCCCGTCACTTTCAGGTACACCAATCAAATGTAGGTTTGGTCTTTTCACATAGGCTCATATTTCTTGGAGGCTTTGTTCATTCCTTTTCATTCTCTTTTCTCTAATCTTGTCTTCATGCTTTATTTCATTAAGTTGATTTTCAGTCTCTGATATTTTTTCTTCTGGTTGATGGATTTGGCTGTTAATACTTGTGTATGCTTCACGAAGTTCTTATGCTGTGTTTTTCAGCTCCATCAGGTCATTTATGTTCTTCTCCAAACTGGTTACTCTAATTAGCAATTTGTCTAACCTGTTTTCAAGGTTCTTAGCTTCCTTGCATTGGGTTAGAACGTGCTCCTTTAGCTCAGAGGAGTTTGTTATTACTCATCTTCTAAAGCCTGCTTCTGTCAATTAGTCAAAGTCATTCACCGTCCAGTTTTGTTCCCTTGCTGGTGAGGCATTGTGATCCTTTGGAGGAGAAAAGGCATTCTGGTTTTTGGAATTTTCAGCCTTTTTGAGCTGGTTTTTCTTGATCTTCGTGGATTTATCTGCCTTTGGTTTTTGCTGTTGGTGACCTTCAAATGGAGTTTTTGTGTGATTGTCCTTTTTGTTGATGTTGATGCTATTGCTTTCCTTTAGTTAGTTTTCCTTCTAACAGTCAGGCCCCTCTTCTGCAGGTCTGCTGGAGTTTGCTGGGGGTCTACTCCAGACTCTGTTTGCCTAGTTATCACCAGCAGAGGCTGTAGAACAGAACAGCAAAGATTGCTGCCTGCTCCTACCTCTGGAAGCTTCCTCCCAGAGGGGCACCCACCAGATGCCAGCCAGAGCTCTTCTGTATGACATATCTGTCGACCCCTGCTAGGAGATGTCTCCCAGTCAGGAGGCACGGGTGTCAGGTACCCACTTGAGGAGGCAGTCTATCGCTTAGCAGAGTTCGAGTGCTGTGCTGGAGATCTGCTACTCTCCAGAGCTGGCAGGCAGGAATGTTTAAGTCTGCTGAAGCTCTGCCCACAGCCACCCTTTCCCCCAGGTGCTCTGTCCCAGGGAGATGGGAGTTTTATCTTATAAGCCTTTGACTGGGGCTGCTGCCTTTCCTTCAGAGATACCTTGCCCAGAGAGGAGGAATCTAGAAAGGCAGTCTGGCTACAGTGGCTTTGTGGCACTGTGGTGGGCTCCACCCAATCTGAATTTCCCGGCTGCTTTTTGCACACTGTGAGGGGAAAACTGCCTACTTAAGCCTCATTAATGGTGAACCCCTTTCCCCCACCCCAAGCTGGAGCATCCCAGGTCAACTTTAGACTGCTGTGCTGGCAGCAAGAATTTCAAGCCAGTGGATCTTAGCTTGCTGGGCTTTGTGGGGATGGGATCCAGTGGGCAAGACCACTTGGCTCCCTGGCCTCAGCTCGCTTTCCAGGGGAGTGAATAGTTCTTTCTAGCATTCCAGGTGCCACTGCGGTATGAAAAAAAGACTCCTGCAGCTAGCTCAGTGTCTGGCCAAATGGCTGCCCAGTTTTGTGCTTGAAACCCAGGGCCATTGTGGTATAGGCACCCGACTGAATCTCCTGGTCTATGGGTTGCAAAGACCATGGGAAAAGCATAGTATCTGGGCTGAATAGCACTGTCCCTCACAGCATGGTCCCTCATGGCTTCCCTTGGCTAGGGGAAGGAGTTCCCTGATCCCTTGCACTTCCTGAGTGAGGCGATACCCCACCCTGCTTCTGCTCGCCCTCCACGGGCTGCATCCACTGTCTAACCAGTCTCAATGAGATGAACCAGGTACCTTAGTTGGAAATGCAGAAATCACCCACATTCTGCATTGGTCTCACTGGGAGCTGAAGACCAGAGCTGTTCATATTCGGTCATCTTGCCCAGGAATACTATAGCGTTGTTTAAGCTCCTTAAATATTCTGGTTATTAATCCCTTGTCAGATGGATAGTTTGCAAGTATTTTCTCCAATTCCAGGAGTTGTCTCTTCACTTTGTTGATTGTTTCCTTTTTCATGCAGAAGGTTTTTATTTATTTATTTATTTTTATTTTATTTTATTATTTACTTGGTGTGATCCCATTTTTGCTTTGTTTGCCTGGGTTTGTGGGGTATTGCTCAATAAATTTTTCCCGAGTCCAATGTCCTGGAGAGTTTCTCCAATGTTTTCTTGTAGTAGTTTCATAGTTTGCAGTTTTAGATTTAAGTCTTTAGTCTATTTTTAAATGATTTATGTATGTGGCAAGAGATAAGGGTCTGGTTTTATTCTTCAGTTTGTGAATATTTAATTTTCCTACCACTATTTATTGAAGTGACTGTCCTTTCCCTAATGTATGTTCTTGGCACCTTTGTTGAAAATGAATTCACTATAGATGTATGGATTTATTTCTGGATTTTAAGTTATATTCTATTCATCTATGTGAAAAAATGGAATAGAATAGAGAACCATGTTTTTATGCCAGTACCATGCTATTTTAGTTACTATAGCTCTGTAGTATAATTTGAAGTCAGGTAATATAATTCCTCCAGTTTTGTTCTTTTTGCTTAGCATAGCTTTGTCTATTTTGGGTCTTTTTTTTCCATGTAAATTTGAGAATTTTTTTCTATTCCTGTGAAGAATATCATTTATATTTTGGTAGGAATTGCGTTGAATCTGTATATTGCTTTAGGGTAGTATGAACATTTAAAAAATATTGATTCTTCCAATCCATGGACATGGAATATCTTTCCTTTTTTTGTGTGTCCTCTTGAATTTCTTGCATCAATGTCTTATAGTTTTCATTGTAGAGATCTTTTACTTTATGGTGAAGTTTATTCCTATGTATCTAATTTTATTTGTTGCCCTTGTAAATTACTTTCTTGATTTCTTTTTCAGATTGTTTGCTGTTGGCATATAGAAATACTACTCATTTTTGTATGTTAATTTTGTATCCGGCAACAACACTGAATTTGTTTATTGTTCCAATAGTTTTTTGACAGAGTCTTTATAGGCTTTTCCAAATATAAGATCATTTCATATGCAAACAGAGATAATTTGACTTCTTCCTTTGCAGTTTGGATGTCCTTTATGTCTTTCTGTTGTCTGATTGCTCTGTAATCTGTTGTCCTCTAGCTAGGACTTCCTGTACTCTGTTGAATAACAGTGGTGAAAGTGGGCATCCTTGTCTTCCTCTCTTCTTAGAAGAAGGGCTTTCAGCTTTTCCCCATTCAGTATCGTACTAGCTGTGGGTCTGTCATATATGACTTTTAATATGTTGATGTATGTTTCTTCTCTACCTAGTATTTTAATGGTTTTTTTTAAAATAAAGGGATGTTAAATTTTATAAAACTCCTTTTCAGCATCAATTGAAATGATCACATGGTTTTTGTCCTTCATTCTGTTGATATGATGTATCGCATTGTGATTGATTTGCTTATGTTGAATCATCCTTGCATCCCTGGGAAAAGCCCACTTGGTCTTGACACATGATTTTTTAAATGCATTGTTCAATTCAGTTTTCTAATATTTTGTAGAGGAGTTTTAATCAATGTTTATCAGGAATATTTGCATATATATATTTTAATGTGTCTTTGTCTGGTTTTAGTAGCAGGGTAATAGTTGTCTCATAAAGTGAGTTTGAGTTTGAAAGTATTCCTTCCTCCTCTCTTTTTCAAAATAGTTCGAATTTAATTGGTATTAGTTCTTCTTTAAATGTTTGGAAAAATACAACAGTGAAGCCACTGGGTCCTAAGCTTTTATTTGTCCCCCTGGGAGACTATTGATTCTGGCTTAAACCTCATTATTTATTATTGTTCTATTCAGATTTTGCATTTCTTCATGGTTCAAACTTGGTAGGATGCATGTGTCTAGGAACATGTCCACTTCTATGTTTTCCATTTTTTTTGGCATATACTTGGTCATACTCGTCTCTAATAATCTTCTGAATTTCTGTGATATCAAATGTCTCCTTTTTCATCACTCATTTTATTTATTTGAGCCTTCTCTCTTTTTTCTTAGTCTGGCTGAAGATTTGTCAATTTTGTTTATCTTTTCAAAAAAGTTTTTCATTTTATGATTTTTGGATTTTTTTTAGTTTAAATTGCATTTATTTCTGCTCTGATATTTATTATTTTTTTCTTCTAATAATTTGGGTTTGTTTCCTCTTGCTTTTTTGGTTCTTTAAGATGCATCATTAGGTTATTTGAAGTTTTTCTACTATATGATATAGGTGCTTATGGCTATAAATTTTCCTCTAAGTACTGCTTTTGCTGTATCCCATAAGTTTTGGTATGTTGTTTTCTATTTTCATTTGTTTCAAAAAGTTTTTCAGTTTCCTCATTGACCCATTGGTCATTCTGGGGCATATTGTTTAATTTCCCATATGCTCATATAGATACCAAAGTTCCTCTTGCTATTGAATTTTAGTTTTATTCCCTTGTGTTCAGAGAAGATATTTGATATGATTTCAAATTTTTTAACTTATAAAAGCTTATTTTATGGCCTAACATGTATATCCTTGAAAACTGTCCATGGGCTGAGAAGAATAATGTGTATTCTGCAGCTGTTGGATGAAATGTTCTGTAAATCTTAGGTCTATTTGGTCTATTTTATGAATTAAGTCCAATATTTCTGTTAATTTTCTGTCTGATGATCTGTGAAATGATAAAAGCAGGGTTTTGAATTCTTTGGCTATTATTAGATTGGCATCTTTCTCTCTTTTGCTCTAATAATATTTGCCTTATATATCTGGGTACTCCAGTGTTTAGTGCATATGTATTTACCATTATTATATCCTCTTGCTGAATTGACTTCTTTTTCATTATGCAATAACATTGCCTCCTTTTTTATAGATTTTTTTCTTGAAATTTATTTTGTCCAATGTAAGTATAGCTACTACTGGTTTGTTTTGGCTTTCATTTGCATGGAATAAGTTTTATTACCTCTTGAATTTCAATCTATGTGTGTCTTGTAGGCAATAGATTTCTGGGCCTTGTTTTTATCCGTTTAGCCATTATATATCCTTTGATTGGACAGTTTAGTCCATTTACATGTGATGTTATTATTGATAAGTTAGCACTTACTCCTGCCATTTGGTTGTTCGTGTTCTAATTGTTTTGTGATCTTTACTTCCTTCTTTTCTCCATCTTGTCTTCCTTTTTGTGAAGGTGATTTTCTCTGGTGCTATAATTTAACTTCTTGCTTTTTATTTTGTGTGTACCTGTTGTATGATTTTGATTTGAGGTTACCATGAGGCTTGCAAATAACATATTGTAACTCATTATTTTAACATGATGACAGCTTAATACTGATTGCAAAAGTAAACAAACTTACAAACAAGCAGAAAAAAAACCTAATAAAAATTATATACTTTAACTTCATCCTCCCTAATTTTTTAAACTTTTTGTAGTTTCTATTTATATTTTATTATACTGGATATCTTGAAAAGTTATTGCAGTTATTATTTTTCATAGGTTCATCTTTTAGTCTTCCTACTGAAGATATTAGTTTATATACCATAGTTACAGTGTTATAATATTCTGTTTGTCTATATATTTAACTATTACCAGTGAGGTTTTACCTTCAGATGATGATTTTTTATTGCTCATTAACATCCTTTTTTTTCAGATTGAAAAACTCTGTTTAACATTTCTTGTAGGATACTGCTGGTGTTGTTAAAATTCCTCAGTTTTTGTTTGTCTGGGAAGGTCTTTATTCTCCTTCATGTTTGAGGGATATTTTGACTGGATATACTATTCTAGAATAGAAGTTTTTTTTTCTTCAGCATTTTAAATATGTTATGCCACTTTCTTCTGTCCTGTAATATTGCCACTGAGATGTCTGCTGCCAGATGTATTGTTTTTGTACATTGTTTATTTTCTCTTGCTGCTTTTAGAATCCTTTCTCTAGCTTTGATTTTTGGCAGTTTGATTATTAAATGCCTTGAGGTAGGCCTTTTGAGATATATCTGCTTAGTGTTCTATAACTCTCTTGTATTTGAATATTTATATCTTTGGCTAGATTTTAAAAGTTCTCTGTTATTATCCCTTTGAATAGCTTTTGATCTAGATCTCTCTCTCTCTCTCTCTCTCTACCTTCTCTTTAAGGCCAGTACTCTAAAATTTGCCATTGTGAGGCTGTGTTCTAGATCTTGTAAGCATGCTTTATTCTTTTCTGTTATTTCTTTTGCCTCCTCTGACCGTGTGTTTTCAAATATCCTGTCTTTAAGCTCACTAATTCACTTTTCTGCTTGATCAGTTCTGCTGTTGAGAGACTCTGAGGCATTCTTCAGTATGTCAGTTGAATTTTTCAGCTCCAAAATTTCTGCTTGACTTTAAACAATTACTTTAACTTCTTTGTTAAATTTACCTGGTAGTATTCTGAATTCCTTCTCTGTGTTATCTTAAATTTTGTTGTGCTAACTCAAAGCAGCTACTTTAAATTCTCTGCCTGAAAAGTCACATATCTCTGTCATTCCAGAATTAGTCACTAGTACCTTAGTTAGCTTGTTTGGTGAGGTCATGTTTTCCTGGATGGCTTTGATGCTTATGGATGTTCTTTGGTGTCTGGGTATTGAAGAGTTACGTGTTTATTATAATCTTTGCAGTCTGGGCTTGTTTGTACTTATTTTTCTTGGGAAGGCCTTCCAAATGTGTTAGTCTGTTCTCATGCTGCTAATAAACACACACCCAAAACTGGGTAATTTATAGAGGAAACAGGTTTAATGGACTCAGTTCCACATGGCTGGGGAGGCCTCACAATCCTGGCAGAAGGTGAATGAGGAGCAAACTCTCGTCTCACATGGCAGCAGGCAAGAAAACTTGGGTAGGGGAATTCCCCTTTATAAAACCACCAGGTCTTGTGAGACTTATTCACTATCATGAGAACAGCACAGAAAAGACCCACTCCCATGATTCAGTTAACTCCCACCAGGACCCTCCGATCACATGTGAGAATTATGGGAGCTAATTTTCAAGAGGAGATTTGGGTGGGGACACAGACAAACCATATCATTCTGCCCCAGCCCCTCCCAAATCTCATGTCCTCACATTTCAAAACCAATCATGCCTTCCCAACCATCCCCCAAAGTCTTAACTCATTTCAGCATTAACTCTAAAGTCCACAGTCCAAAATCTCATCTGAGACAAGGCAAGTCCCTTCTGCCTATGAGCCTGTAAAATCAAAAGCAAGTTAGTGGCCAGATGCGGTGGCTCACGCCTCTAATCCCAGCACTTTGGGAGGCCGAGGTGGGCAAATCACAAGGTCAGGATACCGAGACCATCCTGGTAACATGGTGAAACTCTGTCTCTACTAAAAATATGAAAGATCTAGCCAGGCGTGGTGGTGGGCACCTGTAGTCCCAGCTGTTTGGGAGGCTGAGGCAGAAGAATGGCGTGAACCCAGGAAGCAGAGCTTGCAGTGAGCCAAGATCACACCACTGCACTCCAGCCTGGGTGACAGAGCAAGACTCCATCTCAAAAAAAAATCGAAAAAGCAAGTTAGTTACTTCCTACATACGATGCGGGTACAGGCATTGGGTAAATACTCCCATTCCAATGGGACAAATTGGCCAAAACCAAGGGGCTACAGGCCCCATGCAAGTACAGAATCCAGCGGGGCAGTCAAATCTTAAAGCTCCAAAATGATCTCCTTTGACTCCATGTGTCATATCCAGGTTACACTGATGTAAGAGGTGGGTTTTCACAGCCCTGAGCAACCCCACCCTGTGGCTTTGCTGGCTGCTTTCACAGGCTAGCAACCCTCCTGGCTGCTTTCATGGGCTGGCATTGAGTGTCTGTGACTTTTCCAGGCACACACTGCAAGCTGTCTGTGGACCTACCATTCT
Source organism: Pongo abelii (assembly GCF_028885655.2). NCBI lineage: Eukaryota > Metazoa > Chordata > Mammalia > Primates > Hominidae > Pongo > Pongo abelii. The sequence goes on along the minus strand of NC_071994.2, from coordinate 29,993,028 downwards.
GGATGGATCTACCATTCCGGGGTCTGAAGGATGGTGGCCCTTTCTCACAGCTTCACTAGGCAATCCCCCAGTGGGGGCTCCATGTGGGGCTTCCCACCCCACATTTCTCTTCTGCTGCATTGTCCCAGCAGAGATTCTCCATGACGGCTCCACCCTTGCAGCAAACTTTTGCCTGGACATCCAGGCATTTCCATACATTCTCTGAAATCTAGGCAGAGGTCCCCAAACCTCAATTCTTGACTTCTGTGCACCCACCTGGTCAACACCATGTGGAAGCTGCCAAGGCTTGGGGCTTGCACCCCCTTAAGCCAGGGCCGAACCTGTACCTTGGCCCCTTTTAGCTACAGCTGGAGCAGCTAGGATGCAGGTCACTATGCCCTTAGGCTGCACACAGCAGGGGGCGCTGGGCTTGGCCCACAAAACCATTTTTCCCTCCTAGGCCTCTGGGCCTGTGATTTGAGAGGCTGTCGTGAAGACCTCTGACATGCCCTGGAGACCTTTGCTTCATTGTCTTGATTATTAAGATTTGGCTCCTTGTTGCTTATGCAGATTTCTGCAGCAGGGTTGAATTTCTCCCCAGAAAATAGGTTTTCCTTTTCTATTGCATTGTCAGTCTGCAAATTTTCCAAACTTTTATGCTCTGCTTCCTCTCGAATACTTTGCAGGTTAGGAATTTCTTCTGCCAGATACCCTCAATCACTTAAGTTCAAAATTCCACAGATCTCTAGGGCAGGGGCAAAATGCCACCAGTCTCTTTGCATAGCAAGAGTGACCTTTACTCCAGTTCCCAACAAGTTCCTCATCTCCATTTGAGACCACCTCAGTCTGGACTTTATTGTTCATATCACTATCAACAAGTCTCTAGGAAGTTCCAAACTTTCCCACATTTTCTTATCTTCTGATATCTCTAAATGGTTCCAGCCTCTGCCTGTTACCCAGTTCCAAAGTCACTTTCACATTTTCTGGTATCTTTATAGCAGCACCCCACTACCCAGTACCAATTTACTGTATTAGTCTGTTCTCATGATGCTAATAAAGACATACCTGAGACTAGGCAATTTATAAAGGAAACAGGTTTAATGGATTCACAGTTCCTCATGGCTGGGGAGGCCTCACAATCATGGTGGAAGACAAATGAGGAGCAAAGTAACATCTTACCTGCTGTCATCAAAAGAGTTTGTGTAGGGGATCCCCCCTTTATAAAACCATCAGATCTCGTGACACTTATTCACTATCATGAGAACAGCATGGGAAAGACCCACCCGCATGATTAAACTACCTCCCACTGGGTCCCTCCTGACAAATGAAAATTATAGGAGATGCAATTCAAGATGAAATTGGGGTGGGGCCACAGCCAAAGGATTGATAGAAAATTAAATGGTCTAAATATTTGGTCACTGCAGCCATATATGCATTTGGGGGCAACCAAAGCCCAGTAACGCTGAGACTCTTACAGACTTATAGAGGCACTGCTTTGCTGGTCTTGGGTAATATCCAGGACAATTCCCTAGATTATTAGGTAGAAACTCCTGTTCTCTTCCCTTAATTTTCCCCAATCAAGTGGAGTCTCTTTCTCTCCCTCCCTCCCTCCCTCTCTCTTTCTCTCTGCTGAGCTGCCAGAGCTGGGGGAGAGGTAACACAAGCACCCCTGTAGCTACCACTATTGTGACTACACTGGGTCAGACCTGAAGTGAGCATCACATTGAGTTTGGCCCAAGGCCTCAGCTGACACTGCCTGGTTATCACCAATATTCACTCAAAGGTCAAGGACTCTTCAGTCAGCATTTGGTGAATCCAGCCAAGTTTGTCTCCTTTCCTTTGGAGTAGCCAGCTGCTTACATGGCCCAGGGTGGGTCCAATAATTTCATCTGGGAGACAGGAGTTGGAGTTGAGAATCTTAGGAATCTACCTGGTGCTTTATTCTACTGTGGCTGAGCTGGCACCCATGCCACAGGACAACATCCTTCACACTCTTTCTTCCCCCCTCCTCATGCCAAAGGAGTCTCTCCTCATGGCCACCACTACCCCAGGCCCATGGTAAGTACTGTCTGGCTACCACCGATATTCACTCAAGGCCCAAGGGCTCTTCAGCCAGCTCATGATGAATGCTGCCAGGCTTGAATCTATTTCTTCAGGGCAACAAGTTCCCCTCTGGCTCAAGGTGGGTCCAAATATGCCATCCAACATCCAGGCCTGAAATTGTGAACCCCAGGAGCCCACCTGTTGCTCTACCCTTCTGTGCCAAACTGGTGCCCAAGCTACAAGACAAAGTTCACGCTACTGTTTCCTCTCCTTTCCTCAAGCAGAGGGAGTCTCCCCATGGCCACTGCAGCTGGGAATGTGCTGGGTCACTCCTGAAACCAATATGGCTCTGGGTCTCACCCATGGCCCACGGAGAATACTGCCTATGTGCTGCTGATGTTTATTCAGGCCCAAGGGCTCTTTAGTCAGCAAGTGATCAATCCTGTCAGGACTGGGTCTTTCCTTCAAGGCAGCAGGTTTCTTTTGGCCTAGGATGTGTCCAGAAATTTCATCTGGGAGTTAGGGCCTCAGGATTCTATACTGTGCCCTATTCTAATATGGCTGCACTGGTATTCATGTTGCAAAACAAAGTCCCCTTTACTCTCCCCTCTACTATCCTTAAGCAGAAGGAAGGAGTCTCTCCAAGAGCTATGAGCTGTGTTGTCTGGGTTTGGGGCAGTGGAACACAAGCACTCCCTTAGCCACCCCAGCTGGTTTCTCACTAGGTGATGTGCATCCCAAGTCCATTGTCACTGAGCTCAGCCCAGCACTAAGATTTCCCATGAACTGAATTCTTTGTGACCTAGATTGCCATTTGATTTTATTTAGAGCCTCAGAGTGCTTTTGCCTGCAAAGGTGGGGCTAGCCAGCACTCAGATTCTGACCACTGGGATGGATGATTTCTGCCTAGCTAAGGCTGGTCTAAATGCTCCCTCCATGGGTATAGGCTGAATTCTGCCCAGTGTTGCTTTCTGCTGTGTCAAGGCAGCACCGAGTTCCAATGCAAAGTCCCACGATCACTGCATTCTCTCTCCCCTAGGCACAAAGATTCTCTCCCCATGCCACATGGCTACTGCCAGGGAATGTGGGAAGTGGTGTCAGCAATTCAAGACTGTCTTTTCTACCTTCTTCAGTGTCTCTTTCCTTGATGTGATATTAAAACCGGACACTGTGATCACTCACCTGATTTTTGGTTCCTGTGAAGGTTCTTTTTTTGTGTGTGTATAGTTGTTTGATTTGGTGTTCTTTTATGGGGGTGGACAACCTCAGCATACAATATTTTTTTCATTAAGTCATGAACTTTCACCTTTTTACTTAAAATAAGTACTTTACAGCTTCATCTTGGCATATCTGAATTGCCAGCATCACTACTCTTGCAATTTGGGGCTGTATTAAGTCAAATAAATGTTACTTAAACACAAGCACTGTGATACAGCAACAGTCAATCTGACAACCTAGAGGGCTACTAAGTGATTAACTTAGTAGTCACTTAGTATATGGGTAACATATACAGCATGGGCTAGACAAAGAGATGATTTGTATCCCAGGGGAATGGAGCAGGATGGTGTGAGAATTCATCACACTACTCAGAGCACCACACAAGTGTTCAGCTTTCAGCAGAGAGGAGATCCTGGATGGGTAGCTCCTTTCTGCAGCTGGTTATCCCGACATCTGCTCAGCTCTCAGCAGACAGGAGACCCTGGAGTGGGTAGCTCCTCTTTGCAGCTGATTGTTCTGACATCTATCTGAGTCTGGCTGAGTCAGGGGTTTTTATGGGCTTCAGAGGAGAGGAAATGTATGCTGATTGGTTGTGGTTGGCCATGGGCAGGCCCAGAAAAAACATAATAAGTTTCCACTCCAGTCTGCAGGACTGGTAGCTTGGCCTCCAGGCTTCGAGTCTTCCCTGGCTTGAAGGTAGGGCTTCACCCAGTACCCACCACCTTCCCGGGAGACTGTCTGCCTTCTACTGCTGTTTATGGGACCCAGGCTTTTCCTGCTGAGGGGTGCCTGGAAGCCAGTGCTGAGCTGCCTTCAGCAGCCCCTTGGTTTCCCTCCCATGCTCATTGGTGCCCAAATTCCGGAGGGGGCCAAAATGGCAAGGGGCTGTCATGTCAGTGCTGCCTCAAGTGTGCGCATACCTGGCCAGGTTGTGTCAGCATCCAGGCTTGGCCTCAACTTTGCTCCAAGATTGGAGTGGGCACTGGGAGTAGGGAGAGGCCAGACAGTGGGAGCAGACACTTCCAAGCCTGTGGTGGCAGGTGGGGCCTTCCTGGGCCCCTGAGAGTGCAGAGATCCCTGATTCTGCAGCCACAGCTTGGGTGGATGCACCTGCACCTGGGAGGGCAGAGCTCCTGCCTGCTCCTGGTCTCCAAGTGCACAGAGATGCCTGTGTCTGCAGCTGCTGCAGCTGGGTGGCCACAGCTGCACCCAGGGAGCACAAAGCTCCAGCCCTCTCAACTCAGAAGGGGGCCAAGGTTTTCTCCTGTTCCCAGCATCCACTGGCTCCATGGAGCATACAGCCCTGGTTGTGCCTCCCCCACTGTAGCCAGCATATGGCAGTGCCACTTTAGACGGACCACCACTGCCATCAGTACTTAGAACACATTAAACAAATTAATAGAACTTCATTTGCTCTTTCTCTCTTTCTATAATGTTAACAATAATAGCTAACAATAAATAAGCATGTATTAGGTTGTTAGATAAATTCTGAACACTTCATGTGTATTTTCTTATTTCAAGGTCACAACAGACTTTAAAGTAAAAAAAAAAACAGAGTAGATTGGGCAAGGTGCTTCACAGCTATAATCTAAGCACTTTGGGAGGCTGAGGTGGAAGGATCTCTGGAGCTCAGGAGTTCAAGACCAGCCTGGGCAACATGGTGAAACCCCATCTCTACAAAAAGTACAAAAAGTTAGCTGGTTGTGATGGCACACACCTGGGAGGGTCACCTGAGCTTGGCAAGGTCAAGGCTGCAGTGAGCCATGATTCCACCACTGCACTCCAGCATGGGCAGAGTGAGAACCTGTCTTAAAAAAAGAAAAAGAAAAAATAGCCAATAAGAAGGTACTGTTATTATCTTCACCAGGCAGATGAGAGCTTTGAGCCACAAAGAAGCTGAGAGACTCACGTAAGTTAATAAATTGCCCGAGTGAATGGACAACAGTAAACTATGGAGACAAAGTGTGTGTCTTACTGCATTTTATATATGTAATACCTAACTTAGAATGTGCTTGAATACGTGCATGCATAAATGAATGAATGGATAAACAAATGAAACACAATTCAATTACAATACAATGTGTTGCCTGGATCTTATTCTGCATTTATTCTTAATAAATGCATCCGATGATGATTATATCATTATTTTGGCTTAATTGGCTAGAATTTTTACCTGAACTTTGTAATGTGATATATATGTGAAATAACTTTGGGTAAATTGAGCAGATACTAAACCACTTTTAAAATTGCAAAGTTGAAAATTGCATAATATTTATTATAAATCACCAAGCCTTACCTCATTAAAACTACTGAAGTATCATAATAATAATGAAAGTCATATGCTACATTGTTCAAGAGAGCAGAAAGCTTACAATAAGATGAATGACATAACATAGCAGTAATCTTATACAGGAAACAACACACAATTAGCTAAAAATTGTATAACGTGGTGCTAAATGGGGCATAGCTGAATATACTGTGCAAGTATTTAATGTGAGAGAAAAAATTATTATGTGAAAGTTGCGGGCATTAAAAACTAATATTTCTACTTAAAATTCCTTTTTCTATCCCTCTGCCACCTAGTAATCTGCTAAGTAGAGGTGTTGGAGAGGAAAAAAAAAAAAAGGTGAGGCAAGTTTGTGCACAGAATTTAATCATAGACAAAAGTGCATTTAGACTTTCTCTGAAATTTCCTTTGTGGGTAATTTTCTCGGTGCTTACAAGAGAAAACAAGTGACAGACACTGTGAGGGTTGTGGACACATTTGGAATTTAATGTTAGAACATAAAAACTTTGCAATGTATAATCAACCTGCCAAATATAACCCTTGTTACTCAAGAGTTGTCCTGTAGTATCTGTCATTTTTCTATAATGTTATTTGTCTATTTCTTTTGGGCCAAATTTGTAACCTTTATCCCTAAACTGATTAAATAGAAATGAGAACTTAAAAACAGCAGGATTTAAGCATAATAAATGGAAACAAAATTTTACTCATTTGCACACATGGTCTAAATAATTAATGCTAGTTTCTCCATGGTGTAATGAATATTTATTTGTTGCTTCCATCGTATTCATTCTTCCTTACTTATCTCACCAAGAGGACGATGGTTTCTCTTTTGGATGTTCCCCTTTTTTATCCGCCAATTGGCTTAGGTAGAATTAACTCCAATCATGTTCCAGGAGTAGGCAATGATTAGCCTGCAAAATTGTATTCTATTTCTTCACCCTAGCCTGGGTTTATATACAAATCACAGCCCATGAGTTGTGAGATGTTTGTTTAGACTTCAGAGAAAATGGAACTTTGTCTGTAGATACCATAATTAGAGCAATTGGATTTTTTGAGCCAATAAATTATCTTTATTTTTTAAGCCAATTTTAGTTCAGGCTTTTACTTGAAACATAGATTTCCGGATGACAGCTATGGGCAATCTGAATGAATGTCATATACAATGAACAGAAAACTAGTTAATAGGAACCTAAGTGAAGATCACATATTAGGTGAAAAGCAGCCTGATATTTTAAATTCTGATTATTAACTCAGAAATATATCATTTTAATTAGGTTACATGTATTATAGTATATAAATGCCTTAATATTATAGAAGGAAACACTAGTGGTCTACCCTGGCATTGAATGAAATAACATTTTGTCTTAAGTTTGCAGGACATCCTTCCCTTTATTTAGGTATACACATTTTGTGAGTCATCATACACCTGTGTAATGATCTGTGTGTTTCCACATGATTTTTCTCTCTAAAACAGAGTCAATAGGAATGATAGAATCTCTGGCTAGTTGTCTTCGTTAGTTAAGAAATTTTGGCTGCAAGTAAAAGAAATCAAATTCAAAATAGATTTATTATGTTATATAATAGATTAGGTATTTCCAGGTTTGATTTATTCACTGGCTCAATTATATGATGAGTGACCCAAGTCTTCTTATTTTTTCTTTCTGCCAGCTTCAGAGTGTTGGCTTTTCTTAGGTTTGCTTCTCTCATGGCCCCAGTATGGCTAGTGGCAATTCCAAGCATCTTGTGCAGACGATTTCACCCAGAGACAGGAGTGGAAGTTTCTCTTTATGAATCTCTTTTTAAAAGTCGAGAAAACTCTAACCTCTCAGTAGAATCACATTGTGCAAAATGACATCGCATACTTGTTTCTAAACCAATCACTGGAGAGAAAAAATAAATTATCTTGATTGGTATAAACACACATTCACTCTCCACTTCTGAGAAGGAGAAGGCTGAGAAGAAGCTTCTTCCCTTATTAGTGGCTGAATGGAAAGGAACTGATTTTATAGAATTAGAATTCTGCCTGCAGGGAACATGGAGAGATAGAGATAATAGATTTGTGTGTTTGTATTGGGGGTTTTGGCCTACTTGGTAGAGATAATTTGAACCTAATTTCTCTCCAATTCTGTGGGAATAGCCTCAGTCTAATTTCCTTTGGTAAATGCCTATCACTTGCCTCTGAAACAGAAAAGAAGCAAGCTTCTTGGGATAGTTTTGTTACACACCTGCACTTTCCTGGGAAACACAAAAGTGCAATCCTGCCAGAGTATTTGTGGCTTTAATGCAACCATACTCTAACTTAGCTTCTTTTGGATGGATTGACAGAAATGATGCTAGAGGCTTAGCTGGAGAAATCATGATAAATCAATTGATTAGCAAATAGCAAATTCCATTTTGCAACTGGCCAATTACCTGACCCAACCAATTCCTACATATTTCCTTCTCTCTCCTGATGAATGGGGCAGTTATTTGAGTATATAAATATAATTAACTTGTGTTTGAATCATTGTGCCTGCTTTGCTAGGCAGCACTCACAAATTAGATATTTCTCAGAAGCTTGTTAAAGCTTAGAAAACATTGTGCTAACACTTTAAAAACACTGAATGAGAATTTATCTAAATATGATTCAATTTTATTATACCTATTGATATTTCTTGTCCTTCGTTGGAAAATGGCTATGTTCCCTCAAGATAATTTTAAGGGGATGAGATTACAAACCTTATTAAATATAGCCTGTCCTTGGCATTCTTATGGCTGTCATATATTATAGTAGGAATATTTCTCAAGTAAATGTAGTTAAGATCAGATTTTTATCAATATGTATGCACTTAAAACAAGATTGACCTGGTATTCTGGCTGCAGATTTTGCTGATGTACCTGGAATAATTTTATCTACTTGTTTATTCAATTTTAAATTTGATTAGAAAGTGCCTGATGTTCCCCTTTCAAACTTGCAGGGTTATATCCTGAGTTCTTTCAGAGAACTAGTAGATAAAGGGCAGTGAACTAGCCTTAAGTAATTCACCTGGTTAGGTTTATTGAGTGTAGAGGGTCAAGGGATGTCCTTTCACCTAGGCAGCTCCTGTTCACAGGAACTAGGCTACTTGCTGCTTATAGAAGTTGACCAGTGGAAAAGAAATCTATATTCAAAATCTTTATTTTGTGTCTTCTTGACTCCTTTTTGTGACCCTTAATGCTCGTATTTACCTTTTTTTGAATTGCATGATCAAGAACAGATCTTTACAAACTTTGGTGTGTATACAAATCCCTTGATGATTTTGTTGAAACAAATTCTCATTCAGTAGGTCTTGATGTGTCCCAAGAGTCTGCATTTCTAACAAGCTCCCAGATATTGCTGGTGATGCTGGTCCATGTATTATACTTTGAGTAGCAAGGAGCTAGCATTCCCTTACCCTTCTTTTTTTCATTTAGTTCTAATAGTTCCTCTTACCATTCCCTCAAAGTCTTGGTGAATGAGTAATTATTATTTTAGGCATTAGAGGTGGAGCTTAATTAATGCTTTGATTTATTGAGATTTTCTGTATTTTTATTTGGCAGTGATTTATGTATAGTTAGATATAGAGACTTTTATTTTTGCCCAGTAAAGCACTGTTACTAAAGGTTTGTTCATATTCTGTTGTTTACTCTTTTCCCCAAAGAGAAACAATCCAAACAACAAAGAATAAAAAGGATATTATAAATGGAGAGTGTCGACACTGTGTTGTAGTAACTGTCAATCCTGTTTTGTGCTCTAGAGAAATTAAAAATAAGACTTCTAAATAAAATACAGGATGTCCTCTTAAATTTGAATTTTAGATAAGCAATGATGGGACATATTAGGATGTCCCATTCAATATTTGGGACATATTATATCATTTGTTTGTTGGTAACAATAACTGGATTGCATTAATTGGCTTAAACTCATTTGGTCCAACTCAAAATCTAAATCATCTTCATCTAAGCCTAGAATGTGGGCTGCTTGAAACATGGAAACTTCAATTGGCTGTCACGTGAATCCTTAACTTTCAAGGAGCACGTTTCTGTTCTCTCAAGGCAAACAAATTAGTTTAACAATTTCCTCTTTTACTTGTCCTCCAGTTCCTTGGGAATTAATTTGTAGTTGAAACAAATTGTCACTTGAAGCAGTGATATATATCAAATCCTCCTAGGATTAGCTATATCTACATATACTCTGGGCTGTGACTTTAATTTCCACAATAGGAGAATCCAAGTATTTGGGGGAAATTCATAAGCTCCTTGTAGTGTTTAGACAAATCTTTAAAAAATTATCTACTAGTCTCTGATTTTTTTTTTCCCTCAGAAACATCTGTGAGTTTCAAGAGTATGTGTGGAATTTTGACACTTGGAGGAATAACTTTTCATTTACCCACCTAGGTCCAAGTGTTTGGGGGGATGTGAATTAACTGATGATAGGCAGATTCACAGGAGAAAAATGCATTACCTATGTTGGAGTATTTGTCAGAAAGTAACTGGAAGAATAGCCTAAGGTAAGAGTTTATATATTAGTTTCACGAAAGGGGATAGAGTTAGGACTTCAACTGGAAATTACTAAAGTTCTCTTGGGCCTTTTCATCCTGATGTTAAGGGCAGTCTCCCTAGCTAGATGCTCCCCTAGAGCTGGACAGGTGAATTACAACATGCTAGGGATCAATCTTCTTCCAAACTGGAAACTTCCTTATAGGAGTGGGATTAATGGTAGCTGTATTTTAAGGAGAATCTGCCTTGGTCAAATAAGGGAAGCAGTTGAGATAAGATTTGTCTTCTAATCCCTTCAGTGATCTTCAAATATGAGCAACTCATAAAGGTTACAGGATGATGATAAAAAATATTTTAGGCATTGAATCTTAGTAAGTAAAGAAAGAATTCCAGAAGTTTGTCATTATGTAGTATCAAAGACACCGTGTGGAACATAACTTTATGGAAGAAGTATAGAACAAAGAAAAGGTTGGAAGAAAATGTTTTCTCTCTTCACTTTCAGCGTGAATTCATGGGGCTTTAAGGGAGCATAGCAGGTGTGAGGGACTAGATAATGGACATATTTTGAATGAAAACCCAGATGGTACTAAATAGACACTTACAGCTGTATGCTGTTTTATTTCTATCTCTAACATTCCATGGTTTTCAGCACTTAGAATTTATGAAGTTAAGTAGATTAACACAGTTATTTCATCTATAATTAAATTTGAATGGAGATTCCTTCTAATTATAAGGATCCTCAGGTATTAAGGAAGATCTGAGGCAAGAAGGAGTAGAAAAAGACTGGTATAAAATTTAACTTAAAACATTTTTTTCTTTTAAAATATAGCTTATTTATTCTTCATTGTCTTGCACCAAACTCCTAGGAGAAGCTTTGGCAACAATTATGAAGCAATACATATTATTCCCAATACCACTGTGTTATCATAAAAAAGATTCTTTGTTTATAATGTAAGCTAGTACTTTTACATAAATGCTCGCTCTTCCCTAGTAGCATACAAATAATGTTTTAGCATATTTCTTGTAGCATGTAGATGATATGAGAGGAGCATAAATGAGCAAGGATGTCTTGGAAGCACAGGGGAGGAAGGGTATCTTGTTCTACCAATTTTAGGTTTGTTGACTGGGGCCTTTATAACAAAAGAAAATTAATAAGGAAAAGCATGCACATTTATGTAATTCAAGTTTTACCTGACATGGGAGCTGATATGGTTTGGTTATTTTTCCCTACTTAAATCTCATGTTGAATCGTAAACACCAGTGTTGGAGGACAGGCCTCGTTGGAGGAGATTGAATAATGGGGGCAGAGTTCTCATGAATGATTTAGTACCATCCTCCCTTGGTATTGTATAGTGAGTGAGTTCTCACAAGGTCTGGTTGTTTAAAAGTGTGTGGCACCTCTCCCTTCGTTCTCTTCCTCCTGTCTAGCCATGTAAGACATGCTTGCTTTTCCTTCACCTTCCACCTTGATTGTAAGTGTCCTAAGGAAATCCCCAGAAGTAGAAGCTGCTATGCTTCCTGTAGAGCTTGCAGAACAGTGAGTCAATTAAGCCTGTTTTCTTTGAAATTACCCAGTCTCAGGTATTTCTTTATAGCAATATGAGAACAGCTTAATACAGGAGCCTTCATCAGGAAATAAAGACCTGAAGAAGCACTTGAACCTTAGTGTTTATATGCTAGGTTTTCTGAAGAGTGGAGAGTCATGGAGAAATCACAGCAAAAAGGGTTTGAGTTAAATGCAATAAAATGGGGAAACTTAGCAACATCTGTTTGTTCAGATTCCTCTCTATGTTCTGTTAATCTTCAGGATGAAGAAAAGGATGCTCCTTTTCTCTAGGTTTAGAGAGGACCCTTCCCACATGAGGTTTTTATGACTTGCTTCAGGTAAGAAGAGTCAAAGAAAGATCAAAGAGAGCTTCCTCCATCTGTTGTTTTCTCAAATTTCCTTCAGCTTAAAATGTTCAATATGCCAAGGTGCCATATTTTCAGGTAGCATTGTCAATCCCATTACTGGAATTATAGGTATTGACTATGACTTTATCCACCTTGGCAGGAGTGATGGGAATATAAAATCAATTTTCCCTTTTACCTGATTTATGTTATCTTAGGCTGTTTTGAACTTATTTTATAAAAGTCAAATATAAATGGGATAAATGGACTAGTTGAGAGATATTTTGCTAAAATTTTTTATTTTTAGCAAAATATTTTGTTAAAAAGGTTAAAATTTGAATTGTACATCATTGAAAACTATCAAATTACTGACACTGTTTTGGATCGTGTATTAAGATGTTTTCTCCTGAGAAGGTAGAATGACAAGTTCTTTCCTAAAGGTCTTAAAACAAGAACTTATATAATAGAAACATATATATATATATATAAAAAATAATGATGGCAGTGGTGTGCTGTCTGAAGTGGCCACTGCAAAGACTCTGGCTGCAGTGGGGAATGACAAACCCAGCAGACCCTAGAAAAAATTCAGGCAAAGGTGCCACCTGCCACAAGTGTTCCATCTGGAAAAGCAACACCCTAAGGATCCTGAGACAATAGTGTATATAGAGTGTACACACACACACACACACACACGCATCATTTATTGTCTGCTTTGAGTATGATCTCTGATGAATAACATAATCATGCCTGTTGTGAGTTTTACCTGAGAAATTAATTCATTCTTACTAACCCACTCCATACCCTGAATATTATCAAATATTCCTTTGGCATTTTACTGAGACAAAGTTTATTTATTTATTTTCTTTTCCAGACTAATACCACTTTTAGGGTAGATACTTACGTAGGATATTTTTAAATTCTGTCTTCAAGATTAAAAGCACTTTTGGAAAGTTTACTATTTGATATTTGGCCTAGAACCTTTGATAAACAGTTATTATGTTGATTGGAGATGATAAAAGAAATTAGAATTCTAGATGATAGTCATTAGCTTTAAAAATTTTTCATTTTTTTGCTTAATGGTTGACAAAGATTCCTTGCTTGGCCAATCTTTAGTCAGGCTACTGAACTTTCTCTTTGGTGCATCAGTGTGCTTCCTTGTAAAATCTAGCTTTAGCAAAAACCTTCGTAAGTCAGTTTAGAAAGAATCCCCCACTCTTGATTTCTCACCCTCAGTATCTTCCTGGGTTCCTGACCCTTCACTGTTTCCAAGATGATGTTTGATCCCCCTGGCCTATCTTTACCAAGAATCTTGTTAGGTCAGTTTAGACAGAATCCTACTGACTCCTAATATTACCTAAAAATACCTAGTATTTTTCCATCTACTTCTCCAAGGCTATAAATTCCCACTTGCCCAGATGAATTTGAGTTAAGCCCAATCCCTCTCCCTGACTGCAAAATCCCATTCCCATTATCTGTATATCTATTGCAATGGTCCTGGTAAAGTCTACCTTGTCACGCTTTAGCAAGTGTCAGTGAATATTACTATTATTTTTTAACATGAGCGACTGTACAATCTAGGAGGACTGGGAACATGTTGATCATGTTTATCAATGTGAGCCTATAACTGAGTGTGTCGCATGTAACATGCTCAATGAATATTTGTTGAATAATGAATAAATACAGAAATAAATAGTAACAGAAGTGAAGAGAGAAAATTAATAAGTGTATTAATCAGGAATCATTTTGTCTGTTATAGTGCTATTGATTCATTTAAATGTGTTCTGTCTTGATTACACTACATGTAGCTGTGAATAAACATAGCTTCTCATTTCAAATGATTTTGCCTCACATAACAAGAAATCAGGATTACACGCTGACAAGAATAGTTTATTATTTCTTAAGCTACCCCATGGTTATGGTCCACAGAGCAAGAGTGAACAGAACACTGACTAGTGGAATTGCTAATGGTTCCTTTCTACTGAGGTCATTAATCATAACAAAGGTAAGTATATCATCTACCATTGCTTTAGTAAGCAATTGCTGCTGGGTCTTATTTACTTCATTTCGTTTGTAGACACATCGGACTTCTGGGTCTAGCTGTTGTAACAGGAACCTGGAATAGCTGTGAGAAGAGTCTGCTTTATCAGGTTTTCTTCTTTTACTTTAAGCGTCTTTGTGATTTTTCATTCTGAAAGGCATGTGTTATAGAGTAGCCCACTGCCACGATTCAGGAGTTTTAAAAACTACTGAGGCCGTTCGTAGAGATTCCAATTTAATTGAATAAGGGTACAACCAAGAATCAGAACTAATGAAAGTTCCCCAAGTGATTTTAGTGGTACAGCTGAAGTTGAGAATCAATTTGTAACTGTCTGGGGGGTTCTTCCTTCTCACTGCATAAAGAAAGACCACAGCATTGCAGTAAAGAAAGAGTTTAATAGACACAAGGCTGGCCACACCGTGTGGGATTTGGAGTTAGTACTCAAATTATCTCCTTTGAAGCTAGTAGATTAGGGATTATTCAAAGGCATAGCAGGTTGAAGCTGTCCTTCTGTGGGCTGAATTACCTCTGAGTGGGCTGCAGGAGTGTGGTTGGCAGGTCCAGGTAGAACTATGGATGTCAGACATTCGAAAAACCTGAAAAGCTATCTCAAAAGGCCAATCTGCAAGAGTGGTGTTGTTTGAAGGAGTAATTGGGGAAGTTGCGTATCTTGTAACCTCTGGGATAATGGCTGACAATCACTTATGTCTGCACCTTAGCAGGACATAGGCTTCTCTTCTCCAAGACTGGTGGCCTCCCATTAGCTTTATAAAGGCAGTTGAGTTTTGGGGGAGGCCTATTTTGTTTCTCGAACTTAGCCCAATAGCCCAGGAATAATTAAGGGAAAGGCAAGATGGTAGGTGGATTAGTTCACATCTCTTTCATTATCATAATTTTCTCAATGATATAATTTTTGCAAAGGCGGTCAACTTGATGGTTAAGAACACAGGCTCTGGAAAATCTATTTAACCTTTCAGCTACCCAGTTTCCTCTGCTGTTAAATTGGGAAAATAATTATAAAAACTAATTTATAGGCTATGGGAGGATTTAGTGAGTTAGTACACGTTAAGCACTTACATTTTTGGCGGTGAGTATTCTAGTTACTGGCAACAAATCTCTACAGTTCTGCAGCAAGCTCAATTCTTGCCTCCTTAGAAGAAAGAATTCAACGGAGGACAAAAGGCAGAAGGAGAGATGAAGGCAAGGTTTAGAGTAAGAGTGAAAGTTTATTAAAAAGCTTTAGAGCAGGAATGAAGAGAAAGTAAAGTACACTTGGAAGAGGGCCAAGTGGGCATCTTGGAGGACAAATGTAGGGTTTCCCGTTTTGACTTGTGGTTTTATATGTTGGCATACATCTGGAATCTTACATCCCTTTGCCCTTGATTTTTCCCTTGATTTTTCCCTTTCAGTGGGCTGCCTACATGCGCAGTGGCCTGCTAGCACTTGGGAGGTGAGCATGCGCAGTGTGTTTACTGGAGTTTTATGCATGCTCACCTGATGCATTCTTCCCTTTACTGGTGGGATGTCTTTGAAAAGTCATATACCAGTTAAACTCTGACATTTTGCTTCTCAATGTACGTGCTTGAGCCCACTTGCCCTACTCCTGAGATCCTACTGGGAAGCTGCTGATCACCAGTTTCAGGTAGGTGTTTCTATCTATTGGGAAATTGCCTTTCTCTGATGTTGGCTGTGACTGTTATTATTTTAGAGAGACAGCTAACAACCACCTAACCAGCACCTGATGGTCGCCTGAAATTCCTGGTGGGTGGGTCCTCTCCTGCCCTGCTCACATCTGCCTATCTACTGTAACACTTAGATCTTTGTCTAGCACATAAGTGTAGACAACTGTAGTTGTTTGGTAGATAAATCCATTGTAATAGTAGCCAACTTTTATTGAACATATACTATGAGCTGAGCATCATTCTCAGTGCTCAATAAAATTGTTTTATTTAACCTTTATTACAATCTTATGAGAATGATACTGTTATCATTCCCATTTTACAAACAAGGAGACTGAAGCACTGAACTTCATGGAATTTTTCCTAAGGCCTGAGACTTCTTCTTTTTTTTTTTTTTTTTTTTTTTTGAGACGAAGTCTCGCTCTGTTGCCCAGGCTGGAGTACAGTGGCACAATCTCGGCTCACTGCAAGCCCTAGGCCTAAGACTTCTAAGTATTTCACAAAGATGCAATCTCAGGTGGTCTGAATTCAAAGCACATAATGAAAGCCATAAGTTGAAATGAAAATAAAATGTGCTCTGATAAGTATTAGGAAGTTAAATATTTCAAATATAATAAAATAAAAAATTAATATCAAGATTTTCTCTAAATGTGCCAAATAATGACCACATCTGTGTATAAGTGCCTCATTTACCTTATCTTTCTTGCCATGAAGCAAGAATTTTCAAAATACTTATTGGCTTTTGACAGACATTTTCTTTCCAGACAACTGACTATATGTATTTACCATATTCTGACTTTCTCTTCCTTCTGTTATATTACTAGGGATATTTGCATGAAAATAAGATTTCATTTGAGATGAAGGTTTATTTTTTACCTTCCTCTTCTGAAGACATTATGATTTCTACAGCTGTGAGGATCCAAATAGAGGATTACTTTTTTCTAGTTGGTAACAATACCAGAAATATTTACGATAATGTTTCTCTGCAAATGTTCCTCCTCATATTTAAAGAAGGATAGTCGTGTGGAGTGGAGGAGGAGATGTTTATCACATTCTCTAGCTAAAGTGCTATTGTAACTACCATAGGCATATTTTCCAGGGACTGAAGCATTTATTTAAATTTGCCTAGGTTTCAGTCACAGCTCTGTCATTCCCTGTGTTTCATATTCAGTTTAGAGTAAGCACTTTTTGAAGCTATTCTACTACATTTGGCTTGTTAATTATGTTTGGGTCTCTAGCCAACACTGTCCCTTTCTACAGCTGTAATGATTTATCGACAATTTTTTTCCTCTTTGCCTTTCTGTGATCAAATTTCCAAAATCCCTATCTCAACAAATTTAAAGGAGTCTTAAAGCATTCTGATGCTCTTCAGGTTAGAGTTGGTCCTTGAATGGTGAACATTTATTTGACTTGTACACTTAGCACTTTTTTTTTTTGTGGGGAGGTGCTGTGTCTCACTCTGTCATCCTCTGTCATCCAGGCTTGCGGGCAGTGGCACAATCAGCTTACTGTGACCTCAAACTCCTGGATTCAAGTGATCCTCCTGCCTCAGTCTCCTGCTTAGCTGAGACTATAGGCACATGCCACCAACCCAGCTAATTTTATTTTATATCTCATACAGATGCAGTCCTGCTTTGTTGCATGGGCTGGTCTTGAACTTCTGCCCCTCAAGTGATCCTCCTACCTAAACCTCCCAAAGTGCTGGTATTACAGGCCATCATGCCTGGCATTTTCATATTCTATATTGAAATTTTTTGACTTTTATGTATTGACTCATGCAAAATAGATCAATTGTTCAATTTCAGCTGTGTTGGTTACATTACATTAATGTTTATTGCGTCTTGCTTTGTTTTATTAAATTGAAGGGAAAATGGGAAAGAAAATCAAACAGCTAACATCAACAGTACTATGATTGAAATGAAGAAGGAAAACATTGGGCATGTTGAATGTGGTGGATGTTAGATTTAATCTTATGTTAAATCTTTATGTGAAAAAAACCATAAAATAAAAAAGAACCATTTGAAATATTGGAAATATATAAAAAGATCTTGCCAAAAACTGATGGGGGTTGCATATTGATCTTCAGGCCATTTGGCACAGAGCTCTTCCTACCTGAATGTAATCTTACAGATTGTTTATTGAGCAGTTGCATGTTTGGTTTGTGTACATTTTTGTGAGGTAAAAAAAACCAACATCTAGGAGAGAGTACAGCTCTTAATAAAACTTTACTGACTTTAGTTGACCGGTACTCAATAACCTGTCCGTAAGGCAAAAGCCTTTGAAGTTATTGCACAGAAAAATCCAAAAGATACTTATTAAGCAACAGCTGTGTCCAGAACCTTGATCTCCAGGGTCAACATGTGAACGGGAACAGTAAGAGTGGCCGTATAGTTTATTATAAAACAATCTAGATCAGAGATTTCTTTACAAAATGTTACTCAACACTAGTTTCTGCCATTCCATATCCTTTCATTCATTTGCTCTAGTAAGGATGCTACAGTGAGGACAAAATATTTCCCATAGTAAAACAAATGCAATAATTTTCTCTCAAGACATTTCTATAGTATTTGAACTGATACAATTAAAAATAAAAGAAAACAAACAAACAAAAAATCCCAAACATAAGAAATATTTCTACCAGCCTATAAAACATGTGACTACAATTTTGTTTTTTCCTATCAAAATTACGTAGGGTCATCATAAGAGAAAATTCAAGCTATACACAAAATTATAAAACTAAAAATTGTCTAAAATCTTACCAGTTTTAATATTTGTTTTATAGCCTTCCAGATATGTCTCTTTATATACATGCATATAGAAATACATATTATTTCTATATGCATGTATAAAATGTAGATAATAATATTTTTATAATTAAAATATTAAGTTTAAGTTTACTTGAATTTGGCAGAAAAAAAAGAAATAGCATTGAGATTAATGAAGCTGGGCTAATTTTTCTTTCCAAAAAGATTAATTTTACTAAGTGGTTTTAATCATTGTGATTTCTAACTACAACTTTCAGCTTGAGGTAGCATCAATGAATTCTTTACTTTGGGAGAAGGAAAATTAGCATTCTCATACTTTCTCCTACTTCTCCACCCCAAACCTTCCAGTATTTATTAGTTATGTTTTAAACTGTTAGAGTTTATAAAATTTACCATCTGTCCTGCAACTACAATTCCCCAGATGTTCAGTCACAAGAAAACATTTACTGAATTTAATGTTAACCACCAGACATTTTATTATAATTTTTATTCCTTACATTTTATTTTTATTGATCCATTGGTTAGCTGGATTGCATCAATTTTTTTTCTTAAAAAACAGTTCATGGGTGCTATAGTTCTAGAGTTCTGTCAAATTTGAGATGCATTGTCTGATATCTTCATAGTTGAATGATAAGTTGTGTGGGTAGAATATTTTTGGGTGAGAGGTTTTTTCTCCTCCCAGAAGCTTGTGTTCATAACTCCTTTTTTTTTTTTTATATCACTGAATGTGGTTGTAGAAAAGTCTGAAGCCAGTCTGCTTTCTCTTCTTGCCAGTAATTTTGCTTTCCTTGCCTATGCTCTTGAAGAATCATGTCCTTTATTTATGAAGTTTGATAATGCACCTGGTATATATTTTATGTTTGTTAATTACCAGTTATTTTTCAATTATATTGCATGTTCTTTATTTTTGGAAATAGGGTCTTATTCTATTGCCCTGGCTGGAGTGCAGTGGTGTGATTATAGGACTCGATGCATCCTTGACCTCCTATGCTTAAACAGTCCTCCCTCAGCCTCCCAAGTAGCTGGAACTACCAGCATGCAATGCCACACCTGGATAATTAAAATCAATTTTTTTTTTTTTTTTGGTGGAGATTGGGTCTTGCTATGTTAACTAGTCTGGTCTCAAACACCTGGCCTAAAGTGATTCTCCAGCCTTGGGCTCTCAAAATACTGGGATTACAGGCATGAGCCACTGCACCTGGCCTGCCTGCTCTTTTATGTAACACACTGAATTCCTCATTTAAGGAAAGATTTTCTGCAATAAAGACACATGCGCACAAACACACACATACACAGAGGTCTTTGTCCTGCATATGTATAATGTCTTTTGTAATTGCTTTAATCTTTGTCTTGTTTCTCTGCAAACACTATGTTCATATCAAGCCTTTTATCTATAACAGTAATTGCATTTTCAGACATGCCAGTTTGAGCTTTTCTAATTTATTTATTACTTCTGTAATTGCGTTACTTTGAATATTTTCTTATCTCAACTTTAATGAATTCTGTTCTTATAATTAAGTCATCTTTGATGTCTTTTTGAACTTTAAGTCTTTTATTGAAATATCATTATTCTAAAGTTCTTCTAGAATCTTAGCTTTTGTAGTGAGTGTGCTTCCGTTCCTTGGGCTAGGCACCACCCGACGTCTAATAAGTCTTTCATTTGTATTTCCCTTTCTCTTCCTTTCCTTTCTCCCTTCCATATCCTCTTTCTTATTCTCCCCTCTTCTACTTCTCCTTCTCATTCTTTCCTCCCTTCTTTTTTCCCTCTTTCCTCCTTTCCTCACAAATCCCCAACCAGACTTTATTCCTCATCTCACCATCCACGTCTGGTATATTTGTTTGGTTGCCATGTCCTATCTTTTCTTCCCACTAGACTTTACTATGGACATCTCCAGGTCTTCAGTTTGCCCTGATATAATCTCAGATACCTTTTCTTATTGTACTTTACCTTCCTTTTTTTTAAAGTATCAATTTCTGTTTGGTGGTTGGAGCTACAGTTTGAGTTATTGGTATTGCTTTTCAAACATTTCTCTCTGGCTTATCTTATAGGTACGAAAATGGGAGAATGAAGCAACTCAACTAGGATAGATTCTGTCACAAATCCTGTTCCAGGATTCTTTACTCATCCAGAGATGCTTTTCACTCCAGTGGCCATCAGCTGGTGGCTCCAACCAACAGTTGCCAGATTTAGCAAATAAAAACATATGGTGAACAGTTAAATTTTAACTTCATATAAACATCAAATACATATTTTAGTATAAATATGCCCCTTGTAATGTTGAGAACATATACTAATGTCTGTTCAGCTATTGCTGAATAATTTATTTTTTGCTCTATTTGTCTTTGACTTTTTCTCTGGTTAAGTGTGTGTATACATACATACACACACATGCAGACATATATATGTATGTATGTGTCTGTTTTTGTATATTTGTATATTTGTTGTTAATCTGCAATTAAAATTTAACTAGGTCTGGTTGGTTTTCTTGTTGTATTGGTCCACTTTTTCCAATATAGAATTTGTTAGTGAAAGTTTTCAGAATTTTATTTAATTCTCTTTTAATTTCTACTTTTGGCAGTTAGGCGCTATGGTGGGGTAACAGTTAAAAGGTCCATTGAACCTTACTTCAGATAATATTCCAACTCTCTAGCCGGATACAGATTTTCAAATTTTTCTTTGTTCAGCTATTGCTGGATAATTTATTTTTGCTCTATTTGTCTTTGGCTTTTTCTCTTGTTAACTGTTGGAAGGAGAGATTCTATATTTTTGATTCACCCTTCCACTTTTATACATTTTGAAATTTTTGATAAGTCTACCTAATATATTGGTTTCTGCCTTTGCTAAACTCTGAATCATATTGTTTGCTCAATAGGAATTACATGAACTACTATTAAAGTTCTTTGGAGGGGTTAGCTGTAAAGATTTTGGTATAAAAAAAAGGGAAAGCATTTCATACTATGCCTCACTTTTAATAGATGTGAATTTTTATGAATTAATCAATCTGTCAATCCACAGAAAATCCTAAATTTCAATTCTGATGCTGTAGTGGTTAGTTTGTGTTAATTTGATTAGGTCATATGATCAAGATAGTCAAACACTATTCTAAATGTATTCGTGAAGGCCTCTTTTAGATAAGATTAACATTTAGATGAGTAAACTTTGAGTAAAGCAGGTTATCCTTCATAATTTGAATGCCCATATCTAAGTAGTTGAAGGTCTTAATAGAACAAAGACTGACCTTCCTTGAACAAGAAGGAAATCTACCAGAAAATGGTCTTTTGATTCAAACTGCAACTCTTCCCTGGATTTTTAGCCTGCTGGTCTACCTTGTGGATTTTGGACTTGCCAACTTCCATAATCGTATGAGCCAATTCCTTAAAATCTCCCTCTCTCTGTATCTCTCTATCTCTATCTATCTATCTACCTACCTACCTACCTACCTACCTACCTACTATCTATCTCTATTTGCATACACATACACATATCCCATTTGTTCTGTTTCTTTGGAGAACCCTGACTAATACAGATGTATAATCTAAACCTTGGCCCTTAATTATATATATATATATATAATTATTGTTCTCTAATGTGTATTTTGTCTTAGCCTTTGGTAATGAGCATCCTCAGGCTCTGAATTTTTTTCACGATTTTGTCCTCCATAATGCCTGACACAGCAGCAGTCCCCAACCACTTTGGCACAAGGGGTCAATTTTGTTGAAGACAATTTTTCCATGGATGTGGGGGTGGGAGGGCAGGGGGATGATTTTGGGATGAAACTGTTCCTTCTCACAGCATCAGGCATTAGATTTTCCTAACGAATGCGCAGCCTAGATCCCTCCCATGCACAGTTCACAATTCGCACTCCTGTGAGAATCTAATGCCACCTGACAGGAGGCGGAGCTCAGGTGGTAATGCTCCCCTTACATGCCACTCACCTCTTGCTGTGTGGCCCAGTTCCTAATAGGCCTCAAACCAGTACCAGTCCATAGCCTGGCGGTTGTAGAGATGTGTAAATTCAAGAAGATAGATTGTTTTAAAAAATCTATATTCTTAGTAGAAATATTGCCTTTGTTTTTATTCTAGGTTTTTAATTGAAAGCTGGAATACAGAAAGAATAATAAACACTGGAGTTTAAAACAGTGGGTTGATATGATAAGGAAGCTTTTGTTGTTGTTTGTTCTCCCTACCATCAAATAATTTTTATTTATGCTTAAGTTTTGAAGGATTATTAAGAATTTGCTGTTTGAAAAGATGAGTAATGCATTTTGCATAGCGAAAATAGCACATATGCATCACAGGGTAGTAAAATAGGGACAATTGTGTAAACTTGGTGCCTAGAGAAATATTTTTCAGACTTGCCTGACAGCCACCTGCACCAGAATCCCACAGGGTAAACTGTGGGATTTAAAAATGTAATTTTGAGGGCCTCATTTTAGACCTATTCAGTCATAGTTTTAGAATGCACCAGCCAGGGTTTGCTATAAAAGTAAACAAATAGATAAACAAAACCTCAGGAGATTCAGGTGAGAGTGGTTTATATATATTCTCAGGTTTGAGAACCACTGCATTAGATTTTTGAGATTATTAGAATGCTTTGGAGGGAGCCAGACTATGCAGAGCTTAGCTTGCCATGGTAAGCAATGTGGGCTTTGTCCTGTGGGCTTGTAAAAATCTATGGCAAAGGTCTCAACAGATAAAGGTTTTCACCAAATTTGCCTTTTGAAAGATCACTGAGCTAGGCATGCCAATGGACAGCTGGAGGTTTTTCTCAGGCTTTTGGTCCTTCGATGTGTCTGTTTCCTTTTGTGTTTTATTTTCTATATTAAAAAAATATGCACAATGTTCAAATATATATTCATTTTATAATAAAATACTAAATGAAAACTTTGTGCTAAATTATCCTCATTTTAAATGCCATAATAGACGTGGAACAAGAAGCAAATAAGCTTGATGAAGCATGAGGTAGGGAGAAGACTCTCAGGCAAGGCAAAGAATAGTAACCTGAAACAATTCCTCAAATAGTCTGCCATTACCACGGCTAGGGAAGAAGATCCATTTTATGATATTGTTGAAAAAGAAATTATTCTGACTCTTGTTAAATGGTAAGGCAAACTATTCAGGACTGTTGAGGTATGTACAGGGACTCCTGCAAGGGGATTTTGCAGTAGGCAAGAGAAATTGGACTCGACTCCAGAACAGCAAGGAAACTGGGGATTTATAGCTATGGAGCAGAGTGGGTGTGTCGGTGAAACGAAAATTACTAAAAGGAAACATGAAGAGAAGGAGGAATTCTGGCTCAACTGACTTGACAATTCCCACTAACACTTGGCTCTTAAAGACATGTCCAAGGGGCCTGCCTAAAGCTTGGTTAAGGAGGGCATCTTTGTCAACATGTAAAGAAGCATTTAGGTAGTTATACAATTGAAAAAGTGGAAAGTGATAGAATGGGAACCAAGGGTTGCCAAAGGAAAGTTAAGAAATTTTCTAAAATGTAACCAAAAATATGAGCTGGAGAAAATGCAAAGAAAAAAAAAGACCAAAAAAAGCCCTTATTGGATTCCATGTAGCTAAACCTTTTATTTTTCTTAATTTTACTATTTTTTCTAATGAGCAGTTGGCCTACTTCCTTCAAAGACTAATTCTATTTGTTTCTTTCCAAGTTGGAAATACATTCATGAAGGCAATAACAGGAACAGGCATAGGAGCAATCAAGCTAGGAAAGGATGAACATTCTTTTGCTAAGTATTTATCAAGTTAGTGTGGCTGCTAGATAATAAGGCAAGATGTAAAACCATGCTTTTTCACCCTCGTCTAAACAAAGTGTGTTGCTATCATATTAATTATGTACTTGTATTCTTGAGGGAGTAGGATGTCAAAAGAACAAGTACGTTTGGATTAGTAATAGCTATTCACAAACCACTGGAACCCCTCTCCATAAAGTTAACGATATATTTAGATGTCAAATGCAATTTTTTCACTTTTTTAGAATCAAAAGTCAGTGTTCTTTTGTAGGCTATTCCCTCTTGCACAATCAGTGCTGCTGATTTGATGTGATTGCTTTGCTTTTCCCTTCCCTAAGAACTAAATGATTAATTGGCAGTGTGATCTATTGGCTATTATTTTTCTAAATTTTCTTACAAATAGCTCTTACCAAATATCTAAGCATTACAGAATTTAGTACATTCACAGAGATAGAAATACCTAACAATATTGGCTGAATCATAGCAACTCAAACACTAATCCCTGTTTATCAGATGTGCTTGAAAAATCTAACTTCTAGCTCTAGTCAAATTTAGACAGCTATCTCCATCAGTAAACATTAATGTAAGAAGAAGTTATGAGTAATAAAAAATGAACAGAAAGTGAAGGGAAAGAAACATGTGGAAGGTTGAAAATTAAAACTAAACCTAAAAATTAAATAATGTATGATGGTCATAGAATCAGCCTTCTCTTTATCCTAGAGGGAGCTTTCTATGTATTTGTTATTTTAAAACTGACATTTCAATGTGTACAGAACTGAACTAATTCCAAACATTGTTGGTAGGAAGAAAAATGGAAAATTGCACAAAATTATGTGTATATTCATTGCTTTGAATATTAATAGTAAATTTAAAACATAAACAAAAATTAGACTATGAGCAATTGTCTGCCAAATACAACAGTGACTTTTTTTGTGCAAAGAAACAATTTCAGCATCAGTCATCTTTTTATAAAAATATTTTATGTTTAAGATAGCTTGCTGCATTTCAAACTGTATAAATGTGGAAAATGCTCCCCCATGTAAGCCTGTTGAAATCTTATTATGTTGCATCCCCATCTTTCTTCATGTTGCACTGAACTTGTAGAGAGAGATGTATTCCTATCCACAGTGCAGCTTATATTTAACGCACTCCATAATTGAGTCTTTATTCCTTTCTTTGTAGGATTACTTATAATTGCAGAGGAACTCTCAGTCATTTTGTGTAGACCTAAAGAAGAAACCATGCATCCAATTGAATTAAGCAAAATGTGCAATGGCAACAAAATTAAGTAGAGGAATTAAGCAGAAAATGGATAAAACATTTTATTAATGCTGTGCATGCACTCTGAGTTTAGATCATTGTATAAATGACAAACTTAATGAGTAGCATCACACAAGTATGGGAAAATAAAATAATTGGCTGCTTTATTTAACACAGTCTTCTCCAGTGGACATCCACGCCTTTGGGCTAAAAAGTAAAAATATGGGGGAAGGCTGGATCTCAAAGTGAAAGCAACATAATATCTTTATTATTCTATGTATGTGATGTTAGATTTGCTCCGTGGCATTCTATAAATCTGTTGAAGGTCAAGACGGGGACTCTGCAGGCCTAAGTTTGAACAACCAGTTAAGAGAGCAATCCCTCTTTTCTGTGATTCCTGTGATCTACCTTTAGTGGTAGGTGTTTTGGAAGTTTCTCCAATTTCCCACAAACTTGAGAAAAAAATAAGGCTTTAAGTTAAAACTTCTTGCTCTTCTTAATCAGTTTACTAAAAGGCGCAGATGGAATGAGTATTTCCTTTACTTGTTCACTTAACATAAGTTTATTATTGATGCGTACTATGTAGTAAGTACTATGCTGGGGACTAACAACACAGACATGAAAGACTTGCCCTGAAGTCGCTCGCAGTCTAGTAACAGTAACTAAATTCTAAGTTGCAAATGTTATGATAAAGGGAAATACAAGATCAAAGACAGCACAAAGGAAGTTCAGGGAATCAGCTTCCACCTGGACTGCTGCTTTGGTCCTCTTTCTTAAAGCCAAATGATTATGCAGCAATTTGCTAAAATTATAAATCCAATGCCGCAAACAATACACATTTCTAGTGCTCAGTGTGTTGCTAATGGCTTCCATATTGGGCAGTGTAGAATTCGACGTTTTTTTTATCATCACAGGAGGTTCTTTTGAACAGTGCTTGTTTAGCTGTTAAAGCAAGGGTTTGAAGTCCAAGCAGAGCACAAGATTTTGTTTGAGTTAAACTTCAAGGGTGATGAGTTCCAGGGTGGTGAAGCAGCTGGTATTAATGGGGCATTGTATAAAGAGAAGAGAGCTATGTAGAGAGATTATAAGACAAGTCTGCATAAGAAAGAACTTCCTGAACACTAGTCTGCACTGAGTATACACACACAGTAAGACTCCACAAAGATAGTGGCTACTGTGTGACTGAAATCTCAACAGACACTAGCGGTCATACCGTGCTGGGAGACATTAGAGTTATATCGCAGTCAGAGTAATCTTGGTGAGAACCTCAAACATTCAATTGAGGCTATAGAAAATCCCCACCTTGACAGTAATGACAACACCCTGGAGGAAGGGATACGCTCTTAAGACTAAGGACAAAAATCAGTGTAGCTCCATATTAATAAGCCTGAAATGCTGAACTTTTTAGATGTGAAGTTTACTGATGCTTGCAACTCACCTTGAAATGTATCAACAAATGACATATGGATGGATAAACAGATGTAAAACCAAATCAATGTAGCAAAGTTTTGACAATTGTAAAAGATGGTGGTATATGAATTTTCACTCACATAAGAGATATATAAGAGATTGTTGCCAAGAACTCTCAAAATGATCGGATTTGAGTTTTCACTCATATACTACCATCACTGTATAATTCTTTCGTTATTTCTGTATATAACAATTTTCTTAAAATATTGCCAGGGAAAAACAAAAAAAAGTGTGAAAGTATGGAAAAGACTTGCTAGAACTAGTTCTGCTGGCCAGACTAAAACATAATACTTTTTAAATAAAGACAGTATAACAGATGCTCTAAATGTAGTATCTATATTATCTAAGAATACAATAATAAATTCATAAGTATATGACAAAGCAGAAACATATAACACAAAATACAACATAAGAAAAGCAGTAGTCAATATGAATAGATCCTGAGATGCTCCACTTGATAAAATTAGAAGACTAGAAATTTAAAACCCCATTGTGAACATTTTTAAGAAATTCAAGGAAAAGAAAATGGGGAAAAAATGTCCATCAGTATAGGAATAAATAAACTATTGTGTAATGTATTCATATAATGAAATATTGTTACCAGCAATAGATACAACACCATGACTAAATCTCAAGAACATGATATTAAGGAAATAAGCCATTCAAAAAAAGAGTACTAAATATGTGAGTCCTTTTATATAAAATCCACAAACAAAGCCATTAAGATGGGCATTAAAACGGTGATTTCTTTTGGGGTGTGAAGATTGACAGGAAAGGGCTGTGAGAAAACTCTGGGATGATGGTACTATTCTATATTTTCACTGAAGTGTTGGCTTCACAGGTTTATACATGTATCAAGACCCATCAAATTGTGCACTTAATATCTGTGATTTCCAAATGTATGTAAATTTTGTCACAATAAAGTTAAAAAATTAATGCATGTATGTACACATAATAGCAAGTAGAAAATTGACTTTTTTCTTGAGCCTTATTTAGATAATGTTTCAACATTAAAATCAATAACAGTATTTCTCTTATTTCATTTTTTTTTTTTTTTTGAGATGGAGTCTCACTCTGTCACCCAGGCTAGAGTGCAGTGGTGCGATCTTGGCTCACTGCAAGCTCCGCCTCCCGGGTTCACTCCATTCTCCTGCCTCACCCTCCCTAGTAGCTGGGACTACAGGTGCCCACCACCAAGCCCAGCTAATTTTTGTATTTTTTAGTAGAGACGGGGTTTCACCGTGGTCTCGACCTCCTGACCTCGTGATCCGCCTGCCTTGGCCTACCAAATTGCTGGGATTACAGGTGTGAGCCACTGCGCCCAGCCTCTTATCTCATATTTCTATTTAAATTTGTTACATTAAAATGACAAAGTAATCTATGAGGGCAGATTCATATTGATTGAACATAACAGTGATATTAACATAACTGTATACTTATATACCTACAGAAAATACTAAGAACTTTACATGTGTCATCTAATTTAATCCCTTACAACAACTTTATAAAATAAATTATAATTTCTATTTTAGAGATTAAAAGACGAAGGTGAGAGATAAATTATGTTGTTTAACGTCACACATCTAATGAGAAGTGGAGCCAAAATGAAATCTTAGCTGTTCTGATCCTCAAACCTATACTAATAACCTAGTAATTTTATGCTTTCTTTTTTTTTTTTAAGAAAGGCAGCCCTTTAATGAAATTGAATTTATTTTGGTATATAGAAGTGAAGACTGTGTATTCTTTACGTAGAGCAACCAGATTATTCAGCCAAATTTCATATCACATTTATTTCCAACCTGCTGAGGGCTTTAAGTGATATCTTTCTTTCTTTGACATCTATGTAGCAGGACCACAGCTAGTATCTGAAGTGAGAGAAGACAGCATAATACATATTCAATTAATGGTTAATTATAGTAGTAGTAATGATATAAAACTATCAATAATAACAGTAAACTTCTGGCTAAAGACGAGCATGAACATTTACTCAGAGGCCTATGCCAAGAGCTATCTCAAAGTGACTGGATTTGAATATTTTATTTTAATTATTTTATGACTTAACTAAATAAAATTATAATCAAATTGAACTGTTTTATGTCTTTTTAAATTTAATTGGAGCTCCAGTTTCTTTAAATATTGCAGTGTTTAAAAAGATATTATGCAGTATTGCTCTGGCCCTAAATCTTTTCTATTCTCTCTCCTCTAATTCTCTCTGAAAAAAGTTAATACGTTTGTAATTGGGGTATCTTTGGTGAAAAATCATCTCAAAATTTCTTATCTTCTTCCAGGATTTTGACAAAAAGTGAAACTTTCCAGAGACATCCTTTAAATTCTTTGAGATTTAATTCATATAGAAAATGTTATCAATAGGACATGTAGCTGGTCCTAAGCATATTTTACCTGTGTGATTCTCTTCCAGTAGTCACACAGAGCTAGTTTATACAAAGTAGTTAAATATTCACTTAAAAAGTAAAGGGTTAAGCTAAGAACACATCTTTAAATGGTAGGAAAATTTTGATAATTTTCTCAAAGAAACTTGTTTCCAAATTCCATAACTTCCTCTTCTGATGTTATATTGGGAAAATTATTTAATCTTTTAAAGTTTCAATTTCCTTTTTTTGAAAAATTTGGAACCAGCATCAAAGGGTTTTTGTGAGGATTGTCAGGTAAAACGTGTGACATAGTTGATGGTGAATGTAATTTGTTACTAAATAGTAAAATATGCCATGACACTTTATTCCTATTACAGAAGCAGAGGAATACCATGTTAAAGGATATAAAATTCAACCTGGAAACATAGGCACTAATTTTGTTATAATTTTGTACCTTAAAAGCTCATGAGAACTTCTGTATTGCCACGTATGTCGAGTACCAATTTTTTTGCTTGACTTTTATAACTTGCTGTACTTTACTCCCTCTCTATATATCTGCCGTCATTTTTTTAACCTCCCCAAAAAACTCCAGGCTGCCTATCATTCTATTCAACTCAAAAATGTTCTCCAATTTTCTTTTATTTATCCATTTACTAAAAGTGAATCAGAATCAGTTTATTGATTTATTCATCTGTATATTTATCAACATATTTTTATCAAAGCTGTTTTAATCCAGCAACTCCACTAAGCAGGATGAATAAAAAGGTGAAATAGATAAAACTTACTTTTTGTTTTCCTGGAGCTGACACTATAAAAGTGGAAAGAAATAGCAAACAAGGTCTTACAAATTAAACGTAGTCATGCTATGAAGGAGAAATGCAAGGTGTTCTCAGTGCAAACACCAGAGCAAATAAACACAACATTAGGACTGGCCATATAATTTCAAGGGCTCCATGCAAAATAAAATTTCAGCCTCTTATTCAAAAATTACTAAGAATTTGAAGATGATGACAATGGAACAAGTACAGGACTTGGAAATGTAAAGGTTGTATGTCCAGGAAGCCAGTTCTGCTTACTATGGAGGACCAGGGACAGCTTTCATGTGGAAGTGTTCATTTCACCCAATACCTAAAGGATGAAGGGGGGTTAGGTCAAACATTTCAGACTTGCATTTTCATTTTTCATTTCCCTTTGGCGATAATGTACTGTCCAGAGCTACGAGCCTGATGTGTTAATACCAATGGATGATTCAGCTTTTTCTATCTTGCTTTGGCTCTTTGTGAAAGATAGATAGTTATCCTGCTAGGTCAAGTTTTGTCACATGTATGAATCAAAAAGCAAAAATTAAGGCTAGAATTTTATTATTCAGAACTTAAAATAAAAATTTTAAGTATGTCTCAGTCATTGTTCCTTAAATATTGATTGGCCTACACTGGCTTGGAAATTTGGAGATCTGTGGTCTTGTCTTGGATCTGCCTCTGACTTTGAACAAGGTACTCTTTGGATCAAAGCTTTCTAATCTGGGAAACATAACTGATATCTAAGTTTTATTTTAGTCTGAAGTTCTAAACTACTGGCAATAGAATTTTCTAATTTTCTTTAGTAAAATATACAGTAGTTCATTTTATTTTGGTCTATGTTTTTGGAACATAAAGTCGCAGTGTTGGCTGAATTGCTGATAGCATAAATACAGCAATAGGTGCCAAAGGCCACCTTCAACAGGCAATCTCTTTTCTTAAACAACCACATTAAATCCCTAAAGTGACCAGTTCTATACCATTCTACTTTTAGTTGAAGGTCACCACTACTAGCAACCAATTTTTGTACCTCCCTGGGGTAGCTACTTAAGACTACATTCGTTGTCTATATTAACTTCTCTACTTCATCTGTTAAATATCAAGGTAATTAAAGACTTATATAGACATTGAGTCACTTTATGCTCAAGAAGAGACTCTTTTTAGACTAAAAATCTTCAGGCAATGCAGTCTCAGAAAGGTGAAACGAAAGTACTTTCAGATTTCTGGAAACTTTCTCTTCCTTGTTAAGTTTACTATTGCATTTGGGCAATTTGAGTACCTCTGGTAATTGCAAATTTAAGCTGTAATAGTCCTAGTTTAGGTTACTCTGTGATAACAAAGACCCCCAAATTTCAGAGACTTAAAACAACAAAAGACTTATTTGTTATCAGAACCTTTGTAGTTGTAGACCAATGTCCTCCATGACACCACTCAGTAATACAGACAAACAGAATCATTTCTTCCATCATGTAGTATGTACTATTAAGATTGTGGGAGCTCCTTGATGCATCAGGAAAACAAAAAACAAACAAACAAAAAACACTCTCACTAAAATTAACTATTTAATCTTTTAGTGACACATATTATATTTGCTTACAAGCCATTGGCTAGAGATACTTATATAGCTGAGCCTAAGTTTATGGGTTTAGAGATGTGTAAACCTCTAAGTGCTCAGAAAAGAAGGTGAACTCTAAGAACTCTTTATCACATTTCCATGCAACAAAAGCTGTTATCAAAGAAAATTCTGTCTGGAACTTTTGGTTTTCTTATAATTAAGTTTAAATTAAAGCATATTAACCTACATAGATTCCAGTAGTCTAGACGGCCGAGAACACACACATCAGTTTTTCCAACTCTTAATATGGTATCGTTGGTTTATGATTCTGGCACTTGATTTAGCTGTTATTGTATGTGTATGTGTTTCTGTTTCTGTATTGCTGTGTTTCCTTCTTTCATTGTGTGAACATAGATTGAGTTCTCACTGTTTTCTAAGAGACTACAATTAAAGTATAATCCCTTTCTTCAAGGAGGTCACAATAGTCTTTGAACATCAGTTAGGCCCATAAATAAACATAGTTCCCCAAATTACACATTATAGAGGTACTATATTCAGTTTCAATCATTCACAAATTGGCTTGATAGCATGTCTTAAAATTTTGAGGTATGCATAAATTATATTTTCCACACTTTATGGCATATGAATATATCATCTCAGCTGAATATTTGCCAAGATATTAAAGCAAATTCAAAGCTCTTGAATGATAAAATAAGCTTTAGTATTATTTATAGACAGCTCTGTAACCCACTGCCACCAACGAGTAGGTAGTTTTTTATATCATAGCAAAATTTCACAGCTAGTTTTTTGCCATTACTAAGTATGGTATCTAAAGCATTTGAAGTGCTTTTTGATTAGCAACATGGAATATTATGTCTTTAGTAGATTAGAAATATGGCATACAAGGTGTTTAGGGATTTATGCACAAACTCATCTATGCATTATCCACAGTTTATTATTGGTTGAAACCTTATGTAAGCCATGTGTCATTTAAGACGGTCTGTCTATGGGATGTATTAATGCGCCACCTCTGTTTGCTATTTTATTCAGTACCTTTTGATACCTACCTCACAGCAGGCATTTTTACAGGCATTCAATAAGTAATTGGAAATAAAACACAATTCCCAACTTTCTGAAACTTTCTGTTTATTGGAGGAAATACACATTTAAAAACACAGTATGGTAAGTTGTGTGCTAGAAGGTATTACAGAAGCTCAGAACAGAGGACCTTCTCTATCTTGGAGGACAGTATATATGTTTGTGATGTGTGCACATGCAAGCATGTGTGTAAGAGATAATCATGGAATGCATAAATCAACCAAATTAATAAGGGGGAGTAAGAAAGTGTCCATAGGAGGAAACAACATATGAAAAGACCTTTTATGTGTGACAGAGAATGACATGGACCAAAATGGAGAGAAATTCAGTGAAGATTGTAGAATACCAGAGAGAGGCATGCAAGATAAGAACGTAGACAAAGATGGGCAAGATCACAAAGGTGTTATGAAGTCATTGGAAGTTAAATCTAAAAGGCAGTGGCCTTGGAAGTGTTGAAGGAGGAGGGTTACACAATCATATTTGTGTTTTCTGGGTATGGTAGGTTGGAGGAGAGAAAAGAGGGAAGGTAATGAGAAGACATGGAAACAGGAAGGGGAACATCACACTCTGGGGACTGTTGTGGGGTGGGGGGAGGGGGGAGGGATAGCATTAGGAGATATACCTAATGCTAAATGACGAGTTAATGGGTGCAGCACACCAGTATGGCACATGTATACATATGTAACTAACCTGCACATTGTGCACATGTACCCTAAAACTTAAAGTATAATAATAATAATAATAATAATAATAATAATAATAATAATAGTAAAAAGAGGGAAGGTAAGGATATCAACTGAACACATTAATCGAGGTGGAGAATGATTACCTTGGACTAGAATAGAAGTAACAGACAGTGAGAATGAATGGATCAAAGAGACCTTCAGGAGACAATCTGAGCACAGCTTAGTGATTGATTTCATGTAGATGACAGAAGGAAAGAAAGGTGGAATTCAAGAATAACTCCCAGATTCCTAACATAGATAATTGGGTAGATGGTAATGCAACTTACCAACATGGGGACAATAAAAATATATGGAAATATAGGAAGATGTAGCAAATAAAAGCTTTATTTTGAAAAAGTTTAACTGGAGGTACTTCTGATATGCAAATATCCAGAAGCTCAGTGGGGAAGCTTTGGCAATGGAAATAGATATGGTAATATTCAGAATGGTTCTAAATCCCACCTACGATTAATTCCCACTTAAAAAAAAATTTTTCTTGGTTGTTTTGCAATTTTTGCCATAATTTTTCATTATAATTTTATATTTTAATATTATTAAATGTAAAAATTATGTGCCTATTTAGAAAAATAGATCAAAAATTACAATAAATCTGTCACCAGTAAAAACACATAGGCTACCGAGAGAAATTCAGAAATACCTGAAACTGAGAAATATTGTTTCAGGGTGGAATTATCTTTTTGTGGAATTTTAGTGTAGAATACTTAAAGTTAACTCAAAAAAAAAAAAAAAGGTGATAAAGCATGATCCCACTGTGACTGATTTGGTAAAGTAACACAACTATATAAGAACCATGATTTCGTCCTCTTTGCTAGTTTGAAATGTTTTATTATTTTAGAGATTC
This sequence comes from Pongo abelii, assembly GCF_028885655.2. NCBI lineage: Eukaryota > Metazoa > Chordata > Mammalia > Primates > Hominidae > Pongo > Pongo abelii. Next base: position 29,958,751 of record NC_071994.2, on the reverse strand, counting down.
AAATGGGCCTAACACTTGATGTTAATGTTTGGAAAGGGAAAGCAATTTTGTAAGGAAATAGACATGAATACTTACTTTGACTAATATAGTTGAAATTATATGCAAAGTGACTTTAACACCTGCCTCAGCTGGATGGGAAGGTCTTGGTTGGTTTTCAAACCCAAGGTAGGATTTGCATTCTTTGTTCATGAAAGAAAGATGAAGTGAATGCTTTTCTTGTTTACTCTGTAATGAGATGAATAGTTTAGAAATTAACCTATTGTGCATGTTCTGTTTTTAATAGGTTCTTTCAATAAGTAACTGCAAACTCAAACTGGATGTTTCATAGCAAATAGCAAAACCCTTACAATACAAAGGTGATTTGAAGCCTGGATTAAGAGAGATGGTTAGGTACATTATTTAATCATTTTCATTTATTTCAGGGGGAGGTTGTAGGATAATGGCACTGATATTGGCAAAAACAAAAGAGACTGCTTTAAATGCCATGTATCAGTTAACTTTTGCTGTATAAACAAACTATGCTAAAACGTAGGACTTCAACAATGACTATTTATTTATTCAGGATTTTCTGAGCCAGCAATTTGATTAGGGCAATTATTTTCCTAATCTTTTCTGCCATGCTTATTCATGTGGCTGCAGTCAGCTGGCAGATTAATGGGAGGCTGGTTGGCCTGGGATCCCCTCTAGGCAACAGAAGAATATAAATAAGTAATTTCGTTGGACATTGATAACTAGATTACCTAATAAACTTCTCAGTTTCCCTAATTTGTCAAGAAGTTCTGAACTAAATATGATGATGAATGAAGCAACAACTAGCTTATTCCAGAGAAAGTATATTAGTTATAGACCCTTTAAAATAAGCTTTAAAACAATATTTTTAAAATGTAATTTTTCCTTCTTTAATTCAGTTTAGAGTGGGGTATAATTATAAACAAATAATTATAATCAAACATTGCAGAGTTCCACACCTTTCTGTATTATATTCTGGAAATTTGTTTTTTTCTTTTGAAAATAGCAGGGAGTTAGAATTGATTATGTAAGTAGGTCTCTATAACATCTCAGCTGGCAGGTGTATTTTTTAGTATCAAAGGAAAAAAACAGAACATCAGAAGGGATTAAAAACTTGTTCAGGAAAAGAGAAGAATAAAAAGCAAATGCGTACTTTTTAAAGCTCATCTCTTCATTAAGATTTAAAACGTTATCTGATTATTAATTCATTATTGTATACTCAAAAAATGATGACTCATAGACTTTAATTTTTACCCTGAAATTCTTTCTTTTTCATTCTGAATTTTGCAACCTTATTTTGACAAAATTAGGCATTGCTTTATGGCACATACATGATGGGAAATGGATCTTTAGATAAGTCTATCATCAATGCCTTTTGAGGTCAAATAAGCATCATGGAATGTTGTTCCAAAACAAGATGTAGTTTGAGACCTGTGGAAAAATGTTTTCTACCTTGTAGTTACTTTGAATATCTTATACTTGTCTAATAGTGAAGCAACAGCTGCCTTAAGAGATTTCTTCTTAATGCTGTCTTCAGAAGGACTAGCAACACTCAAAGCTACCCAACTATCAACCATTTCAAAAGAATTAAGACAAAAATGAATATATTCAATTTCAGTATATGCCAAGATATAAGGAAAGTAAGATGTATTATTCAGGGTTATAAATGACAGGTGCAGCCATGGGGTACCAATTGCAGTACAATTATTTCCTACTCAGATGTTTGCCTCTCAAAGCTCTTTTTTTGCTGATTTACTTTCTGGAATCTGGGGAAAAAAAGAATGATGATTTTTTTCCTTATCATTACTAAGCTTCTTAATTTCAAGAACTCCTTCCAGCTAAAGTATCCAGCTGGGCTACACTGGATGATAAGGCTTACACTAATTCATCTGCAGCATCTTCAAAAACAATCTTCATAATGGATGAGGGGAATTTAGTTTTTACCTGACAAGAGAAGCAAGTCTTCAGGCTGTTAAGAAGTGTTACACAAACTAAACTGAAGTTATACAGAACTGTGAAAATAATACCTGGTATATATTTCAGAGCCAACATGTCCCTAGAAGCTTACAGAAAAAAAAATTCCTCTTAATTCAATGATTATGTCTGACTTAATATCTCATTAATTCACACCAAATATGCAATAAACTTGTGAAAATAAAACTGCTATGAGACTTTAAGCAAATAGTCTTTTAGTATCTATAGCACTGGTATAACTCAACTTAGACTAACAACATATTATCAGGTATATGACTTTTAGAGATCCTGCTTTAATCAAGTGAAGCATTTGTAGCTTGCGTATGAAATGTTTACAAAGGACATGAAAACTAGTGGGACAACCTGTTTCATAATCATATTTACCCTTTATTTTGCTCAGTAAAAATCTTTGTTAAGGAGAATGCAAAGATAAACATAGACGGGGGCTAAATTATCCTTTTAAGTCTAAAACAATGGTTCTTCACTTTTTAGGGAAACGTACAATTTTAATGTCGTTTATTACATCCCGACACTTCTAAAAAAGGTTGAAATGATTGACCAAAAATAGCAACAAAAAAGCTTGTTGCCAGCTAGCATTGCAGTTTAAGTATAAAAATATAAATGTAGTAACTGTAGGAGCCATATAATTGCTACTGAAGGAACTTAAAACCTTTAGAGCTTTTGGTAATTCAGGGAGATTCAGAAACTGATGAGTTATGTATTAGTAAATGGGAAGCAGAAATTTAACAGTTGTTTAGGAAAGACAAATGGTTTTCTGAAATAGGAAATAGACTTTCAATAAGCAACACTGTTGTCTAGGGCTTATTAAGTAATAAAAAGGAAAATATTCTCAGTTGTAAAACAAGTGGAGATATGAAAGAGACGCAGAAATGAGTCATAATGATATTTACCATTTATTGAATACCTTCTGTGGGTCAGGCACACATTACATATATTGCATTCTTCCTAACATCCCACACAAAGCATTTTGCCTTCACTTTTTGGTTGAGGAAAGTGAAGTTCAAGAAGTCAAATTTACAGCTAGTGAGGTTTGTTTTTGTTTCCCACTGTCATGCAAAGTCCACAATGATCTATAGGAGTAATTGAACACAGGTATAGTGAAAGTCCACATTCCTTTAATCACACGCTAGCTCTTACTGCTTTTTAAGAAGAGTGAATCTTTGAGTCACTAGAGGTTCTATTAAAGGGCTTGGGTTTAAACTGTTGGGAATCCTATAAAGAAGAATCATAGATTAGATGAGAATTTAGAAAACATGATTTCAGGTTAATTCTACAGATGAAGATTTGATTAAAATAAAGTCAAGCAGAGAGATGTATGAGGGTAAATGGGACATTGATTGTCACTGAAAACACAAAACATAAGTGGCTACCTAATTTGCCAGCTTATTTAACTGGGTATTATTTGATTACATCATACTATTTTTGTTTCCATAACAGAATTGCAATACTTTAATCAACCTCTGTATTTTAAGCTTTTGCTAAGCCAACATGCAAATTCATTATAAAATCTGTTTTCCTAAGAGTAAATCAAGCAATACTGTTTCATAAAACTAAAACATCACCAACATGCAAAACAAACAAGCAAGGAAAGCAAACACTAGATACCGATTCAGTGTATAATATATTTCCACTATTTAAATGGAGAAGCAGAACTGCATGCCTTTGAGAAATAGTCAAAATTTCAAAAATTTATAACAAAGATATAATAAAAAGGTAACTTAGGCCTTTTATGTTTAAAATAAAAGGTAAAAGGGAGCTCTTCTTTTAGTGTTTTTTTTCAATAATTGTGATGGCTTTCCAGAAATTTTTTCTTGAAAATTTAGAACATGATTTCCTTGATGATGTATCATTTCATATTGGAATTTGAGATATTTTACAAGTACCCAACTATTCATCATTCTAACTTAATAAAATAAAAATACATTATGTAAGAGCATCTAAACCTGTGTGTATGTATCTTTGAAATCAACTACCATATAATGTTTTCTTTTTTAAATTTATTTTTTATTATTTTATTTTATTTATTTTTCTTTTTTTGAGATGGAGTCTTGCTCTGTCACCCAGGCTGGAGTGCAGTGGCACGATCTCGGCTCACTGCAACCTCTGTTCCAGGGTTCAAGCGATTCTCCCACCTCATACTCCTGAGTAGCTGGGATTACAGGTGCCCACCACTATGCCCTGCTAATTTTTACATTTTTAGTAGAGACAGGGTTTCAACATGTTGGTCAGGCTGCTCTCAAACTCCTGACCTCATGAGGCACCTGCCTTGGCCTCCCAAAGTGCTGGAACTACAGGTGTGTGCCACCGTTCCCAGCCAGTGTTTTCTTTCATGTGACCGTAGATCTCGGCCACCAAGATTATTCATTTTATTTGTCTCCACTTTCACTCTCATTTCACAATTATGCATGTAGAAATACTCACATAAACACGTGTTTCCATAAAAATAAATAAATATAAAATTTCTCCAGTATAAAAAAAATCACTGGACATAAGCTAGACTATGAATGTATAAAAAGCAAAGTCATGTCCAATGAACATGATAGAAATTTAGTCCTTCAGGGAGTTTACATTCTAGCAGAGTAACACAGACAGTAACAACATCACATAACATATAAGTAGATTATATAATATTATATAAGATGATAAGTACTGTAGAAAAAAAGTTGGAGCAAGTTAAATGGGGTAGGGAACTCTTAGACTGTGAGAAATAGAGATGAGTCAACAGTGATTTAGAGGCTGGAGAATGTGCTACTGTAAAGATGGAGTTGCCGTCAACTGAGAAGAGAAAACAGACATAATAAACGTTTCCAGGAAATGGAAAATCAAGCATTCAGTTTTGGGCATGTAAAATTTGAAGTGCCTATTAAACATCCAAATAGAGATGTGTAATCCCCAGCTGGAATATAAGTTTGCAGTTAAAAGTGTTTTTTGTTCTTTAATTTTCATCTCAGAATCAAGCTCTGAGGCAAGGATTAAAGTGCCATTAATTTATTTTGGGATATAAACACAGAAATAGTGGAAAGGAAGTGGGAAAGTGAGAGTAGGATGGGAAGGTGGCCAGTAAAGAAAAGTTATTAGGCAAATTAACATTGTGGGCAACTGAAACTTGATGCTATAAAGAGGCTCTGGGAGCCACTGTAAATGTGTATTTTAGAGTATCCAACAAGAAGAATGAGAAAGCTTGGCTATTCATGGACCACCTCATAACAATAATTAGATGAGGCTTGCTTTTAGGTCATATTCATTCTTAGGCAATCCAGGCTGCTATAGGCATAGGTAGAGCAGAATTAGAGGCAGAGAAAGTATCGGAGTTATAGCTTGGAACCTGGCCAAGATGAATCTCCAATGCCAAGCTTAAGAATAGGTGCTTTCTTCCATAGTCATGGAGAGCCAAGACGCTTTACCCCTAAATCTGCACACTGAATGCATCTTGGCTGGGAAATAGGCTGGTCTCTCCCTTTAGATTAGTGTGGTAGTTGAATCCCAAAAGTCCACCACACGGAAGCCAAGTGAAAGAATAAAATTACAAAACAGATGGCTTTGCCATTGTAGTCTGGCCAGGAAAGGAGCTCAGAGTCAAGCCTTGCAGGAAGGAGTGAGGGGGAGTGTCGGAGATGATCTCATTGTGTGATCATGTCCCGTTGTCTTGCTTCATGTGTGTTTAGAGTAATAAAAGAGCATAAGGACAGGAGACCCAGTTCTAGCGTTTAGCCTTCGCCTTAATCCTTGCATGTGGAGCCTTTGGGGAAGCTATGCAACCTCTCTGATCATATAACTAAGAAGATAGGAAGTAGAGAAAAGAAGACAAATAAATATGGTTTTATTTCTCTTTTTTAATATGGTAAATATAATAATTTGCTTATATGTTGATGGAAAGTATCTCATAGAGATGAAAACTATTGATTATTTTAATAAACACCCTCAGAGTCCCATGAGGAGACAATTTTAGAAAAAAAAATGGACTCCATTATGAACTAAACTTTTAAAAATTAGATCAGGCTAGTGAAAGCTTATTTTTTTCACATTTTCATCCTGCCTTTCTTTCTCCCATTCCTCTTATCCCTCCTTCTTTCCATAATAATATATGAGTGCATACTATGAAGTAGGACCTGTACTAAGGATTAGTACATGAAAGGACCACTATGACAGTTGTTTCAGGAGCTTGAAGTTCTTTAAGAATAAGAACCAAGCAAACAAATAATTGAAATAAGTGATTAATGCCCCGACAGCCAGAGGATGACAAACAACACCATTCAGAATATAAGCACTGTGGAATTTCTTACTGGAGGACATTACTTTTTAAACAATAATGTTTAACACTTGATGGGAATTACTATTGATTATCTATGAAATCAGATTTCTTTCAGTAGTTTTTGGGTAGATGGAACATAGCTAATATAGGTTTTGTTTCAAAGCATCTTCCATTGTAATTTTTATCCAAGCTTACTAAAATGATCTGATTTTAATAACCTCCATTTTCAAAAGACTAATTGATCATCTTCTTGATCAGCCTTGATTGTAATGCCATGCTTTTTCTTTTTTAAAGCCTATAAAAAAGGCCTATTCCAAAGTGTAGCATTTTTAGGAAAAGCATCAAGTCACAACCAAACAACTCCCAGAAAACTCAGCCAAGAGACTGCACTCAAGTCAATTAAGGAAGACTTCAAACCCCTCAGAGTTTTTTAAAAACTTCCAAACAATACTTTTGTGGAATGAGGATAATCTTAATGGACATTGTTTCATACCCAATTTGTTGTGCATAGTTTATCCTGCCTTTCATGCCAATTAGATTCCAAAAGTGCTTCATGTGCAGTCTGGGAGAGGTATAAAGGAATTAAATGCAGGTTTGATTGTACTATGGTAATTGGAGCTTTGCACCTCACATAGGCCTCATCACGGGCGTGCATATTTTCTGAAAGCTTGCATATTGAATAGACCTATTCTTTTTGGAGTTGGTATGGACATGCGCTTGATTATTCTCAGATATAAAATATGTGCTTTCAAAGAGCAGTAAGTTCAGAAATGGTGTGTGTGTGTGTTTGTTTTGTTTTTAATTCAATAGTACATAGATAACAAATGGATAATCTAGAAGGCTTATGATTATGGCATACATCTGAGCTGTTGAATATTTTTCAGTTTCCATCTGTAATGATGCAGCCAGGAGACTAGCTATGTTATATTAGTTTGGAGCATGTTTCTTTATATAAGTCAAATGGTAATAAGTAATCTATCCAGGGGTGTCTGACTTAGTTTGTTTAGGATGCTGCTGTAACACAATGTATTATACTGGGTGGCTTATAAACAACAATAATTTATTTCTCACAGTTCTGAAGGCTGGGAATTCCAAGATCAAGGCACTGGTAGATTTGATGTCTGGTAAGAACCAACTTTCTGGTTCATAGGTGATGTCTTTTGTTGTCCCCACATGGTAGAAGGGGTGAGAGGTCTCCCTTGAGCCTCTTTTGTAAGGACAGTAATCCCATTCATGAGGACACTGCCCTTATGGACCACTCACCTCTAAAAGCCTCCACTTCCTAATACCATAACCTGATACCAGATTTTAACATATCAATTTTGAGACACATTTAGACCCCTGAACTAAAACAACTAGATATTTTCTCATACTTTATTGAAGATCATATTTTATTTCTCATTATATCAAAGCATATAAAATTTTGATAGATGGATGTTTGCTCATTTTGCTCTGTGTTTTTTATTGTTTTCCCAGTACCTAGTACAATGTTGAATAGTGAAGAGAGTGGAAATATTTGCCTTGTTTACAGTCTTTGATTGAAACTTTTAATGCTTCTCGCTTAAGAATAATGCTAGCTTTAGTATTTTTGTAGATGTCCTTCATCAGTTTCAGGACATTTCCTTCTATTACTAGTTTGCTGGTAATTGTTTTCATGAATAGATGTTGAATTATTTCACTTATCTTACTGTATCTATTGAGGTGATTATGTGGCTTTCCTGCCTTACTCTACTAGTATAGAAATCACATTAATAGGTTTTCATTTGATAGATAAACTTTGTATTGCTGAAATAAGTTCTACATCGTCATAATGTATTATTCTATGCACAAATTACTTAATTAATTTGCTGTATTTTATTAAGGATTTTGTGTTTATGTTCATGAGTTGTCAGTCGGTAATTTTCTTTTCTTATAGTGTATTTGTGTATTTATCATATTTTGGTATTAGAGATTCAGAGGCCCAGCCCTTGTTTTTTGAGAGTCCTTTTATATGGTGGACATTATTTCCTTTTCCAATATTCAACAGAACTCACTGTTAAAGATATTAAGGCCTAAGCATTTTTTAATGTGAAAAATTTTAATTACGAATTTAATTTTTCAAGTAAGTATTAGGGCATTTTAAATTTTTGTTCTCGTGTCAGTTTTGGTATCAAAATGTATTCAATAGAACTCAAGTTTTTATAGATAACAAATAGGTAATAATAGATAAACGAAATATTTAGATAATAATAAATAAACAAGAACTCAAGTTTTTATAGTTAACAAATAATAATAATAATAGATAAACAAAATATTTTATGCTTACCTTTCAATATGGTCATGATTATATCTGTGTTTCTTTTAAAGGGTTTATAAAAATATTTCCAGCTCCAAAATGTTGTAATTTTATTTGCATGGGGACTAATTAGCCTTTCTTTACTCTCTCTTTACCCACTAGATAGACAAATAATTATTATTTTGAGCTCTAAAATCAAACTCAAAGATCTTTAAAGATTATTCATATATTTTTTTATTTGACTGTATTCTCAAAATCAAAAGTACAGTGATTTTCAAATGGCCTGGTAGTCACAAAAATAGACAGTTTTAGACTACAAAACATGTGTAGTTCTCTGAGTTAAAATGTCAGGAAGAGGTCCCTTTACCTATTCTTTACCTTCCTTTCAAGATGTAGTTCTGTTGTGATTCAAGTATGTTTGAAAGACCTTTTTGTTGATTTCATTGTAAAAATTTAGGCCCCAGAAAAAATTTTGGCAGATTTCCTCACTCTTAAAACAGTTCCTTCCAGAATGCAAATGTGAAGAATTAAAACAGCCAAACAAGGCTTTTTTTTTTTTTTTTTTGGACATCCTGATAACTAATGGCTTTCACTATAGCGGATATAGCAGAAATAAAACTTCAAACTGAGCACTATAGGCAATGATAGAATGGATTTGTTGCATATGTTGATCAATATTGTTAATCTTGTGATTCAGTGATTGGCCTTATAATTACAATTAGTATAGATATACTGTTTGTGGTAGAAACACTATTTACTACATAACTATAACTCATCTACCCTAAAAACTTGCCTATGCATCCTGCTTCATTTTATTTTTGCTTCCTGTCTGTTTTCATGCTGTTGATAAAGACATACCCAAGACTGGTCAATTTACAAAAGAAAGAGGTTTAATGGACTTACAATTCCACATGGCTGGGGAGGCCTCATAATCATGGTGGAAGGCAAGGAGCAGGAAGTCACCATGGATGGCGACAGGCAAAGAGAAAGCTTGTGCAGGGAAACTCCTCCTCATAAAACCATCAGGTCTCATGAGACTTATTCACTATAATGATAATAGCACAGGAAAGACCATCCCCATGATTCAATTACCTTCCACCAGGTCCCTCCCACAATATATGGGAATTTAAGATGAGATTTGGGTGGGGGGACAGCAAAACTTTATCAACTATCATTGCTATTATCATTTTCATCATCCCTATTATAAACAACCTGCTGAGGATTCCTAAATGGATAAATTCTTCCTACATCCAGGTTTAGAAGAGTATAGCTAAGATGTTGCCATAGATCTGTTTTCGCACGTAGACTCTGAAATGAAAATTTGTATGGAGGAAGTTTATTGAGGAGGGCTATGAGCAACAACTCCTGTGAGGAAGTGAGTGAATGGAAGAAGAATTTGAATAGAGACACAGGTGCCTCCAACTTCTGACTTCAGTTGGACTTCTGGCGAGTTCTGAAGCTGTGATTGACCTTCAAAGTTGACTACAATTGAGAGAAGGGAAGCTTGTATTTATGTTCTCACATTGACCAGTTATTAGATATGGACTGCCTGTAAGGGGAGGGAATGAAAACTTGGGTGAGATAGCTTTGTTTATTTGAAAGTAAATTCTTCCCATTTGTGAAGGGAGAAATTAGGTAGAGCATCATATCGTTCATTATAGTGGTCCAACCACAAATTTATCAACTGTATAATAATGTTGTAACCATTCACCACTTAACCTCATCTGTAAAGAAAAGAGAATAATCATTTATTTTCTGACTGTTTTAGCTGTATGGTAAGAGCCTTGTAAAAATCACAGTCATTTTCTTTATTTTGGTATTGTTATAGATTTGGTGGTACAAGGTCCATATATTATGTATTGGTGAAGTTTGAGATTTTAGTGTAATAATAACACAAAAGTATACATTGTAACCATTAGGTAATTTCTCATCCCTCAACCCCTCTCACCCTTCTATCTTCCAAGTCTTTAATGTCTATCATCCCACCTTACATGTTTATATGTACACATTATTTAGCTCTTGCTTATAAATGAGAACATAGAGTATATGACTGTTTCTGAGTTATTTCAATTAAGATAATAACCTCCAGTTTCATTCATGTTGCTGCAAAACACATATGAAACCAAAACAGAGCCCAAATAGCAAAAGCAATCCTAAACAAAAAGAACAAAGCTGGTGGCATCATATTATCTGACTTTAAATTATACTACAAGGCTATAGTAACCAAAACAGTGTGGTACTGGTAGAAAGATAGACATGTATATCAATGGAACAAAATAGAGAACCCAGAAATAAAGCCACATACTTACAGCCAACTGATCTTTGACAGAGTTGACAAAAATAAACAATGAAGAGAGACAGTTTCTTCCGTAAAGGGTTCTGGGAAAGTTGTAGAGCCATGTGCAGAAGAATGAAACTAGACCTATATCTCTTACCATATTCAAAAATTAACTAAAGGTGGATTAAAGACTTAAATATAAGATTTAAAATTGTTGAAATTCTAAAAGAAAACCGAGAAAGAAATTCTTCTGGACATTGGTCTAGGCAAAAAATTCATGACTCAGACCTCAACAAAACAAAATGCAATGAAACAAAATAGACAAATGGGACTTAGTTAAACTGAAAAGGTTCTGTATCACTAAAGAAATAATCAACACAGTGAACAGGCAACCTACAAAATGTGAGGAAATAATTGTAAGCTGTGCATCCTACAAAGGGCTAATATTCATTCTCTACAAGGAACTCAAACATCTCAACAAGAAAAGAAAAAAAAAAACAAGTAAGCTCATTAAAAAGTGGCCAAAGGGCATAAACAGACATTTTTCAAAAGAATAAATTACAGTAACTTTCTAAAAGGACAGTTCTAAACTAGCATAACCAATTCAACGAGACCTCAATGCTGGAGTTTCAGCTGAGTAAAAACCCTACGTTTTCCAGTGGCCTATTAATCTCCATCTATTCAAGAGGTGGGAATCAACTCATGTCAGTAGGCAGCAGCATGACCCTAAGAACTCCAATGAAGAGGCTTGTATATCTTCTTCATTGATTTGTAACAATGTGATCTAGCTCAACAGTGAGGTTTTTTTCTGTTTAAGAAAAGCATTCCTGACCTTGACAATAAATAGTTGCCCAGTAAGGGTTGTATAGAGAGATTTTAATATAAGAAAACTGACACAGATATGTGTGGGAGGGGGATAGGTGTGGGGAAGTAGAACAGCTGAGTTAGATTTATTCAAAAGATAGACTTTATAATTTTATCCACCTAAATTTAGATGTAAAACATTTTCCTCATGATGGAAATTTATGTTCAGCCATTGTGAACACACTTTACAATGGACCCCCAATTACTTCCACAGACTGATATTCATGACCTGTGTAATCCCATCCTCTTGAATGTGGGTAGGGCCTGTGACTTGCTTCTAACCCATACACTATGGAGACTGATGAGATTTTACTTCTGTGATTACATTACACAAGATTGTAACTTCTGTCTAGGTATCAGACTCTCTAGCTTGCTCTCTCTCATATATTCACTTTCTGAAGAAATTATCACCCTTCAATTTTGGTATTTGCAGGGAATTTTGGAAAAAATCACCCATGAATATCAGGGGATGACTGTAATTGATTATTAGTTTTTTTTGTTCATTTTTTCAGATTTACTGTATAAACAACATCATCTGCAAACAGAGACAGTTTTACTTCCCAATTTGTGTATCTTTATTTACTTTTCTTGTCTTAGTGCATTTACAAAGACTTCCAAAATGATGTTGAAAAGGAGTGGTGAGAGGAGGCATCCTTGCCTTGTTCCCAGTCTTAGTGGGAAATCTCATTTCTCACCATTAAGTGTGATGTTAACTATAGGCTTTCTGTAGATGGGTTTTTATCAAGTTGAGGGAGTTCCACTCTATTCTTAGTTTGCTGAAGTTGTTTTTTTCTTTTTTAACCGTTTTCTCATTTGCCCCAAGAATACTTGGGGCAATAAGAATATATGATATGAATACTTACATCGACTTTGAAAATAAAAGACATCATTCTATTTATAGCATTCTGGTTTTAGTAGCAGCATTTATTCATAGTAGTGTTTCCATTTACAAAATGTACTAATTTTCAATCACTGAAAATGTCAAATCCTAGAAAATGCAGCATTCCTGTGTGTGATGTTTACATCATTCTCAAACATTTATTAGCTAAGGATTCATTTGATGAATCCCATTTTTCCAAGAGACAATTCTGATGATTCAGATAATTCTGTTAGTCCTTTTTAGAAATAACTCCAATAACAGTTTTAATATTTTATTTTCACATTGTAAATCAGATTTGCTTTAGCCTCAAAGAACCTGTTTATGTAAAATTAAGTGAGCAATAACAGGGAGCTGCACTTTTTTTTCTAAATGGGAAAAGAGTTAATCATGAATAGATGTTGTATTTTTTCTAATGCTTTTTCTCCATCTATTGATATGATTATGTCATTTTTCTTCTTTAGCTTGTTGATATGATCAGTGACATTAATTAGTTTACAAATTTTAAAGCAACCTTGCATATCTGGAATAAATTGTACTTGGTTATGGAGTATAATTCTTTTTATAAACTGTTGAATTTGATTTTCTAATATTTTGTGGAGGATTTTTACATCTATGTTCATGAGACATAGTAATCTGTAGTTTTCTTTTCTTGTAGAGTCTTCGTCTTTTTTTGCTTTTGTTTTTGTATTAGAGTAATGCCAGTCTCATAGAATGAGTTCAGAAATATTCCCTTTGCTTTTATCATCTGAAAAAGTTGTAGAGAATTGGCATAATTTCTTTCTTAACTGTTTCATATAATTCACCAATGAACCAAACTGGGCCTGGTGCTTTCTGTTTTTGAAATGTGTTAATTATTGATAATTTCCTTAAAAGATATAGGTTTATTCAGATTGTTTTTGTCTTCTTTTGTGAGTTTAGCAGATTTTGTTTTTCACAGATTCAGTCCATTCTAGGTTTTCAAATTTGTGGGTGTAGGTTTGTTAATAATATTTATTTTTTTCAATGTCCTTGGTATCTGTAGTGATGCTCACTTTTTTATTTCTTATATTAGGATTTGTGTTATCTCTATTTTTTCTGTTAACCTGTCTAAAGGATTATCAATTTTATTAATCTTTCAAAAAAACTAGCCTTTGGTTTTATTGATTTTCTACATTAATTTCATTGACTTACATTCTAGTATTTGTTATATTTTTTCTTTTTTTTACTTTGAATTTAATTTTCTCTTTTTCTAGTTTCTAAATATTTAATCTTAGATTATTAGTTTTTAGATCTTTCTGCTTTTCTAATACATTTGTTCAATACTATAAATGTCCCCATAAGCACTGCTTTCATTGCATTTCACAAATTTTGACAAGTTGTGTTTTCATTTTCATTTAGTTTGAAATACTTTTAATTTTTCTTGAGATTTCTTCTTTGACCCATATTTTATTTAGAAGAGTGCTGTTTAATCTCTGAGTGTTTTGGGCTTTTGCAGCTGTCTTTCCGTTATTGATTTTTAGTTTAATTCTATGGTGGTCTGAGAAGAGACATTGTATGATTTTAATTATTTTGAGTTTTTAAGGTATATTTTATAGCCTGGAAAATGGTCTACTTTGGAAAACGTATCAGGTAGTTTGAGAATAATGTGTATTCTATTGTTTTTGGATGAAGTAGTTGATAGATGTCAATTATATTCAGTTGATTGATGGTGCTATTCGCTTAAACTAGGTCCTTACTTATTTTCTACCTGATGGATTTGATTTTTTTCTAATATAAAGGTGTTAACATCCCCAACCATAATAGTGAGTTCATATATTTCTACTTGTTGTTCTATCATTTTTTGCCTCATTTATTTTGACACTTTGTTGTCAGGCATATACAACAGGAAGGATTGTTGTATCTTCTTATAAAATTGACCCCTTTATCATTATGTAGTGCCCCTCTTTATTGCTGATAACTTTCCTTCCTCTGAAATCTGCTCTGCCTGAAATTAATGTAGCTATTTCCACTTTCTTTTCATTAATGTTGAAATGGTGTATCTGTCTTCATTTCTTTACTTTTAACCTATATGCACTTTTACAATTTAAAGTAGTTTCTCATAAACAACATATAGTTGAATCCTTCTTTTTTTTAATCTACGTTAACAGTCTCTGTCTTTTAACTGGTGTATTGAGATCATTAATATTTAAAGTGATTAATGATATAGTTAGATTAATAGCTACCTCCAATATTGTAAAATACGTATTTGGACTTTGTCCCTGTTTTCTGGAACACAGTTAAAACTGTTGGAATCTCTTAAGTGATAAGTGCCTTTTTGTGTAGTAACGAGATGACTGAAGGCCAGGGGCTCTTGCATAGCCCCAGGATGGGGAACTGCTTGCCTGGGGAAGCAAACATGTGATTAGAAGGTTAAAGCTTCCTATCCTAACCCCCAACCTCCACAATGGAGAAAAAGAGTAAAAGTTGAGGTGATCATCAATGGCTAGTGATTTAATTAATCATACCTATGTAATGAAACTGCCACAAACCCAACAAGAACAGTCTAGAGAGCTTTTGAGTAATTGACTATGTGAAGGTGCCTAGAAGGTGGCATGTGTGGTGAGATGGTTAGGCTCTATGTTCCCACTCTAATCTCATCTTGAATTATAATCCCCACAGTCTCCATGTGTCACTGGAGAGACCAGGTGGAGGTAACTGAATCATGGGGGGCGGTTTCCCCCATGCTGTTCTCTTGATTGTGAGTGTGTTCTCATGAGATCTGATGGCTTTATAAGGGGCTCTTCTCTCTTTGCTCAGCAATTCTCCTTCCTACCACTCTGTGAAGAAGGTGCCTTCTTTCCCTTTGCCTTCCAGTACGATTGTAAGTTTCCTGAGGCCTTTACAGCCATGCGGAACTGGAAGCCAATCAATTCCTTTATAAATTACTGAGTCTCTGGTATTTCCTTATAGCAATATGAGAACAGACTAATATACCTAGTGAGGGCATAGAAACTCCATGTACTTTTCCTCCCAAAGCTTACCCTATGTATTTCCACAATCTGGTGCTTATCTATATCCTTTGTAATATCTTTTATAATAAATGCATAAATGTAAGTACAGTATTTCTCTGAGTTCTCTGAATCACTCTAGCAAATTAATTAAAACTGAAGAGGATGTTGCGTGAACTCTAATTGATAGTAAGTCAATTAGAAGCACAGGTCACAACTTGGGGCTTGTGACTGCCGTCTGAAGTGGGGGGGAAAGTCTTGTGGGACTGAGCCTTTTGCCTATTGGATCTGACACTACCTCCAGATAGTCTCGGAATTGAATTGAGTTAAAGGATATCCTATTAGTGTTCACTGGAGAATTAAGTGGTTGCTGTTGAGGAGAAATCCCTATACCTTTTGGTGATTAGAGGTGAAGTATTCTGTGTTGACTGTACAAGAGTGGGAAAAATAGGATAATTTTTCCAATCTCTTCAGACTACTATGTTTGTTATTCTATTTGTTGCCCTTGTTCTTTGTTCCTATTTTGTTTTACACTTTTTTCTGCCTTTTGTGATTTCAGTTGAACATTTTATATGATTTCATTTTCTCTAATTTCTCAGCATAACTCTAATAGTTCTTTTTTCATGGTTACCTGAAAATTTGCAATATACATTTACAAATAATTCGTCTATTTTCAAATGACACTGTACCACTTCATGGGTAATGCAACTGTCTTATAATAACAAAATAATTTTAATTTATTCATTCTATCCTCTGTATTGTTGCTATCTTTTATTTCACTTATTCATAAGGACTGTGAAAGAAAGATAAAATCTTGAGACCCCAAGTTTCCTGCGCCAAAAGGGAAAAGTTAAACTTAGAAGCCAAGTCTCATACACACACACACACACACTCCTGCCTTGCTTTTCGTTCCTAAACTGATAGCTACAGATAGATGGCCACATGTCTTCACAGGGGGCCCTCCTCACCTTGAAATATGTAAATTAACGGCTTATCTTCATGGCATGAGACAAGGGAGATGAGAAATTAATTTCTGTTAACCCTGATATAAATGCATATTTAACTGCTTCCTTTACTCTATGTTTATTTTATAGCATGTAAAATGCAGATTTGCTGAGTGCAAGATGAATACATAATTGACTATATTTCCATCACCCCTCCTTTTCCCATGCCAGATGTGGATTCACAAGAGGTAACCATACCTTTGCTCTTTTTTCACTTTCTCGTTTCCCCTCCTTCCTTCTTTTTCCCTTTAAATATTGAAAGTTTCAAAATCCTCTTCCAAAAATGCATGAGCCGCTGATCCTACTTTGGCTCTTGTCCTTTTTCCCAGTTGCATCCTCAACTTTGGCAAAATAAACATTTAAATTGACTGAGACTTTTCTCAGATACTTGTTTTTTTTTTTGTTTACAGCACATATAAGCATGCATACATATATACATTCACACACACAGACACCCCATATGTTATATACCTATGTGTGTATTTGTATATACATACACACAAACACATAGTCAAATATATTGTTGCTTTTATTTTGAATAAACTGTTATCTGTTACATCAATTAAGAATTTTTAAAAAGTTTTAATTTACTTATTCCATCTCTGATACTCTTTCTTTCCTTATGTAGATTTGAGTTTCTCACATATGTTGTTTGCCTTCTCTTTAAATAACTTATTTTAAAATTTCTGACAAAGCAGGTGTACTGGCAATAAACGCCATTTATTTGTCTGAGAAAGTATTTTTCCTTCAATTTGTGAAGAATTAGGGCACAGAATTCTAGTTAGTGTTTTGCTTTTTTTTCTCTCAACACTTTTATTCACTCCACTTTGTTCTTGCTTGATTTCTGAGGACGAATTGGATATAATTCTTATCTTTGCTTCTCTATAGATAAGGCATTTTTTGTTTGTTTGTTTGTTTGCTTTTTTTGTCCCCTGCGTTTTTTCAGGACTTGATTTTCTACAGTTTGAATATGATGTGTGTGTATGTGTGCGTGTGTGTGTGCATGCGTGTATTTTACATTTATCCTGCTTGTTTTTCTCTGAGCTTCCTGAATCGGTGGTTTCATGTCTTGCATTAATTTGTGTAAAATTATCAGTCATTATTGCTTCAAACTACCTTCCTTCCTTCCTTCCTTTCTTCCTTCCTTCCTTCCTCTCTTTCTCTCTTCTCCTTCTTATATCCTTATTATATTAGGTTGGAGCAAAAGTAATTGTGGTTTTTATCATTACTTTCAATGACAAAAATCGTAATTACTTTTGCACCAAGCTAATATGTGTGTTATACCTTTTTTTGTTTGTTCCAAAGTTTTTGGATATTCTGGTCTATTTTCTAAGTCATTTTTCTCTTTTTTTTTTAGTTTTGGACATTTTTATTGAGAATACCCTACTCAAGCTCAGAGATTCTTTTCTCAACCATGTCCGTGGCTGAGCCCACCATAGCCATTTGTCATTTATGTTACACTGTTTTTGATCTTGGTATTTCTTTTTGATTCTTTCTTAGGATTTTTATCTCTCTAGTTACATGGCCATATGATCTTTAATGCTGCTTACTTTATCCATTAAAGCTGTTAGCATAGTAATCACAGTTGTTTTCAACTTCAAGTTGGATAACTCCTATATCCGTTCCATATCTGAGTTTAGTTTTGATGCTTGCTTTGTCTCTCTAAATGGTGTATTTTGCCTTTACTGTGCCTTGTAATTTTTTCTTGGTAGCCAGACGTGATGTACCAGGTAGAAGGAACTGCTGTATGTAAGTCTTCGTAAAATGTGGTGAGGTATGGGATAGGGAAAGCATTCTGTACTCCTGAGATTAAGTCTGAGTCTTTCAGTGAGCCTGTGCTTCAGAAATCTCAACCTCACAAGTGCTTGTCAATTATCCTTCACCCCACTTGGTTGGGACAAAATGGCTAAAGTGAGCTAGAATGTGGTATTTTCCTTCCCCCAGGTCAGTTAAGCACTGAAAAATTCTAATAGTTTAGGCTCTAGTAAAATAATTTCTTTTGAGGGCAGGACTTATGAAGAAAAACCGAATGCTCTGGTCTATTTCAAAAGGCTACTTTTCTTCTCCCCCTGCTAGAAGCATGAGGGATTTTTCTTATTTGCTGTGAGAACCTGGTTGAGCTCCTAGAGGTAAAACTCACAAAAGTATAGGAACTCCCCTATTATTTGGTCCCTTGGGAGTTTTTAACTCTCAGACTTGTCCACACTCAATCTCCAGGAATCCATCAATTACAATTAAGGGTTTCCTACCCCAGTAATGGTTCCTGCAGAGGTGGGTTTCTGCTCCGTTAAGTTGTGACTATCTGTACTTGCCTGTCTGCCTCTCCAGCTTTTAGGGTAGTGGTTTGCCCTGCGATCTCATTTCTCTGACAGATCTGAGAAGAGTTGATTTCTCAGTTTGTTCAGCTTTTTACTTGTTGGGAGGAGATGGTGACTTCTAAGCTCCCCACTTACCAGATCGGAAAACTGGGGGAGGGGCAGCCTTCCAAATGTGTGGAGTGGTAGAAATAATCTGGCAACAAATTGCCTCCCAAACCGCATTCATTCAGTGCTGTCTGTGTTAGTGTCCCAGCTGCTCTCCCTCCCATTTCCATCATACCTGGTGCTGACGGTGATTGTGGCTTTTGAGAATTTGATAAAAATTGATTTGCTTATCTATTTTTCTCACCAAAAATCTAGGGTTTGGCTTTCAGGCTGAAAGATAAGTTACGACACATCCATCCACCTTCTGGCTGGCAGGTTTTACTGATATTATGCTTTCTTTTTCTCCCAGCCCTTTGCCTTTTAAAAAACAACAACAGGCTGGGCACGGTGGCTCGGGCCTGTAATCCCAGCACTTTGAGAGGCTGAGGGGGGCGGATCATCTGAGGTCAGGAGTTCAAGAACAGCCTTACCAACATGGTAAAATCCGTCTCCACTAAAAAGACAAAAAATTAGCTGGGCATGGTGACACACGCCTGTAATCCCAGCTACTCGGGAGGACAAGACAGGAGAATCGCTTGAACCCAGGAGGCAGAGGTTGCAGTGAGCCCAGATCGTGCCACTGTACTCCAGCCTGGGCGACATCTCAAAAACAACAACAACAACAACAACAACAAAACCTCTTCAGTGTATGTTTAATAAAGATTCAGGAGGAAGCAAGTTAAATGGGTATACTCAGTCTGCCATTTTAACTCTTATTCCTTGAGACCCATGGGAAGAATCTTTCTAGTCTGTCCACAGTGAAAATAGAACAGTTATTCACAGTTCTCTCTTCAGGCTGTTCCCTTGTGTCTGCAAGAGATTTATGAAATAGCCCAACACACCCTGTTCTCTTGGTGAAATATATTAATAGAAACCCTCTTAAGTTTTTTAAGGAAGCAGCTATTAACAACTTCACATAAAGGAGTTCTTACTGGGGAAATGGAAAGTTATGGACATAAAAATAGAACTTAAAATATTTAATATACCAGATGGGTAAACTTTATAAGCATGAACTTTAGGTGAGGATTTTATTGTCATTTTAATTCTTTAACCTTTCTTTAGAGTTCAGGACTAGACAGAGAAACTCATGAAGAAAATAAAGTTAAGGGCCTCTTTTCCATTTTCAAGAAGGCCCTTACAGTGATCCGGAAACCTCAAGATTCCGTCTCTCTTCTATATCTTCACCTCTCCCCTTTTGTGTCCATATATTTCTATGACTACATGGACACACATGCACATATACACATGAATAGATGATTGATTAGATAGAGACGTACATACACCAATGACAGTTAGCTAGATATACATATATACCTTAATTGAAAACAAATTCAAAAGTCTATACCTGAGATCCTTTGTGATTGATAAATATGATTTTTAGGCAAATGGCTGCTATGATTGACCTTAAGTTCAGGAAAAGGAACCCTTCTGAAAATACTGATGGAATCACAATGAGTGAACTTCCTGATACATGTCTTTGTTCTTCCCTTTGACTGAGGAGGATTGTATATAATGTTTACTCTTTGCTGAAGGGGCTTACCAACTTCAAAAGTGGAGAAAAAAAGTAAGGAAATCCTGGCATCAAACACTTTGTAATAGCCATAATAGGTGAGATAGCAGGAATGGGGGTAAAATTACAAGTAACCTTAATACTTTATATTAAATAAATCTTGAGGAAATTTATAGTAGATTTAATGTTATTTGCTATTTGCATTATTTTACAAATATAAATGAAATCTTTTTTTCTAGTACTATAATAATCATTGTGGGGAATACCATTATATAATTTAGTCTTTGTCATGAAAATGTAATAAAGAATTCATGAAAACAAGGTATGTGTACTTAAAAGTTCTAAAATAATGTTAGGTAATATATAAAAGAACAAAAAAGATATAGTAACAGATGTGATTTTTATAAACACCATGGAGCTGAGATGGAAGGAATTTGTAGTAATTTGAGATAGAAGGAATCTCACCCCTACACTTTCAGTAGGAGTGAGATTTAAGACATGTTTTTAAGAGAAATTGACATGGGCAGACAGTCCAGATTAGCAGGTTATATGAGTATGGTACCGAGATGGAGGTAAAATGGGTTGGTAATGTAGTTACTTTTTTTTGGGGGGGGACGGAGTCTCGCTCTGTAGCCTAGGCTGGAGTGCAGTGGCAAAATCTTGGCTCACTGCAAGCTCTGCCTCCTGGGTTCACACCATTCTCCTGCCTCAGCCTCCTGAGTAGCTGGGACTACAGGCACCCGCCACTGCGCCCAGCTAATTTTTTTTTGTATTTTTAGTAGAGACGGGGTTTCACCATGTTAGCCAGGATGGTCTCCATCTCCTGACCTTGTGATCTGCCCATCTCGGCCTCCCAAAGTGCTGGGACTACAGGCATGAGCCACTGTCCCTGGCCGGTGTAGTTATTTTTAAATAAACATGCATAGTTTTATTGTGCAAATTTAATAATCAGTATATATTGTTGATATTTTAAGTTCCCTGAGACAAACAGATAAATAAAAATAACAAAAACAAACACAACTACTAAATAAGGATAGATCATGTCCCATTATATCCCTAACTGAAAGCAGTGACAGTAGGTCACCCTCTTTCCAATATCCAGCAAAATGTCTTTTCTATGTTTGATAGTAAGAAAAAAATTGTCTCATAGAATAAAATAGGAGAAACTGATGCCTGCTTAGTATTTAGGATTATAAGTGCTCATGAGCTACATGTCAAGTAATTAGAGTAATCAAGATGCTGCCACTGACTTTAATTAAACTTTACAGCACTGAGTGAAGAGTAATAAACTTATATAAAATAAAAGTGGGTAGGATTTAGGGCCAATCTGCATTGCATATTAATCAGATGTTGAGTGTTCTCTCTCAAAACACATACTCACAAAGAATATATTCAAAAGCTGCCTAAACATCTTATCAGTTTCAGTTATGACAGTAGCCATCTGGACACTCCTGAACAGCTGCAGGTGTAGCATCACATGGCCATGGTGAAACTTAATGAAGAATGAACATATGATTTAATTCATTTTGACTTTGAATTAGAATTAGAAGTCTAATTCCTGGAAATATGGGGTCAAGCCCACTGATGGTATTTATTTTGTTCTCTTGAAGAAAAACCTTCTGCAAGTAGGAATTAAGAGCTTTGTTCTAAGATAATATGTTGTAGACTCATTTACTCATCAACCATTTATTGAGCATCTGTTATGTGCTAGGCCTAGCAAAGCACTTGTGAAATTTGAAGTTCTTATCCTCATGAAACACAGAGGCTAATGGAGGAACAGAGAATAAACCAAGTACACAAATGTGCAGTTGTAAATTGTATTTAGTACTAGGCTGGAGGAAAAAATGAAATACATAAAGTACATGTGTGGTGGTGGGGGAATGCTTATTTAGGGTGATGAGGGAAAACACCTCTAGAAAAAGAACCTTTCAATAAATGCTTAAACATTAAGAAGTTGGCCAATGAAAATCCAAGGCAGAAAAGGAGGTAGGGAAGAGAATATTCCAGGCAGAAGGAATACCATGTGAGAATGCCCTGATACAGAATAGAAGTTAGCATACTTACCCTTTAAAAGGAGTCCATTAGGTTTGCAGTAACATAGGCAATAGGAGAGAGGGATAACATGAAAAGGAGGGAGAGGAAGAGTTAGGACACATAGCTGTTGTAGGCCCTGGTTAAGAGTGTAAGTTTTAAGAGTATTGTAGGCCCTGGTTAAGAATATAAGTTTCATAGTCTACTGTAACAAAAGAGGAGAGGGATAAAATGAAAAGGAGGGAGAGGGAGTGTTGGGACTCATAGCTATTTTAGGCCCTGGTTAAGAGTATAAGTTTTATACTCTATTGTAACAAAAACCAATAAAATTATTTAAATCAAAAGAGTGACATAAATTCTTTTCATTCAAAAATATTTATTGAGATCCTTAAGGTGTGCCTGGAACTGTTTTTCGGTTTTTGGTATGTATTAGTGAGATAACACACACACACATTCTAGCCTGTTTTGGATGTGATTTTGTATCCTACTTGTGTACAGGGGATGGAGACAGACAACAGACAGTAGGAATTGTAAATAATTAAACTTTATAGTGTCAGGGAGTGATGAATCCTCTAGATAAAACAAAACACAGAACTAGAGAAGAAGAGTCAGGAGTGTCAGGAATGGGATGTGAAGATAACCTGCAATT
Organism: Pongo abelii; assembly: GCF_028885655.2. NCBI lineage: Eukaryota > Metazoa > Chordata > Mammalia > Primates > Hominidae > Pongo > Pongo abelii. The sequence goes on along the minus strand of NC_071994.2, from coordinate 29,935,576 downwards.
TTAAGTAAAGCAGTCAGAGTAGCCTTATTTATTAAATTATGGATCCTAAAGAACTCTGTTTTAGATATTTGGGTTTTCTTTAGACTGTGAAACTGAGACAATGGAAATGCTTTTTTCTCACCTTAATATAAAACAAACTCTGTGTTTATATCAAGATTGCATATAAGTGTGATTGTTTGTAACTGTGACCATTGTTTCATCGACATTAAGCCTCCTGTTGGGTTTTGCATGGCTGTGATTAATTGCCTGAGTGAGTGCTATTGTTTTGCGTTTGCGTTTGGTTCTTGCCACACTGTTTGAATGTAAGATATTTTAGAAATACATGCTTTTGATTATATGGTAGAAAAAAATAGTTTTGTTATTATCCTCAATGGATTACCCAAATCACCAATCAGATCTCAAAAAATTGGCTAATTCAGTAAATAACAGCAGAAGGGAGTCAATTGCTTAAACATTTTAGTATGTTTTATTACTGAATATTGGTTGTGTTATCATGAATTCAGGTCTGATTAAGAAACAGCAAGACTGTTCTGCAGAAAATTTTAAACTACTCTTTCCTAAATTAAGATCAATTCCTATATTGAGGGCAATGTTTGGTTAAGAATTTCATTTTCCGTATCATTTGGCTTTTCTTCACCAATTACATGTGCTTATCAGATGGTTATTTTTGTGATACAACGTGATTCTATGGACGAATTTTAAATATTTGTTTTGTTATGGTATTATGAATATTTAAAATGAATTCCAGCTGACAGAATTTATCAGTTGAAGCCTAACTTGAATTTTAAGTCAATAAACTGGCATGCCTTTTTTGTTGTTAATTCACTTATTCATTCATTTATGAAGTTTCCATTACAGAATAAGTACATGGCTAGTGCTCAGGAATCAAACATTTAAAAAGACAAAATCTTTACTTTGGGAGACCACCTCCTTTGTTTTGAGAGCATTTTTAATTGATCATGGGAAGCCCAACTCCTTCTGAAATCCTTAAAATGATGAAGGAAGGGAAAAGGAAAGGAATCAGCTCAATTGAAGTAGATCAGAAGAAAGCAAGGTCAGCTCTAGGACCAACGGAACTCTGTTCAAGCATGCTCAGCTAAGAGGGTGATTGCGGGCTAAAATACAGTTCATGTTTCACTCATGAAGCTCTACACAGCATTGTTTCCCCTGCCAAAAGGGGTGACTTTTTCTAATTTTCAAAAAGCTCCTATGGGTTAATGATGACCCTGTTCAGCCCTTACATTTGATAGTATTCATATCTAGTATTTATATGGTTTTAACATGTGTCAGGAATTATGTTTTGTGTATAATATCTCATTTATTTTATCTGAACAATCTAACAAGGGAGATACTGTTGTTATCCCCATTTGACAGATGATAAAACTGTACCTCAGAGAAAATGTAATTTGCTTAAGCATATCCAGCTACTAGAACCAAATTTGAAGCTAGGCTTTTTGTTTCTAGGACTCATTGATTTTATTCACCATGCTAAAGCATGATGTACACAAACATGCACACACAAATATATATATATTAACTTGAATTTGGTAATTATTTGCAGCTAAAGAGTATTTATGCAACATCTATGACTAGCAAAGAATGCAAATTGCCAGGAATCCTGTGTTTAGAACGCAGTAACACTGAGCAGGAATAAATTGCTGTTATGGGATTCTTGGTTACACTGCTCTATTAATTTAATAGCAGACTCTGACTTTATTATGGTAAATAACATATTCATTAAAATGTTTAAACACTCATGAATGAAGAGAAGAGGCATTAGAAATGCACTCTGCTAGCATAACCAACAAAGCAATGCAATCATTTCATTGCATTAGGGAATACTGGGGAGGTGATCTCCCTGCTTTCAGACTGACTCTTTCAGCTTGTTTTGTCTTTGGCAGTCAAGCCCCCATCCATACCACCGAGGGTAACTAAAGAGAGCTATTTATTTGGGATAGAAAAACCAGTAACCTCTTGGTGGAATAAAGTGATTAAGAAGTAATGTAAGCCTTCAAGAAGAAAAAGTTTGTTCTAGATTGGTTTAGGTTAATCCACCACAGGGAAATGTTGAATAGTTCTTCATTCCCAATGCATGAAAAAGACAACTACATTCTGAGCAGAGGAATGAAAATGTGCATGTTTTATGAATGTCAGGTAAGGCCTGGTGGTGCAGAGAATTTTTATTTGAGATTCTAATTCCATATGCTTAAGATCATCTGCTCTAGTGAAGGGTAGCTCCTGGGTGTTCCTGACATCAAAATATCAGCATTTTTTTTTTTTGGCTGGCAAGTTAAAAATACACAAAATGGAGGTAGTTTTAGAAAATAGGACATTATCTTTAGCTAATTTTTAATCACCCTTTGAGGTCTTTGAGTAGCACCGTTGATGGTAATATGGCTGTAGATGCACAATGTGTTGTATAAAGCAGAGAACATTTAGGTCAGTATAATGATGTGGGCTATAAGAATCCAGTGATGACAGTGGTAACAGAGAGAAGACAGATGTGAGAGAAATGATATCTCATACAGGGCTTGACAATCCTTAATTGGATGTAAGAGACAGGGGAGAGAAAAGAGTTTTTTGTTTTTGTTTTTTTTTTCCTGGTGCATCCACTCATTTATTTAAGAAGTAAGTATTTACTACCTATTATGTCCCAGGCACTAGGATACAATGCTTGTCCTATTGCTAAATTTTCTGAAACTTCCACTGACTCAGTTGGAGCTACCATCATGTGCCATTGTCAATTTCCCCACTGCTTTAATTGCCTCCAGAATCAAAATTAAATGGCTACTCATTTTCTATCATCTGCAATTCTCCTTTCAGTGTTTCTCACTGGGAGAAGCCAACAAATACTCAGATGGCCTTGGGGGTCTGGTATGTACTTTGTAGGCCTTCAATTCTGGTGATACAAAAACACATAGGAAGGAGAATGTAAAACTTAAGCCATGAGAACTACTGGACAAAAGGTATTGTGATCACATCACATTTTGGTGGAAATCATTACTCTTTTGATTTTTCTCACACCTCATTAACTGTTCCTCCTTGGTTCTCTTGGCTGGTTCCTTATCTTTATTCTGACTTCCAAATATGGTAGTTCCCTAGCACTCAGACTTCAGAACTATATTCTTTCTACACCTATACTTGAGGGTGCCTTCTCCAGTCTCCTGGTGATAAATATGATTTGTAAATTGAAATGTTTAGATCTTCAGTTCCAAGCACTCCTCCAAAACTGCACACTTCTACATCCTATCAGCTACTTGAACACTCCTAATGGCAGACTAATTAGTACTTCAAACCTGGCGTATAACAAACTAGATCTCTTGACTTTCCTTTCCTCCACAAACCACCCTGATTACAAGCACCAGTAACAACAAAAACCCACAACAAACGACTCTGATCCTCCTCCAGTTTTATAGAGTCAAAAAGGCTAGTAGTGTCATCCTCCCAGCTGCTGAGGCTGAATACCTTGTGGTCATTTCTAATCCCTCTATTTTCCTCACAGTGTGCAATGTATATGTCATATGTCAACACATCCTGTCTGCTCCACCTTCGAGATAGAGCTAAAGTCCTGGAGGTCTATTCTCTTTCAGCTCTCCACAATGACCCTTTAGTTCAAGCTGCACACACCTTTTGTCGGGGCTATTTCAAAAGACTCATACTGAGCTTCTCTTTTTTCACTCTTAATAGTACCTACAAGGTCTGCTCTATGCAACAGCTAGAGAGTCCTTCTCAAAATTTGAAGTGGTTCAGTAACTTTTCTGCTCGACTTCCTTTAATGGATTCGCATCTCACTCAAAATAAATTTCTAAGACCTTAACATGGTCTATTAAGTCCGTCTTCTGCTCCCCTGCCACCATTACTTCTCTGATTTAACATTTTACTGCCCTCTTAATCACTCATGATATTCCCGTCACACTACTTTCTTGCTGTTCCTCAATGTAATAAGTATATGTAGGGCTCTTGCAATTGCTCCTCCTTGTCCCTGGAATGTTCTTTCCCCTTTTCTTTATAAGTCTTGTTCCATTATTTCTTTAGGTTTCGGCTCAAATATCACCTTATTCAAGAAGCTTTTCTTGAATATTGTATCAAAAAAGGCTTTCCCTATATGCTCTGTTTTCTTCCCCCTTTGTTCACAGCAATTACCACTCTTGACTTTTGTTTATATATCTGTTTATATAACTCTGCATAATTCTTTGTTTGTTGTTCATATCCCCAAACTAGAGTGCTAGCTGTATAAGTATAGAAATTTGGTTTATTTATTAATATTTTCCACTGTCTAGAATAATGTCTGGCCCTGAGGAGGTGCTCAATGCAAGCACACCTTAAGGATATTGTGGGTTTGGTTCCAGACCGTCTCAATAAAGCAAGTCACAAACTTTTTTGGTTTCCCAGTGTTTATAAAAGTTATGTTTATACTACACTGTAGTCTATTACAAGTGCAATAGGATTACATCTAAAACAACAATGCACACACCTTAATTAAAAATACTTTCTTGCTAAAAAATGCTAATGATCATCAGAGCCTTCAGGGAGTTGTACATAATCCTTTTTTGTTGGTAGAGGGTCTTCCCTCTATGTTGATGGCTGTGACTGATCATGGAGGTTGCTGAAGGTTGAGGTGACTGTGGGAGTTTCTTAAAATTGTAGAATAATGAAGTTTGCTGCATCGATTGACTCTTTCAAGAAAGATCTCTGTGCAGCATGTGATGCTGTTTGATAGCATTTTACCCAAAGTAGAACATTTTAGAAATTAGATTCAATCTTGTCGAATCTTGCCACTGCTTTATTAACTGAGTTTATAGAATATTCTCATTTTTTTTTGTTTTTTGAGATGCAGTCTTGCTCTGTCACCCAAGCTGGAGTGCAGTGGCACAATCTTGGCTCACTGCAACCTCTGCCACCCAAGTTCAAGTGATTCTCCTGCCTCAGCCTCCTGAGTAGCTGGGATTACAAGTGAGCACCACCACATTCAACAATTTTTTTTTCGTATTCTTAGTAGACATGGGGTTTCACCATGTTGGCCAGGCTGGTCTCGAACTCCTGACCTCAAGTGATCCACCCACCTCAGCCTCCCAAATTGCTGGGACTACAGGCATGAGCCACCATGCCCAGCCAACATTCTCAAGTTTTTGTTGTTATATGAAAAATGTCCATAGCATCTTTGTCAAGATTAGATTCCTTCTCAAGAAGCCACTTTCTTTACTCATACATAAGAAGCAATTTCTCATCTATTAAAGTTTTATCATGAGATTCCAGCAATTCAATCACATCTTCAGGGTCCACTTCTAATTCTAGATTTCTTGCTGTTTCCACCACATGTGCAATTACTTCTTCCACTGAAGTCTTGAATTTCTCAAAGTCCTCCATGAGGGTTGAAATCAACTTTTTCCAAGCCCCTGTTCTGATTTCCCCCCTATGAATCACAAATGTTCTTAATGGAATCTAGAATGGTGAATCTTTTTCAGAATATTTTCAACTTATTTTGCCCAGATCCATCAGAAAAATTACTATCGATGGCAGCTATATAGCCTTACAAAATGCATTTTTTAAATAAGAAGTCTTGAAAGTCGAAACGTCTCCTTAATCCATGGGCTGCAGAATGGATGTTGTCTTAGCAGGCATGAAAACAACATTGACCTCCTAGTATATCTCCATCAGAGCTCTCTTGGGTCAGTCACCAGATGCATTGTCAATGAGCAGTGATATTTTGAAAGGAATCTTCTTTTTCTTTCTCAACAGTGGGCTTAAAATAGCCAGTAGTCTATGCTATAAACATATATACTGTTATCCAGGCTCTTTGTTTTCCCTTTTATAGAGCACAGGGAGAGAAGATTTAGCATAATTCTTAAAGGCCCTAGGATTTTCAGAAAAGTAAATGAGCATTAGCTTCAACTCAAAGTCACTACATGAATAGGCTTCTAATGAGAGAGCTCAGCCTGTTTTTTGAATCTTTGAAGCCAAGCATTGACTTTCACTAGCTATAGAAGTCCTAGATGGCATCTTCTCCCAAGAGAAGGCTGTTTCATCAACATTGAAAATGTGTGGTTTAGTGTATCCCCTTTCATCAATTATCTTAGCAAGGACTGAATAACTTGTTGCAGCTTCTACATCAGCACTTGCTGTTCACCTTGCACTTTGATGTTATGGAGATGGGTTTCTTTCCTTAAACCTCACAAACCAACCTTTGCTTACCTCCAAATTTCTTCTGCAGCTTCCCCACCTCTCTTAGCCTTCATAAAATTGAAGAGAGTTAAGGATTTGCTCTGAATTAGGCTTTGCCTTAAGGGGATGTTATGGCTGGGTTGATCTACAACATTCTCCGTATCAGCAATAAGACTATTTTTCTTTCTCATCATTTGTGTGTTCACTAGAGTAGCATGTTTAATTTCCTTGAAGAACTTTTCCTTTGCATTCACAGCTTGGCTAACTGTTTGGCACAAGAGGCCTAGCCTTCAGCCTGTCTCAGTTTTTGATATGCCTTCCTCACCAAGCTTATTAATTACCAGCTTTGGATTTAAATGGAGAGATGTGTACTTCTTCCTTTCACTTGAACACTTAGAGGCCATTTATCAGGTAATGAATTAGCCTGATTTCTATATTGTTGTATCTTAGGAAATGGGGAGGCACAAAGAAAGAGAGTTGGGGGAATGACCAGTTGGTGGAGCAGTCAGAACACACCCGTTTATTGATTAATTTTGCCATCTTATATGGGTGCAGTCTGTGGCACCTCAAAGCAATTACAATAGTAACATTAAAGTTCACTGATTACAGATCACCATAACAGATATAATAATAATGAAAATGAAAATATTTCAAATATTGCAAGAATTACAAAAATGTAACACAGATAATTAAAGTGAGCACATTATTAGAAAAATGGTGCTAATAGACTTGCTCAATGCAGGGTTGACACAAACCTTCAATTTTTAAAAAACACATTATCTGCAGATCACAATAAAGCAAACTGGAATAAAATGAGGTATACCTGTATGTACTTGAATGAATAAATATATGAGTGAATGAGTGCGGTATGAAGGATGCATTAATTTGGAGGGATTACAGAATGGGTGCATCTTGAAATGAGAAGCTATTGATGCATGATGTTTGCTTGAACTAGGTGGTGGAAGGAAGGTGGTATATGTTTTCAAGAGGTATTTATAACATCATGGGCAAACATTTGGTGGTCAGTTGAATGTAAGTGGCAAGGAAAAGTGCAATGTTAAGGATGCCACCTAGATTTCTGGCTTCTGCAACTAGATTAATAATTATGTATTTTTCTAAAAAAAAAAAAAAGGAATGAAAGAGAAACACATTTTAAAGGAACAATCATCATTTCAGTTTTACATGTGTAATTTTAACTTTGTGTGTCCAGACTCAACCTCTACACATAGGGAACAATTACCTGAATAATTCACACCCCTAGATTAATTTCAAAACACTGATAATGAGGAAGCTATTTTTGTTGCTGGCCTCTAGGGTTCTTGGTGAAATTAGAAAGAACTACTAGAGGCATCCTTCTTACTCTTGATTATTTTTCTTCTTCTAACACACCCAAGACTCTTTCCTCTCTCAAAGTCAGCTTTAAGAACACATCTAAAAAAAATTACTTACACCATACTGTGAATTTAAGTCAATGAAACATTATCAGCCTCATTTCTGACTACATAATACAATTCTCTACCCCTGTTTTTACCCAGAAAGATTTCAAGCAAGAGTGAGCAGATAGGTGAGATCACTATAGGGATAGAAGCCCATCTGTTATATAAGGTATTATGATTATTGAATGACTATTTAAACCTTTGTTTAACATAGAGGATGAACTCTGGGTCCATCTTGATTAATTTCAGAAAGATGAATAGCATGTTTAGCCTCATTTTCAGTTGCTCAATGAATAGACCCTCAACCCCAAGAATTCCAAACTGGAACAAGCAGGTGGATAAAATAATTATAGAAATAAAGACGTATCCACCATCCACATGATTATATCAATCTGCAGGACAATTTAAACCTTTATTTAATACTTAGGATAAACTCTAGGTTTATTTTAATAATCTCAGCTATGTACACGTCTGGTTGCCTGGCAGATACATTATGGCTTCCTCTGTCGGCATGTCAAGAAAACAGATTGCTTAGCAATAAAAGTTTGAAAAGGGTGAGGACTGATGTAGTAAAGCTTTTATGATAAATCTACCTTTGCAATGTCTTTTTGAAATGAGGAGTTGCGTCCCAAAAGAGATGGCTATGCTAGAAATGAAAACTACCATTCTGATTAAAATTGTGTAATAGAGAAAATTGAATTAAATATTAATTATGTCCAAACTAAACAAGTATTCACATAGCAAAAAAACAAAGATAGTTCTCTTCTGCCCCCACCACCCCAACACTTTAAGCCAAAGTATTTATTTGTGTATCTGAGAGATATTTATTTAGCCTCTACCTACTTAATAAGTTTGGGGCTGATGCTATGGGAGATACTGAATATGAATATTCTATATTTGCTACATTTGAGAGCCTCTTAGGTTATTGCCTGAAACAATATGTTTCTATAACTTCAATATAATGTGTAATATAGTAAACATCAAGAGAGTCACACAGTCCTCTGGGAATTCAGAAAGAGAGATTACTTCTGACTGGGGTAGAGTGGTGAATAAAATTTATATGATCTTAGAAAAGGCAGCATTGGAGCTGAGTTTCGAGGGATAAATAGTGTAGACAAGCATTAATGGAAAAGGCACAGAGTAACTGATGAGAGTATTATAAAGAAAGTCATGGAGGCAAAAAATCATTGTGCACATATACGGTTACATAAGTTCACTTTGGCTGGACCTCAGAGTACATGAAGAAGAATTTGGGAGAAAGTCTGCAGGAGAGCTAAAGGTAGAATGATAAATGACTTTACTTTGCAGTTTAGACATTTGGTCTTAACTTTTTATGAAGCTTGGAATTAGAGAATTTAGTTTCCTGGTTTCATTCAGACCTATTATTAACTACTTGTGGGGAATTTGATAAGATCTCATTATTTTGGGACATCAAAATATTTATCTACAAAATGAAGAAGCTAAGTTGGAGTGTCCTTCCAGTTTAAGATTCCTTCAAGCATTCAAACTCAGATTTGATTTTTTCCCCTCACCCTCACATGAAATGTATTACCAGTTTAATTTTGTAGACTTTCCTCAAAAATTGCATTTTCTTCAGTGCATACTTTATGCTCATTCCCGCTGACCTTCCCCTGGTGTAAAATTTAGATTCTTTGGCTTTGGCTCCCACCTGTTTCTTCAGTGTCATTGGCCTTCAGGACCTACACCCGAAGTGCAGTCATAAGAGAACATTACTAGAAGTTACCTAAGCCTCCATCCTTATCCATGCTTTTGCAGCATTACTCATACTTTGCTTAGAATGTCCTTTCTGCCAGTCTCTTTCTGTGCTTAAGAAAGTCCTTACCTACTTCCACAAACCCAGTTCAAATACTATTCTTTTCCTTGTGTCTCCCTTCCACTCCAGCATTTTTTTCATGTTTATATTTCAAGAGCACTTTAAAACTACCATGTTTAGTTTTGCTTAATAAGTGTGTGCGTTTCCACTAAATGATAAATTTTTCAGTATATTTATCCCTCAACGCACTGAGTTTAGTGATGTTCATGAAAGAGGTGCTCAAGCTAATGCTTGAGTGAATAAATAAATGACAAACAATGCAAATAGATAGAAAACATTGCAGCTTTACAATCATGACCGAGACATACATTTTAGTATACACTATGTCAGTTTCCTTTCTAATCTGTGAACCACACTCTACTTTGGAGTGTTATTACCTTGCACTTTACAGCCCAAGAAGCCAGAACAACACATTATAGAATTATTAACTGTGTGCACATTGTTGTACAACAGATCTCTAGAACTTTTTCATTTTGGATGACGGACACTCTACAACCATTGAAACGCAACTGCACATTTTCCCCTGCCCCATCCCCTGTCGACCACCTTCTTACTTTCTATGATTTTAGATACCTCATATACATGGAATCATGCAATGTTTGTCTTTCTGTCATTGCTTATTTAACTTAGAATAATGTCTTCCAGGTTTACCATGTTGCAGCGTATGATGTGATTTTTTTTCTTTCAGAAGGCTAATATTTTGTTGTATGTATAGGCCACATTTTCTTTATTTGTTCTGTTGATGGACATTTAGGTTGTTTCCACCTCTTACTTATTCTTACTATTATTAATAGTGTTGTGTAGGGGTGAAAAAGAAATATATTTTCTGTAGCCATGGCAAAATTCGTGGCTGAGATCTTATGACAAAAGACAGATTAACATGAGGAAAGCATAGCAAGTTTATTTAACATTTTACGTGACACAGGAGACTTAATAAATGAAGACCCAAAGAAACAGGGAGAACTGCATATTTTTTTTTTCTTCAACTTCTATTTTAAGTTCTGGGGCACACGTGCAGGATGTGCAGGTTTGTTACATTAGTAAACATGTTCCATGGTGGTTTGCTGCACAGATCAACATACCACCTAGGTATGAAGCCCAGCATCCATTAGCTATTCTTCCTGATGCTCTCCTTCCCCACCCCCAGCATACCCCAGTGTGTGTTGTTCCCCAGTATGTGTTCTCATTGTTGAACTCCCACTTATGAGTGAGAACATGCAGTGTTTGTTTTTCTGTTCCTGTGTTAGTTTGCTGAGGATAATGACTTCCAGCTCCATCCATGTCCCTTCAAAGGAGATGATCTCATTCCTTTTTATGGCTGCATAGTATTCCACAGAATATATGTACCACATTTTCTTTATCCAGTCTATCATTGATGGGCATTTGGGTTAATTCCATGTCTTTGCTATTGTGAATAGTGCTGCAATGAACATATGTGTACATGTATCTTTATAATAGAATGATTTCTATTCCTTTGGATGTATACCCAATAATGAGATTGCTGGGTCAAATGATATTTCTGCTTCTAGATCTTTGAAGAATTGCCACACTGTCTTTCATGATGGTTGAACTAATTTACATTCCCACCAACAGTGTAAAAGCATTCCTTTTTCTCCGCAACCTCAACAGCATCTGTTGTTTCTTGACTTTTTGACAATCACCATTTGACTGGAGTGAGATGGTATCTCATTGTTTTGATGTGCATTTCCCTAACAAATCTGTGTATTTTTATGGACAGTCATGCAGAAGAATGATTAGGGGACAAAAAGGTGAGATATAATGGTAATAATTACAGGGTCAGGAGGGGAGAGGGTGAATAGTAAGGCAAGTTTGGTTTCTTCTTAGGGCCTCTGTGTGACATTCCTTCCCTCTGGGGATAGAGGAAGACATGAGTCACATGAGGATCTTCATGGGAGAAGAAAGAAAGTTAGAGATAACCTTCCTAGGTTTTATGGCTTGCTTCATGGGAGAAAGGGGGAAGAGGTCAGAGAAACCATCCAGTTTCTGTTGTTTTATTTCAATTTTCAAAGTGCCATATTTTGGGTGTAGTGTTTATTGTACCTCATTGGCTACAAGGAACATGGGAGTGCAAATATTTCTTCAAGATACTGCTTTAGATTCTTTTGGATAAATATCCGAAAGTGGTATTGCTGGATCACATGGCAGTACTATTTTAAATATTTTGAGATACCACCAGATGAATTTTCATAGTGTTTGACCCATTTTACAGTCCCTCCAACAGTGTATAAGGATTCAAATTTCGTTGAAATCTCACCAACTCTTGTTATTTTCAGTTTTATTGATAATGGCCACCCTAACTGGTGTCAGAAGATACCTCATTGTAGTTTGGTTTGCATTTCCCTGATCAATAGCAATGTTGAGTATCTTTTTATATACCTTTTGGTCATATGTAGGTCTTCTTTGGAGAAACATTGATTCAAGTTCTTTGTCCATTTTTAAATTAAGTTAGTTTTTTGCTATTAATTTGTAGGAGTTCTTTATATATTTTGAATACTAAGTCCTTATCAGATGCATGGTGATATGGTTTGGCTGTGTCCCCACCCAAATCTCATCTTGAATTGTAGTCTCCATAATCCGCATGTGTGCAAGGGACTGGGTGGAAGGTAATTGGATACCTGATCTGATGATTTTATAAGGGGCTTTTCCCCCTTTTGCTTGGCTCTTCTCCTTGCTGCTGCCATGTGAAAGACGTGTTTGCTCCACTTCTGCCATGATTGTAAATTTCCTGAGGCCTACCCAGCCCTGCTGAACTGTAAGTCAATTAAACCTCTTTCCTTTATGAATTACCCAGTCTCAGGTAGGTCTTTATTAGCAGCTTGAGAACAGACTAATACATATGGTTTGCAAATCTTCTCCCAATATGTAGGATGCCTTTTCGCTTTTTCGATTGCCTCTTTTACTGCATAGAAGCATTCTAGTTTGATATAGTCTCACTTATCTCTTTTTCCTTTGGTAACCTGTGCCTTTGTGAACTAGGAAGTGAGCTCTCACCAATCATCAAATCTGCTGGCACATTGAACTTGGACTTCCCATCCTCAAGAACTGTAAGAAATAAATTTCTGTTGTTTATAAACCACCCAGTTGTATTATTTTGTCATAACATCCTTAATCAACTAAGATAGGTAGTACTGACATTTTAACAATATTGTCTTCCAGTCCAAGAACACAGATATCTTTCTATTTATTTATGTATTATTTAATCTCTTTCAGCACTGTTTTGTAGTTTTCAGTGTAGAAGACTTTTGCCTTCTTGATGAGTTTATTTTTTATTTTTTTTACTGCTATTATAAATGGGATTTTTTAAAATTTTCTTTTTGTATTGTTCATTGTTACTGTATAGAAATGCAACTAATTTCATTGATTTTGGATCCTACAACTTTGTTCATTTCAATTATTTTCACAGTTTTGTGTTGAATCTTTAGATTTTTCTGTATAAGATTAAGTCACTGTGAATAGGGAAAATTTTACTTTTTTTCTGATTTAGATGTCTTTTCTTTCTTTTTTTGTCTAGCTGCTCCAGCTAGGACTTCCAGCACTATATTGAATGGAACTGGTGAGAGTGGGCATTATTGCCTTATTTCTGATCTTATAGGAAAAGCTTTCAGATTTTCACTGTTGAGTATGATGTTAACTGTAGACTTTTATTTATAACCTTCATTATGTTGAGACAGTTTCTCTTTTCCTAGCTTTTTAAGCATTTTTATCATGAAAGGCTGTTAAATTTTGTCAGATGAAAATTTTTTGCATCTCTTGAGATAATCATAAGATATTTATAGATTTTTTTTTCTGTTAATGTGCTATATTGCTCAGGGTTCTCTAGAAAAATAGACTGATAATTTATACAGTCAGCCCTTGAACAATGTGGGGTGCTGGCCCTCTTACAGAGTCAAAAATCCATGTACTACTTTTGAATCCTCCAAAACTTAACTACTAATATGCTACTGTTGACTGGAAGCCTTACCAATAACATAAACAGTCAATTAACACATATTTTGTATGTTATATGTATTATATACTGTATTCTTACAATAAAATAAGCTAGAGAAAAGAAAATATTAAGAAAATTATAAGGAAAAGAAAATACATTTATAAAGCTGTAATGATTGATACTACAAGTTTACATCATTGGTTTACAAAATGAATCATATGTCTGAAGTGATAGACAACTGTAGCTGCAGACCTCAATGTAAGGTACATACCAAGAAATTTAACTTTTTTGGGGTACTGTCATGACTTTTCTCTGCTTCTTGTAGCACTTCCAGCATCACTAGTGGTGCTTCATATGTGTACCATGGTGTTATTTGAGGTTTACCATATTGGACTAAACATGATGAAAAATACACAAGGACTACAAGAGGTCACTTTTCACTGTGATACACAATTTTCTGGAGAGACAAACTGCTCATGTGGAGTTGACTAAGGTCATGTGGGGTTTTACGTAGATACTCATGACACTTAAGCTCATTGCAATAGCAGCAGGAGGTGGCTAAAAAATTATTACAGTAGTACAATATGCACTGCAATGAATTTTATGCAGTTATGATTTAATGCTGAATATTTACATTTGTTTACATTTCTCTTGAGTACATAGGATGCCATGCATGGTCTATAAGTGTTTGTATGCATAACTTTTTATAATAGACTTGTATTTATTTTATAGTTATAAATGATAAAATAGACTAGTATTCACATATATTTTATGTAGTTATTGCATATCTATCTTTATTATTATTTGCTATTTCTAGACTACATTGTCCATCAGTGGGTTTTCTTTCAAATTGTTGCAAACCTCCAAGAAATTTGCCAATTTGCCAATATATTTATTTTAAAAATCCATGTATACTTAGAACTGTGCAGTTTAAACTCATGTTATTCAAGAGTCAACAGTATATGTGTGTATATATACACACACCACACATACACACACATACACACACAGTCGTGCTGAATAATGACATTTCACTCAACAACCAACTGTATATATTGTTTTTAGATATACAAACACTTACCATTGTGTTGCAATTTTCTACAGTATTCAATACAGTAACATGCAGTACAGATGTATAGCCTGGGAACAATAGGTAATACCACATAGCCTATGTATATAATAGGCTGTACCATTTAGGAGTGTGTAAATACACTCTATGCTATCAACAAAACAATGAAATTGCCTAACAACAGATTTCTCAGGCCATATCCCCATTGTTAAGCAGTACATGGCTGTGTGTATATACACATACAAACCCACATAATAGGGATTGGCTGATGCAATTATGAAAGCTGAGAAGTCACACAGTCTGAGTCTCCAAGCCAGAGAACATGGAAAGCCAGTGGTGTAGTTCAGTTTGAGACTGAAGTCATGAGTTAAAAGTTATCAAAACTTATGCATACACTTATAGACCATGCATGGCATCATATGTACTCAAGAGAAATGTAAACAAATGTAAATATGCAGTATTAAATCATAACTGCATAAAATTAATTGCAGTGGTGAGGAACAGGGGTTAGAATGACGTAAGTTTCAGTCTGAGTCTGAAAGCCTGAGAACCAGGAGCGCTGATGTTCCAGATCAGGAGAAGGCAGATATCCTAGCTCAAACAGAAGCAAATTTCCTCTTCCTATGACATTTTGTTCTATTCAGGCATTTGAGGGATTGGATGATGCCCTCCTGCACATAACTCGGTCTACTGATTCAAATGCTAATCTATTCCAGAAAAAAACTCACAGACACACACAGATATAATATATATATATTTTTTGACGGAGTCTTGCTCTGTTGCCCAGGCTCCTGGAATGCAATGATGCAATCTCGGCTCACTGCAACCTCTGCCTCTCAGGTTCAAGTCATTCTTTTGCCTCAGCCTCCCCCGTAGATGGGACTACAGGCATGCTCCACCATGCCTGGCTAATTTTTATATTTTTAGTAGAGATGGGGTTTCGCCATGTTGGCCAGGCTGGTCTCAAACTCCTGACCTCAAGTGATCCACCCACCTCGGCCTTCCAATGTGCTGGGATTACAGACGTGAGACATTGTGCCCAGCCTAGATGTAATGTTTTATCAGCTACTTGGGCATCCTTTTAGCCCAGCCAAGTTGAAACATAAAATTCACCATCAAATATGGAGTGTCACATAGATGGTTATTTGTGTGATGAATTTTCTTTGCATCCAGGGATAAATTTTACTTGATCATGGTGTGTAATTATTTTAATGTTTTGTTTGCTAATACTTCATTAAGAATTTTTCCATCTTATATTCATCATAGATATTGTCATATATTTTTCTTTTCTTATAGTGCCTTTGGCTTTGGTGTCGGAGGAATGCTGACACAGACCCCAGTTTGGAAGTATTCTCTCTGCTTCAGTTTTTTGGTTTAGTTTGAGAATGATTGTGTTAATTCTTTAAATGTCTGGTAGAATTCACTATTGAAGCCATCTGGTCCTGGTTTTTTCTGATTTTGTCTCAATCTTATTACTAGTTATAAGTTTTGTTTTTTCTTTTTATTTCTTCATCATTTAATCTTGGTAAGTTGTGTGTTTCTAGGAGTATTTCCATTTCTTCTAACATATCCAATTTGTTGGTATATAATTGTTTATAGTAGTCTCATAATAATTTATATTTCTGTGGAATCAGTAAATATGTCTATTTTTAATTCTGTTTTTATTTATTTGAATCTTCTCTTAGTCCAGCTATATTTTGTCAATTTTGTTTATATTTTCAATGAATAACTCCTAGTTTTATTTATTTCTCTCTATCATTTTTCTATTATCCGTTCTATTTATTTCAACTGTAATCTGTATTATGCTCACTCTTCTGCTACCTCTTGGCTTAACTTGTTATTGAGGTTTTAATGGGTTTTAATTTGTTTTGAGGTTTCTTCTTCTGGTGTCTCCCTGACAGACCTCCCACCACTGCACTGCTCCCCTATGGGATATTTATTTATTTGACTTAATATGCATGTGGGCTCTGCTTTTGGTCAAATGAGGAAAATACATTTGGATACAAGGCAGGTAGAAAATAAAATAAAATTATGAGAAAATGCAACTGATGACATGGTATATGTCATCCTGGTTCCCTGGACTGGTTTAGTCCTATGTGAGGAGGGGTGCCAGATCTAGATGATAAAAGAGGTTTTAAGAAACGTTTGTGAGGTTTGAGATGTAAGCAGTATCATTTAATGGATATATTACTGCAAGCTGTAAGTAATAGAAAAAAAATTCAGTAAGTTTAAGCAAACAGGTTTTATTACATGATTACAGAATCTTACATAGAACACAAGAATGATGTCATAGCTAGGGTTATGACACGTTAAACAAACATGGTTTCTGGTGGCATATGCCTACATAATATGAAGATCTTTCAAAAGAAGGGGAATCATTGTGGATTGAGTAGAAACATCAAAAATACCCACTATTGGGTCACTAGTGATATAATAATTATGATTGCATAAAGAGTACAAACTTCTTACTCTCCCATAGACAATTGTGGAGGTTTTGCCCAGAAGTCTCATTATAACTGTAACATGTATCTTAGCTTTAAAACATATTTTAAAACGTTTTTCTCTAATCACAAAATGTGGCCTTTATTGGGGGAACCCACCCTCAATATTTCAGTGTAGGTTCTTTCTATTTTTCGTAAGTGTCAGCCGGCTGAGAAATAAAGAGAGACAGTACAAAGAGAGGAATTTTACAGCTGGGCTGCCAGGGGTGACATCACGTATCAGTAGGACCATGATGCCTGCCTGAGTCTCAGACCAGCAAGTTTTTATTAAGGGTTTCAAAAGGGAGGGGGTGTAAGAACAGGGAGTAGGTACAAAGATCACATGCTTCAAAGGGCAAAAAGCAGAACCACTAATAAGGGTCTAACAAAGATCACATGCTTCTGAGGGAACAGGACAAAGGGCAAAAGCAGAACCACTGATAAGGGTCCAACAAGGATCACAGGGCAAAGGGCAAAAGCAGAACCACTGATAAGGGTCTATGTTCAGCGGTGCATATATTATCTTGATAAACAACTTAAACGACAGAAAACAGGGTTCAAGAGCAGAGAAACGGTCTGACCACAAATTTACCAGGGTTGAGTTTTCCCAACCCTAGTAAACCTGTGGGTTCTGCAGGAGACCAGGGCTTATCTCAGTCCTTCTCTCAAATTCACAAGACAGACATTCCCAGAGTGGCTGTTTATGGACCTCCCCCCAGGAACACATTCTTTTCCCAGGGTATTAATATTAATATTCCTTGCTAGGAAAAGAATTTAGCAATATGTTTCCTACTTACACGTCCATTTATAGGCTCTCTGCAAGAAGAAAAATATGGCTTTTTTTGCCCAACCCCACAGACAGTCAGACCTTATGGTTGTCTTCCCTTATTCCATAAAAATCGCTATTATTCTGTTCTTTTTCAAGGTGCACTGATTTCATATTGTCCAAACACACATGTTTTACAATCAATTTGTGTGGTTAATACAATTATTACAGTGGGCCTGAGGTGACGTATATCCTCAGCTTACAAAGATAACAGGATTAAGAGATTAAAGTAAAGACAGGCATAAGAAATTATAAAAGTATTATTTGAGAACTGATAAATGTCCATATGAAGATGAAATCTTCACAATTTATGTTCCTCTGCCACGGCTCCAGCCAGTCCCTCCATTCGGGGTCCCTGACTTCCCATAACAGGCCTTAGAATGTACTTTGAAACTCTTTGTTTCTCTGCCTTTCCCACCAGCCACTCTCTGGCACCCTGCACACTTATGTAACTATATGCTTGCTTAGAAATTCCAGGGGCTAAACTAGAAACAAATCAGGCACAGAGCCCCCATTATGGAATCCTCCCACTTAGGGGGAGTCATGAACAATTAGTCCACTACCACTGGGCCAGAGTCAGGATAATGCCAACCAGACCTCTGGATACTCAAATTAGCTATTAAAACAAGACATGCAGACCTGCATCCTGCACAAACTTCACATGTTTCCCATACAAATTTTTCTTTGTTAAACCCCACAATCAGCCCCAGAATTTGAGACGGTTTCTTTGTGATTTGAGGCTGGCCATTGTTCCAACTTTTGGCATTGGAAATAAAAATTCCTTTCCTTTCACCAGACTTTCCCTCTAGTGTATTCAGCTTGGCAGGCAGTGAGCAGCCATACCTGAGTTTGGTTACATAACTTCCCATGTAGAATAGCTGTGCCACTCAGTGCTGGAGGAATGATGCAGTACAGAGAAGAGCAAACTACCCATAGAAGGAACTGGCAATGATGACAGTAAAAAGACATCTCCCCAGTGGCTTGCATATAGCTGACCTTGAAGAGGCAGCTAAGTATGTGTGAACCCTCTTGAGGATCTGCTACTTGTAACTGGAGAGGCTTGAGTGGAGGTGACATAAAATAGGAAAGATGAGGGAAATAGCAAACACAGCTTAGGCAGTGGTATCCCTAGCCATAGTATAAAAAATAATGTGACCTAGTTTGTGTAAATGAGACATGGAGCCAAGAATAAGATGTGAATCACATCAAATACAGAACAAGTAATAAATCTGAAAAATAAGGATTAGTGATATCCTCAAACACTAATGAAATATACTTGCCTGTTTTTAATCAGTCAGTGGTTATGAAAAGTATTGGTTATCTCGATGAGTTCAAAAAAGATATAGACAAGACTTTTTTTTTTAAATTTTGTGACAGCATCTGGCTCTGTTGCCCAGGCTGGAATGCAGCGGCATAATTACTGCTCACTGCAACCTCCACCTCTCGGACTCAAGTGATCCTCCCGCCTCAGCCTCCTGAGTAGCTAAGACTCCAGGTGCATGCCACTACACTTGGCTAACTTTTGCATTTTTAGTAGAGACAGGATTTTGCCATGTTGCTGAGGCTGGTCTCAAACTCCTGAGCTCAAGCAATCCTCCCACTTCGGCCTCCCAAAGTGCTGGGATTACAGGCATGAGCAACTGTGCCCAGCCACTAAGTAGGAATTCTGATATAGGGCTTTTGGTAGGTGTATTAGTACATTTTCATGCCACTCATAAAGACATACCTGAGGCTGGACAATTTACAAAAGAAAGAGGTTTAATGGACTCACAGTTCCATGTGGCTGGGGAGGCCTCACAATTATGGTGGAAGGGGAAGGCACATTTGTGCAGGGAAAATTCCCTTTATAAAGCCATCAGATCTCCTGAGACTTATTTACTATCAGGATGACAGCACAGGAAAGGCCCTCCCCCATGATTCAATTACCTCCCACCCAGTCCCTCCCACATGTGGGAATTGTGGGAGCTACAATTCAAGTTGATACTTGGGTAGGGACACAGCCAAACCATATCATCTCACCCTTGGCCCCTCCCAAATCTCATCCTCACATTTTGAAACCAATCATGCCTTCCCAACAGTCCCCCCAAATCTTAACTCATTTCAGCATTAACCCAAAAGCCCACAGTCCAAAGTCTCATCTGAGACAAGGAAGTCCCTTCTGCCTATGAGCCAGTAAAATCAAAAGCTAATTGGTTACTTCCTAAATACAATGGAGGTATAGGCATGGGATAAATACACCCATTCTAAATGGGAGAAATTGTCCAAAACAAAGGGGCTAAAGGCCCCATGCAAGTCCGAAATCAAGCAGGGCGGTCACATCTTAAACCTCCAAAATGATCTCCTTTGACTCTATGTCTCACATACAGGTCATACTGATGCAAGAGATGGGTTCCTATGGTCTTGGGCAGCTCTAGCCCTGTGGCTTTGTAGGGTACAGACTCCCTCCAAGCTGCTTTCACAGGCTAGCATTGAGTGTCTGCAGCTTTTCCAGGTGCATGGTGCCAGTTGTCAGTGGATCTACTATTCCAGGATATGTAGGACAGTGACCCTCTTCTCACAGCTCCACTAGGCAGCACCCCAGTGGGGACATGGTGAGGGAGTGCCCACCCCACATTTCCCTTCCGTACTGCCCTAACAGAGGTTTTCCATGAGTGCCCTGCCCCTGAAGCAAACTTCTGCCTAGACATTTTCGATATATGACCTGAAATCTAGATGGAGGTTTCTAAACCTTACTTCTTGACTTCTGTGGACCTGCAGGCTTGACACCACATGAAAGCTCCCATGGCCTGGGGATTGCACCCTCTAAAGCCATGGCCTGAGCTGTACCTTGGCCCCTTTTAGTCATGGCTGGAATGGCTGGGAAGCAGTACACCAAGTCCCTAGACTGAACACAGCAGAGGGACCCTGGACCTGGTCCAGGAAACCATTTGTTCCTCTGAAGCCTCCAGGACTCTGATGAGAGGGGCTGCTGCAAAGGACTCTGATGAGAGGGGCTGCTGCAAAGGTCTCTGATGTATCCTGGAGACATTTTTCCCATTGTCTTGGTGATTAACATTCAGGTACACCTTACTTATGCAAATTTCTGCAGCCAGCTTGAAATTCTCATCAGAAAATGGGATTTTCTTTTCTACCATATTATCAGGCTGCAAATTTTCCAAACATTTATGCTGTTTCCCTTTTAAAACTGAATGCCTTGAACAGCAACTAAGTCACCTTTTAAATGCTTTGCTGCTTAGACATTTCTTCCACCAGATACCCTAAATCATCTCTCTCAAGTTCAAAGTTCCACAGATCTCTAGGGCAGGGGCAAAATGCTTCCAGTTTCTTTGCTGAAACATAACAAGAGTCAACTTTGCTTCAGTTCCCGATAAGTTCCTCATCTTCATCTGAGACCACTTCAGCTTGGATTTCGTTGTCAATTTCATTATCAGCATTTTGGTCAAAGCTGTTCAACAAGTCTCTAGGGAGTCCCAAACTTTCCCGCATTTTTCTGTCTTCTTGTGAGCCCTCCAAACTCTTGTGAGCCCTCCAACCTCTACCTGTTACCCAGTTCCAAAGTTGCTTCCACATTCTTGGATAGCTTTTCAGCAGTGCCCCACTCTACTGGTACTAATTTACTGTATTAGTCCATTTTCACACTGCTGATAAAGACATAACTGAGACTGGGCCATTTACAAAACAATGATGTTTAATGAACTCACAGTTTCACATGACTGGGGAGGCCTCACAATCATGGTAGAAGGTGAAAGCCACATCTCACATGGAATCAACAAGAGAATAGAGCTTGTTCAGGGATACTCCCTTTTATAAAACAATCAGATCACTTGAGACTTATTCACTCTCAGGAGAATAGCAAGAAAAATCTTGATTCAGTTACCTCCCACTGGGTCCCTGAGCTACAATTCAAGATGAGATTTGGGTGGGGACACAGCCAAACCATATTAGTAGGATATTCTCAGACATGTTCCTCCTGGGAATGTGTTGCATGCTGAATTTTGTCCCCTAAAAGTTATGCTAAATTACTAACACCTAGTAGTTCAAAATATAATTTTATTTGAAAATAAGGTCACTACACATGTAATTAATTAAAATTAGATCATGTAACAGTCAGGTGGGTCCTATTCCATACTGGATTAAGGAATCCGATATGAGTGGTACCCTTTTAAGAAGAGTAAAAGAGACACAGAAACAGAGACCGAAGGAGAAGGTGGCCATTAATAAGACATAGACATTGGAGTGAAGCCTCTTCAAACTAAGATTTTCAGGGAGTGCTGACAACACCAAAATCTAAGGGAAAGACATGGAACAGATTCTCCCCTAGACTTTTCAGAGAGAGCGTGATGCTGCCAACACCTTGTTTTTGGATGTCTAGACTCCAGGGTGGTGAGAGAATACATTTCTGTCATTTTAAGCTCTCCTAGATAGTGAAACTGCATTACAACACTTTTAGGAACAAGCTTGGCTGATAATGCATGCTGCAAACAAGATATAAAGCAATTAAGAGATAAGAAATTAGATAAGAAGCACCAAGAAGAAAACTGACTGGAAAACTGATCACAAACTCTTATCAAGTGAGATAAATTGTACACCTCCAGGCCAATCATAGCATCACACAGTGCATTTCACTCTGTGGGCTGCTGAACACAAAGAAATTTGTTAAGTCATCAGTCATTCTTAAATGTACAGGTATGGAAGCAAAAGACAACGTGCTATTTACTCAAAAAATGCTCTTTAAATTGAACAATGGAGGAGTTATATAACAGCTTATGTGTTCCTGCTTCCCACTCTTCTGCTTAATTTCTCTTTCTTATAACACTATAATATTAAGAGCCTATTGACACTATTGATAATGGCGATAAGACTCAAGGAAAAATACACAACTATAAAATAGAAAGAAAAAAGAAAATTAAAAGTACTCATACAAAACATGCCCCAATAGAATTTATCTGTGTTTTACTGGTTTCTAAACCTATATACAACAGTCTTATTACACAGTCTAAAACCAACTGGAAGAAAGGTGAAATATGCCATATACGATAGAAAGATTTGTTTTCTATCTGCAACAGTTGAGTGTTTGGGTATCTGATAGCATCTATTACATCTTTATACTTTTGGTTAAGATAAATTTACATCACTGATAATTGGATCAAGTCCTGAAAAGTAAATTTATACCTGGAATTTTTAAATGTGTAACAGGACGGCTTAAAGAACTGTATAAACACATATGTCCACACACACCTATTTCTGTATGTAGAAATATGTTGCAATATACAGGCTGCTTCTCTTGACACAGGAATGTGGCTTTTATAGGACTTTTGGTGTATTTGCCTGTCATTTGGAAGTAGGTAGTTAATATTGATTTTCCATAAAAAATTCAGTCACATTGCTGGTCAAACAGATAAGGATAAAATCAACAGTAAGATAAAATAAGAACAACAACAAAAATACTTGAGATGCATATCCAATGACAAGTTTTTCTTTTCTTTTCTCTTTCTTTTTGTTGTTTTAATATGATTAGATACAGGTAGTATGTCCTCATAGTTTAAATAAATGAAAACCCTTATCTTATTCTAAGGCATAGCTACCACTAAACTACCAGGATGTTGTCTTTAAGAGGTAGATATATAGATAGATTCAGACTTTTTTCCCATATGATATAGAAACATAAAAAGGGAAAAAAGTTTACCTTCTTCTACCTAAAATCCAATTCCACTTTCCAGAGGTAATTATTGTAAGCAATTTTTTTTGTTCTGTGGGTACTTCCATAACTGTAGATAATATATTTATAGTTTTATTCATTTATATCTTTATTTTTTATGTATTGGCTTATTTAAGAGAAAGAGAATTTAGCTTAAACTGCTTCATCTCTCTTTTCTGTTTTAGTCTATGCCAAATAACCACATAATTTTCTCTCTTTCTTTTAATTTTTTTATCAAACACTTTAATAATTTTAACAGAGAAACATTTATTCTTGCTTACTCACTTTCTTCCATCTCTCTGTCACCATACTCTATCATCCAATCTTCAGGTTTTATAATGTGTCAAAGTTTAGAGCATTAACATTGTAAAATAAAATGTAAAAAAGAATAGTTTATGACTTGTCTACAATTTTATTTTAAAAATTAAAATTTAGTTTCTAGTATACATTTTATTATGCAATATTATTTAAGACATAGTGCTGTAGGATAATTGGATTCATACAGGAAGCAATATAATCTGATGTGATTAAATGTATGCAACATGATGACAAATATAGATAGAAAAATTTGGAAAAGCATAAAAATATACATATAGATATGCTTATTAATTCCAAGAATACCTAAATACTTCATATATATGTAGGTATTTCATAGATATGCATATATATGTATATATCTTTGCATTTGTGTGTATTTAGCTTTATTCCACCTTAGCTGCATTTCACAATTCTTGATATGCTTTGTTTTCCTTTTAATTCAGATACAATAATTTCTAATTTCTCTTTTAATTTCTTTTTTATCTATGAGTCATCTGGAAGTATATTGTTTTTAAATATTTGGAATTTTTCACATTTCTGGTGGGGGCTTTGGGTTAGGCAATATCAGCTCGGTCTCCAGACGGGCTGGACACTAAAGTCAGCTGTGCCAGTGGCCAATAATGTCTACATGACCGAGTGCCAATAAAAACTCTGGACACCAAAGCGCAGGTGAACTTCCTTGGTTGGCAATACTTTGTGTATATAGTCACACATCATTGCTGGGAAAAGTGAGTTCTATTCATGACTACACTGGGAGAGCATAATTGGAAGCATCACACTTGGCATTTTTCTGGGCTGAGGTTCATGCATCTCTTCCTGTGGTTGATTTCTATAATATAATCCATAATATCTATCTATATAGTTTATTATCTGTCAGTAATACACTTTACTAAAGAGTGTGATCGCTTTCAGTGAATTTTTTAGCTTTTCAAATGAATTATAGAACCTGAGGGTGGTCGTGTGAACATTTAAACTTTCAACTGGTCTTATAAGAGGATGGTCTTGAACATCTCTAAACTTGCATTTGTTGTCAGAAGTGAGGGCGTAGCCTTGTGTACTACTTGCACACTTCATAGATGGCCAACTCTGACACTTCTCTGATGGATAAATGGGGTCATTTCCTTGCTACTGCCAGGTAGGGCTGGAGATCCAGGTTCTGCGGTTGGCATCCATGATTAATACCCTAACTAGGACGAGAGAGGGAGCCTTTTTTACTACTGATGAAGGTGGAATTTTAGGCTCTCCACTAAAACTCTGCTGATACCACCCCAGCAAAGAAAGGGAGGAGTGCCTAAGTACCACTGAGTGGGAGTTGAAGTCAGGCTCCTCTTGTGGTCTCCACTGATATCATGGGGCGTGGGAGCTTTGTCACTACCCAACAGCGTTGAGCATTCTAGCTTCTCACTCATTCTTCTCCAACATCACACTGGCGGTGGCTTTGGAATGCTTCGCTAATGCCTGGGAAGGGTGGAATCTGTGCTCTCCACTTGGCCTTTATTGGTGGGTTTTGGGTTACAGCCACATTTTATTTTATTCTGTGGATAAGAGTGGTTTTCATCTAAAGATTTGTGACAGTCTAGCCTGCGTCTTTTCTGATCCCTTGGCTAAGAAAAGACGACTCTTCTTGCCTTCTCCGTCTTTTTAATTTGTCTGTGCCCATTGGTGTTTCTGGGTGGCCAGCTTCTTTGATTTTCAGTCTAGGATATAGAAGGAAAAAAGAAAACCCAGGGAGCCAAAGAGCTCACTACCATGTTATCCGCCAAGTTATGAGCTGCCCCAACTTCTCTTCACTTTTGCCAGTTTTATGTGTTTTTTTTTAAATTTATAATGATAAGGGTTTCTAGCTTTACTTAGTGGAAAGAATAAGAAAAAGTATGTCTATTCCATCTTTCTGAAAGTGCATTACTTTATAACTGAGAGTTCTATGATTTACTCTATGCATCTTTAACTTATCACAATCTAATTTCAGTTAATAGTCTACCACTTAGTGTATAATGATAGATAGAACTTCGAAACAGTTATTTTATCTTCTTCCTTCCACCTTTTGTCTTTTTATGTCGTAAATGTTATTTCTATGGGTGCATTAAACACCTAATTACATTGTTACTGCTTTCACTTTTTTTCCTTTCATTTTTTGAGAGAGGCTCTCTCTCTCTCTCTCTCTCTCTCTCTCTCTCTGTCACTGAGGTTAGAGTGCACTGGCACGATATGGCTTACTGTGGCCTCTACTTCCTGGGCTCAAGCAGTCCTCCCACTTCAGCCTCCAAAGTAGCTAGTTCAACAGGTGCACACCACCACCACACTTGGCTGA
Organism: Pongo abelii; assembly: GCF_028885655.2. Lineage (NCBI taxonomy): Eukaryota > Metazoa > Chordata > Mammalia > Primates > Hominidae > Pongo > Pongo abelii. The sequence goes on along the minus strand of NC_071994.2, from coordinate 29,909,493 downwards.
TTTTTAAATTTTTTTATATGGATGGGACCTCACCATGTTGCCCAGGCTGCTCTCAGATGCCTGAGCTCAAACAATTTTCCCATGTCAGCCTCCCAAAGGGCTGAGATTGTAGGCATGAGCCACTGTTCCCAGCCTGCTTTCACTTTGAGCAAGTAACTTTTAAATAAATTTATAAAAGTAAAAAGGTCTTTAATATTTGTCTACATATTTACTATTTCTGACCTTATTTATTCTTTTCTACTCAGTATAGTTTTCTTATGCCTGAAAATTTGCCTTAATATTTATGAAAGTATAGGTCTGCTGGTGATACACTCTCTCAACTTTTGTTTTTCTAGAGGCTTCTTTATCTCAATTTCTTTTTGAAGACTATTTTCACTGGGTAAATGTTTTGTTTTAATGCCTCTAGCTTATATTTGTTTTATGATAAGTCTGTTTTCAGTGTTACCTTTGTTCCTTTGAATCTGCTATATCTTTCTTTTTTTCTATTAGCTTTGATAATTTTTTATATTGCTATTTTTCAACAATTTAATTCTGTGTTTTTTTGTGGAGACGGTTTTATTTATATGTATTCTTTGGGTTTCTTGGTTTTCTTTATATTTATTTTGCTTTATAGGTTTTTAAATTCGTATTTGGAACAAGCTAGGCTATCATTTCTTCCAATCTTTTTCTGTCACCTTATGTTATATGACAAGATATTGTCTTACAATTTACTGATTTTGTTAATATTTATCATTTTTATCTCTTTGGGCTTCATTTTTGATAAGTTCTAATGCCATTTAAGAGCTCACTGATACTTTTTTGCTGATGTCTAATCTACTTTTGATTATATTTATTGAATTTTTTACTTCAGATATTGTATTTTTCAGCTATACAAGTTTCATTTTTTTGTCTCATGTGTACCTTCCATGTCTATGCTATTTTCTTTATGTATTTATTTAAATCCTTGGGCATATGTATAAGAGCTTTATGAAGTGATTGTCTACTATTTCCATCTTGTCTCTCATTTATGGTTCTTTAATTTTCTATTAACTATTTTTTCTTTCTAATTATGTATCCTTTTGTATCACTTTTTCACAAATCTGGTAAATTTGCATGCTATACAGCATGTTTTAAATGTTTGGACTCCTTTTTCTTCTTTTAAAAGAAGTTTTTGACAGCTAGAATTTAGTGACTAGTGGATCATGTTGATTCTTTCAAGGCTTGTTTTTTTCTTTCCAACTTTTATTTTAGGTTCAGGGTTACAAGTTCAGGTTGGCTACATGGGTAAATTACATGTTGCAGAGATTTGGTGTATAGATTATTTTGTCACCCAGATATTGAGTATAGTTCTGGGTAGGTTGTTTTTCTATCCTCATCTTCCTCCCATCCTCCATGCTCAGTAGGCCCTGCTGTCTATTATTGCCTTCTTTGTATCCACGTGTACTCAATGTTTGGCTCCCACTTACAAGTGAGAACATGTGCTGTGTGGTTTTCTGTTCCTGCATTAATTCGCTTAAGATAATGGCCTCTACTCTATCCATGTTGCTGCAAAGGACACAAATATTTTTCTTAATGGCTGTGAATTCCATGTTGTATATACCACATTTTCTTTATCCAGTCCACCATTGATGGGCATCTAGGTTGATTTCATGTCTTTCCTATTAGGAATTGTGCAGTGATGAACATAAACATGTATATGTCTTTGTAATAGAACAATTTATATTTCTTTGGGCTTATACTCAGTAATGGGATTGCAGATTTGAATGGTAGTTGTATTTCAAGTTCTTTGAGAAATCTCGAAAAAACTGCTTTCCACAGAGGCGGAACTAATTTACATTCCCACCAGCAGTGTATAAATGTCTCCTTTTCTCCACAACCTTGCCAGCATGTGTTATTTTTTTACTTTTATATTATTAGTATTATTATTTTTGAGACAGAGTCTCACTCTGTCACCCAGGCTGGAGTGCAGTGGCAGGATCTCTGTTCACTGCAACCTCCACCTCCCAGGTTCAAGCGATTCTTGTGCCTCAGCCTTCCAAGTAGCTGGGATTACAGGCATGCATACCACACCTGGCTAATTTTTGTATTTTTAGTAGAGATAGGGTTTCACCATGTTAGCCAGGCTGGTCTTGAACTCCTGACCTCAAGTTATTCACCTGTCTCGGTCTCCCAACATGCTGGGACTACAGGTGTGCGCCACCGCGCCTGGCCTAATTTTTTTTTTTTTTTAATAACAGTCATTCTGATTGGTATGAGTGGTATCTCATGGTGGTTTTGATTTGCATTTCACTAATGATTAGTGATGTTGAGCAATGTTTCATATGCTTCTTGGCCAATGTATATCTTATCTTGAGAAGTGTCTGTTCATGTCCATTGTTCATTTATTTTTTTAATGGAGTTGTTTTTTTTCCTTTTTTTAAGTTTCTTATAGATTCTGGATAGTAGATTGAAGTTTTTCGTTTTTTCCTTTTTTTTTTTTACATTTCTTATAGATTCTGGATATTAGAACTTTGTCAGATGCATAGTTTGCAAAAATTTTATCCCATTGTGTAGTTTGTCTGTTTACTCTGTTGTTTCTGTTGCTGTGCAGAAGTTGTAGTTTAATTAGAACCCACTTGTCAAGTTTTGTTTTTGTTACAATGGGTTTTGGAGTCTTCATTATGAAATCTTTGCTGGAGTCGATGTCCCCAATGCTATTTCTTAGGTTTACTTCTAGAGTTTTTACTATTTCCCCCCATAATCTCTTACATCTGACTGAATCTAGGCTTTTGTTGTTTTAGGTTTTGCTTTTAAGTGCTTAATTTATCTTGAGTTGATTTTTGTATATGGTGAAAGAAAGCAGTGCAGTTTCAATCTTCTGCATATGGGTAGCCAGTTATCATAGCACCATTTATTGAATAGGGAATCCTTTTCTTGCTTGTTATTGTTAGCTTTTTAGAAGATTAGATGGTTGCAGGTGTGTGGCTTTACTTCTGGGTTTTCTAACCTGTTCCATTGGTCTATGTGTCTATCTATAGCCTTGTAGTATTGTTTGAAATCAGGTAGGGTGATGCCTCTGGCTTTATTGTTTTTGCTTAGGATTGCTGTCATTATTTGGACTCTTTTTGGTTCCAAATGAATTTTAGAATAGTTTTTTCTAATTCTGTGAAAAATGTCACTGGTAGTTTGATAGTAATAGCGTTGAATCTGTAGATTGCTTTGGGCAGTATGTTCATTTTAAACAGCATTGGTTCTTCCTATCCATGAGCATGGAATATTTTTTCTATTTGTTTGTATTGTCTCTGATTTATTTCAGCAGTGTTTTTAAATTCTCCCTATAGAGATCTTTCACTTCCTGCATTAGCTGTATTCTTAGATATCTTATTAGTTTTGTGTCTACTGTGAAAGTGATTGTGTTATTGATTTGGTTCTCAGCCTAAATGTTATTGGTGTATAGAAATGCTACTGATTTTTGTACATTGATTTTGTATCCTAAAACTTTACTGAATTGGTTTATCAGATCTAGGAGCCTTTGTGCAGAGACTATGGGTTTTTCTAGGTAGAGAATTTTCTCATCTACAAGGAAAGATAGTTTGACTTCCTGTCTTCCTATTTGGATGTCAAGTCTTATTTTTTTTTTAAGCTTGTTAGGACAGGTCCAGTGTCATTTTTACTTTAGGACAAATTTAACCATACTGCAAGTGCTTCACACTTTTGGAGTGTCTACAAACCATCTTAGTGTTTAGGTCTTAATTCTGAGCACACTTTTTGTCAAATTTCAGATGTCTTTTAGATCAGTGTGGGATTTGTCCATATTACAGCTCCTGGCTGTTCTTGGCCTTGTCCTGCAGAGTTTCTTCCCGTGAAACTTAGGTGACTATTCAGATAAACATTCAATAACATTCCTTTGCCGATTTATGGAGTTCTTTCTCTATGTATCCATTTTTATCTCCTACTCCTTTCTTTAAGCTCTAGATATTTTGTCCATCCTGAACTTTGTTCAATATCTCCTCAACTCAGTGAGCCCAACGTACTGTGTTTGGACAACCTCTCCATGCCTTGGTCAATAAATTGTCTCTAGGCAAAAAGCTCTAATAAACTTAAGTTGCCATTTGTTTTTCTTCTTGCAAAGGTCACAGTTCTGTTCTGCCTGATGTCCGAAAGTATAAAGCATGTCATTTAATTTATTTTATTCAGTTTCTCATTATTTACGGCAAGAGGGCAACTCTCTATCAGTTATTTGTTTCCAGAAGTAGAACTGTATAAGCCACATATTTTCATAAAATACGACTAATCTTTTAAAATTTCTTTCTTGAATTATTGTTTCCTTATCTTCTCCAAATTTATAGATGTTTTTTAATGCACAATCGTTCTTTTTTAAATCCTTAACTTTTTTTGTTTTGTTTTTATTTTCAAAACTCTGATTTGTCTTTAAAAACAATAGCATATTTAATGTAAGTGGCTATTAGAGCTTATTGCTCGTTCAGACCTATTTCTTCAGTGGACTTTTTAAGTGTGATGGCTGCACTTCCCTGATGTTATATAAGCAGAAATTTAGAAATAAGACTACTTTTAAATGACATTCACACTATAACTAAAAAGAGCATTTTTCTGCAACAAGATTCACATCAGCAGCTCTAGTTTTTCCAAAGCACATTTTTTTCTTTCTTTCTTCCTTTTTTCCCCCCCATTTCTTTAGGGAACAGTACTTATGTTTTGGCCTGAGGAAAAGCACTCTGCTGACTCAAAATTGAGAAGAGATAGGAGGGTAATTTAAGCAGCTGTCCTGTTAGAAAAAAAATCAATTCTTCCTCTTGATTTCTACACAACCACCATTCCTATTCTGTAATCTTGATAGCTTTGAGTTTAGAGACTCCCATTTTTTATCACTAAAATGAATGGCTCCCAAGTCCAATAAAAAGCTCTCTTTTGTTGTAGGCTAAAATTCCTCTATGTTATCTATGTATTCTAGGAAAATTTTAGAATCTTTGGTCTATTGAAGTTTCCTTTCTCATTCTTAATATTGCTATAGATTTATTAATTTATTGTATTTTATGTCTCTTCATTTTCATTTTATGAGGATTTAGCAGGGATAGAAGTAAAACATATATTCTCAATCTGCTCTCTGGTATAGTTGCCTGAGGATTTTTTTTTACAATATATTTTGCATTTTAAAACTTCTTTGCTTTCTCTTCTACACGACGTGAATAAAACACATGTCTTTCTTGCAGCATTGTTTGAGAATAAATCTAAACACACGATGTATACATCGTGTCTTCCAGTATGTATACATACTGGAAAGTATTTGGTATTTGTAGAACAATTGAGTTAAATATTTGGATATAATATTTCCATTAAGCACAAATTTTAGAAGAGGAAGAGAAAAAGAAACAAATTTAAAAAACATGATCCATTTATGAGTTTTGTATAGTTTAACATTCATTGTCGTGTGCTTTATCTTTCATTGCTATGTATCAAATTTTTTAGGCTAGGGCTAATTTAGTTTGGATGGTGTCTTGTGCAACCTCCCATAGGTAATGAATGGTATAGCCTGTCCTTTAATCCACGTCAATTGACAGAATCATTTCAGGTATTCATTAATAAATGATGGACTGCTTTAATGGAGATTCTGGGAAGGCTCCACTCTTTTCTGCTTCTTAATGTTCTCAAGAACGTGATTAAATAATTTTTCGCAATATTGTCATATAGACCTGACAAAGATACCTCTCCCTAGAAATTTGAGAATTGGGGAGTTTCTGTCTATTTAAAAGTTCCTCTCTATTTAAAAGATAGCTTAGTCTCTAAGAAAAATAATTCACTCTTTAAATCAGTCACTCTTTCACTTGAGTAGGTAAGGAAAACTTTCCAGCCTCCACTTGTATTTCCTTCCAGTTAGTCATGATTTCCAGATATCAAAAAGCACTAAATAGATTTTACCAGCTCTGTAATTTCACAACCATTATATAACACTGAAAAATCCTCACTACTAGTGAAATAAGTTGCTTAACTCACTTTTAAAATATAACTCAACTCCAGAATCTAATTTCATGTAGAATGTTTCAAAACTCACTGAATTCTTAACCCAGAATTTATGTTGGAAGTGATAATTTCTGATAACCTGTGAACTCATTATTTTCAAGGATGTATGCCTTTGCTGTGTTGTAATTAATTGCCAGAAATAATGTTATTTCTATATCAGCCTTAAGATTCTTGCTCATTATCATGTGTTTCAAAATTGTCAACTCCTCCCCATATGGCTTTTGAACATTTTCAAGCTTAGACAGTTATAAATGGTAATTATTAATAAGCTTCCATCCTGCAAGTTTCATGTTTTCTCCCCTCAAATATGTATTATATGTATACATACATATAAATAAAACATGTTTACATGTATAAATAAATATAAGAAATAATACGTACTTTTTTTTTTTTTTTTTTTTAGACAAGGTCTCATTCTGTCACCCAGGCCGGAGTGCAGTAGAATGATCACAGCTCACTGTAGCCTCAACTTCCTGGACTCAAATAGTCCTCCCAGTAGCTAGGACTACAGGCACACACCACCATGCTCTACTATTTTTAGATATATATTATCTTTTACAGAATAGTTCGTATTCTCTTTGTCTAAAAAAATTAATTAAAAGTTACTATCCAAAGAGAATGTGAGCTTAATTGATAGTACTCTCCTCACCCAGTATAGTAGTATTTATCAATATTTTCCCCTATGCTATGCTGAGAAATATATAGTCCCTTGTTACTCAGCACATGTCTATATGTACACATGTACAAATAAAAATTAAAACATGTTTCATAAAATAACTTTGCTTTTATTATATGTACTGCATCTTATATCTATTTTTTAAAATAATATTTGTGGACCACTACGTTGATTTCATTACCTGTAATCTAGCATCTCCAGATCCTTTGTAATTATGAGGCATCTGTCATTGTATCAGGAAAGGGCTAGAAAGTTCTCATCCCTTATTTTGGTTTGTTCAGTTTAGAGTATGAACCTAGGGCATGGTCTTGTTCAGTTGGATACTTCCAAGAGGGACACTGGCCTATTATATTTTTCATTGAAATATAGTAGCTTTATAGAAGTGAATAAAGAGCTTCAATATTTATTATTTAAGAATGCTTATGCAAATAATACCAAAGTTAAGAAATGGTGTCATATGGTGGCATTTTCAAAGCCCTCTGATGGCCCTGCATAATCCATATATCCTCAATCCTTCATCTTCTCCAAAGGTAAGCACTGTCTTGATTTTATCATTTTCTTGCTGTGTTTTTATTTTTTACTACCAAAACATTTATCTCTAAGTTTTGTAATTAACTTTTGCTTGTTTTAAAATTTTATATTACTAAAATGCTGTTATATGTTCCACATGTTTTTTCATTCATCATTATATTTATAATGTCCACTCTGATGCTGCATTTAGTACATTTCACTCATTGTTCTTGCTGTATTGTATTCTGTTGTGTGACTATACCAACAATTTATTTTTTAAATGTTGATTAAAAGACATATTTTTCTAGTCTTGGATTATTATAATTAATAGTGTTATGAACATTATTCTATGTGACTCTTGGTGTGTGTGGACACCTTTCTAAAATAAATATATTTAGAAGTGTAATTGATCATAATGTTTGCTTATGTTCCACGGTAGTAGAAAACCACTGAGATCCAAAGCAGTCATTTCAACTTACACTCCCATCGTAAGTGTATGAAAGTTCCAGCTGCCTTGCATTATCACTAATACTATATATTATCAGTTTCTATTTTTAGGCAAATTATTCAATCATGGTATCTATAAATCTCCTTTTGGATTTAATTTTCTTTCACTGATCACTAATGAAGTTGAACATATTTTCCTTTGTTTTTATGTCATTTGGAGTTTCTCCTTTTTCAGATTCCTTTTTAACTATTTTGGCCTTTTTAATTGGGGCTTCTGTCTTTTTGCAATTGATTTGTATGAATATATTCTTCGGATATAAATTATTTTGTTATATGTGTTTCAATACCTTGTCTCACTCTATAGATTGATTTTTAATTATTAATAGTAAAATAAATTTTAAAGCAAGTTTGTTTTTTTCCCTTTATGTTTAATTTTTTTTTGTTCTTTTAATAACATTATGCCTATCTTTTATCACAACCTTTTCCATCCTATCTAGAGGTTATCACTGGCTGTTGTGGCAATGATACCCCAGTTTTTCTTTATATTTTTACAATCTATTTATGCATAACTACATATTTTTTAAGTTTATTTACTTGCTTTATTGTATAAATGATGTCATACTTTATATAATCTTTTATGTATTGCTTCTTTTGATTAATATCTTTATAAAGTTCTTGGTATTTTCATTGATCAGGAGTATTTCTATGCATATATGAAAGCATTTTCCTTACTTTTTCTTAGAGATGTATGAGTCTGTTTCTGGGGTTTCTAATTTGTTTTATTATCCCATCGTGAATCTTGCATCAATATCACACTAAAAATAAATTAATAGTATGTATTTATATCTGCTACTACATATTCTCTAAGTTTGTACTTCTACTTCAGTATTAACTTGGGTGTTCATATGCCTTTGAATTTCCAAATAGTTTTGGAATAACCTTGATAATTTTCACACAAATATTGACTATATTTTGATTGGGATTATTCTGATTATATTAATCAACTTTTATAAAATTGGCATCCTTAGCACATTTAATAATTTACTCACGAATATTGTACATTTTTCCATTTATTTAGTTCTTTTAAAATTGCTTTTAAAAATGCTTTTTTGCTTTGTGATGATTTTTGCTTATTTTTAATTAAGCTTATTTCTAGATTTTATATTATTTGTGCTATTCTAATTGTATCATAAATCAGTTATGTTTTCTAAATTGTTTGTTACTAGTTTATGGAAACAAAATAGACATTTGTTTATTTACCTTATATTCAGTAACCTTGCTAAATTTGTCAATTCCATTAGGTTTTCACTAAATATTTTGCTCTATTTTCTATATACAAAGTCATGTAATCTATAACTGGAGGAGGCTGTAGGTGTTCTTTTCCAATATTTATTTTGTTGTTTCTCCTATTTTTTGTGTTACTGATGTAGCTGAGATTAATGTTACAGTGTTGCTCACAAAAATTCTTGTCTGACAGACACTGATCTCTGGAAGAAGATAATATTTTACCATTAAGAGTGATGTCTGCTGTAGTACTTTGTAAATATCTTTGTCAGGTCATATTTGAGAACTTTACTTTTATCCCTGGATATAATTCATTGACAGAAAGTAGATCTCTGATTTTTAAAAACCCAGTGTTATGAACTTTATCTTTTAACTACAGTAAGCCCATTTTTATTTTATATCACTGCTGACATGTTTATATCTGACATACTATTTTGTAACTTATTTGTCCTACCTACTCTGTTCATTTTTTAATGTCTAGTTTTCTTTCTAATTCACATTTTTACTCATCCCATTTTCATAGTTTTAGTGGTTATATTAGAAATCCCAGCAGCAGACTTGAAGCCTTCTGTAGCCCTGGGAAGTGACCTGCATCGGATTCTGTGGCCGTTCTTTCCAGTGACTGACAGTCCTACTATAGCTCCTGGCTTCAAGCATTGAGTTTACATCTGGCTCACTATCTCACTTGGAATCCTTAGTTCCTATTACCCCGTAAACTGAACTCCCAGGTACCTCTGCCTGATGTTGAATACAGAGACCAGTATGTATGTGGCTTAAGCCTTGCTCACACTTGGAGCTTCTTCTGCATGTTGATCCATGCAAATGTTTATCATGTTTTTCCCCATATGGGCCTTTAAAATAAATTTTACACTTTATTAAGAATTTATCTATCTCCGTTTAGAAAAGCAGTGTGTCTCACAACTTATAATTGCAATTTTTACCTAGCTGGAATTTCTAACTTAGTTTCTACTGTCTGAATTTGTATATCCCTAATCCAGACTAGAGAGAATGGTGGCTTAGACTATAATGGTGGCAGGAGGGAGAAGTTTATCCATTAGAGATATGTATATTTTGTATCAAATTTTATAATAGTCTGTGAATAAATATGGGTGGCAGGGTACCCAGGAGTTAAAAAAAATCTTTCAGTCTTGGTTTGAGCATTTGGATAGATTTAGCATAATTTATTGAAGTAGGATAAATTTTAATTTTTAGGAGCTGCAATTGAAGAGTTTACTTCTGAACATGTTGAGATGAAATATTGGTGAAACACAAAAGTGGATACACCAGGCCGATTGTTGGATACATGAGGGGCTCAGTACAAAACCTAGGCTAAAGACAAAGTTGGGAGTTGTTAGCTTATAAATGGTATTGTAAGTCATTCTCCCTGGTTGATGCTTCTTTGCTCTAGTCTATTAGGTTGACTTTTTGTAGTCAGTCACATGTGTTTACTAACTCTGACCCTAGGAACTGAGCTTCCAACCTTCTGTGTACAGAACCACCTCCTCCATTTTACACGATTACTGAGTTTTCACTTATTCAGTTATTTTTTAAACATTTAAATGGCAAAGAAGCAACAGTGGCTCATAACTAAGTCGAGTGAACATTGATTGACTCATCATTAAGAGATGGCTGTGGGACAGAAGAGGGAGGTTAATCCAGGTTGAAGTTAGGCTGGAACTTTTGTTCTCATTTGTTAGGATTTTTTAAAAAGCACTTGAGTTATTGTACATGCTTTTTTTCTTTCAAATAGAAATTCAAAGTTCATATAAACTATTCTTTAAAAAATTTAAGGCTTTTTCAGATATCAGACTCATTTTAAATATAAAGATCTGTATTCTCAAGAATTTATTTAATGACTTAGTTTGTGAAAATGAATAAAATGATAATTTATTGGTAATAAGGATAACTCAAAATAAGATACAGATATCTGTGTTGCTTCAATGGAAATATGTTCTAAGAAATGCATTATTACGTGATTTCATCATTGTGTGAACAAACCTGTACAGCAGGTTACTGTACTGAACACTGCAGGCAATTGTAACACAATGGTAAGTATTATGTATCTAAATATATTTACTCATATAAAATGTAGAGTAAAAACCTGGTTTTAAAATTAAACAATGGTATACCCGTATTGGCCACTTCCTGTGAATGGAGCTTGTGGAACTAGAATTTACTCTGGATGAGTCAGTGAGTGAGGGTTGAGTGAATTTGAAGGCCTAGGACAGTGTTGTACATGACTGTAGATTTTAAAAATACAGTAAACTTACCCTACAGTGAATTTACAAAAATATTTTTTATTCAGTAAATTAACTTTAGCTTACTATAACTGTTACCTTATAAATGTTATTTTTAAACTTTGTAATAACACTTAGCTCAAAATGTATTGTATAGTTGTACAAAACCATTTTATTTATTTATATCCTTATTCTATAAGCTTTTTCTATTTTTGCTTTAATTTTTTTTTTTACTTTTTAAATTTTCTTGTTAAAAACTAAGACACAAGAACACACATCAGCATAGGCCTTCACTGGGTCAGGATGATCAATATCACTGTCTTCCACCTCCACATCTTGTCCCATTGGAAGGTCTTCAGGGGCAATAACATGTGTGATGCTGTCATCTCCTATAATAATACCTTCTTCTACACTACCTCCTGGAGGACCTGCCTGAGGGTGTTCTTTAGTTAACTTTTAAAATATAAGCAGAAGGAGTACACTATAAAATAACAATAAAAAGTGTAGTATGGTAAATATATAAATCAGTAACATATTCATTTATTATTATTATCAAATACTGTGCACTATACATAATTGCATATCATATACTTTTATACAACAGGCTTGTTTATACCAGCATCATCACAAACATGTGAGTAATATGTTGTGATATGATATTATGTTGGCTCTGGCGTTACCAGGTGGTAGGAATTTTTCAGCTCCATGAAAATCTCATGAGACCATGGTTGTATATGCGTTCCACCATTATGTAGTTCATGACTGCATATATTCTGTACTTACTTATATTCAAATTATCATTAGTAGTAACTGCCAACATTCATCTAATCAGATAGTAGGCCAGTTTTCAAACTAATATATAAGAAATAGAATATTGACATAGCCTTAGAAATAGAGCAATTTCAGAATGTATAACTTTGAATTTCATCATTCTAATGTAATCATATTCTCAGTGTATGAGACAAAATAATGTGGAACTTCATAGTTACGTGTTGGTATATTTGATACTTTCAGCTGCCTTCCCTAAAAGAAATAAAAAAGAGACAATGAAGAAACAGATAATGAAGGTTTCTACTAGAATAGAAACACTAATATCTGAGAAAAAAAATGTACCTGGTTCCATATAGTTGAAAATAATGTCTTTTATTCTAAGTGTTAGACTACTTCTTAACAGTGCAGTGCTTCAGACCCCAGATTTCCCTGCTGTCTACATCATGAGTAATACCACATTTTGATAAATCAGTATCAATAAGTGAAAAATGAGGAGACTTTCTGTTGTTTTAAAAAACATAATAAAAGAGCCAAATCATCCTCACAGGAAACTATTAGGTTGATTTCGTGACTTGATTTTCCATTTCTGATATGCAGAGCTGCTCCTTGGTTCACTAGTGCTATGCCTGAATCAGTCCTCTGCCGAGTCTTTGCTATCAAAAGTGAAAGTTGTCAAGGCAGTTTAGTAAGTGCCATTATAACGAACAAGCAGTCTCTGGACTCTGTGCTTTAAAAATCCAATAAACGGACTTTGACTGCACTATTTTAACTCTCTGTTAATTAAAGTAAGGACCATTTGATGGAAACGAGAGGTGGATTATGGAGGCAACTATAATTTTGTTTTCTTTTTCCCTCTCCCTTTCCTGCTCCAACCTATGTGAAGGGTAGATAGGCTATAATTGTAACAGGGATCTGGGCAATAAATGTTTAATTACATTCAGATCTGTTCACTAAGCTCATAAGTTATTGTCAGCCAATTAATAGGACATTAATTAAAAAGCATATTCATAGAGGTAAGGATCATTTTCATGTGACAAGTTTCTACCTGCTTTTAGAGCCCTAATGGAGAGTCTCAGCTAATTAGCATCATTTCACAAAATACCAGACCTTCGTGTCATTTAATAAAATATATCTCATGACAGCAGCATAGAATGTAAAGGAACAGTTGTATAAGGGTGGCATCCAGATTGATAGTGTGGCTGGAAGTTAAGAAAGAATGAAATTATAGAAGAAAGTTTTAAAGCCCTGAGTGAGAGAAAAAAATGTGTAAGTTCAAAACCGTTTTCTTGTGTTTTTAATATATTTTATGGAAAATGTGTCTATAAATACTACATGAGTTTTTGTATTTGCTAGAATTCCTCTTCCTTTACATCCTTTTCCCAGGGCATTCTAATTTTACATATTTGTGATATCAGAAATTCAACGAAATGCTGATATAAGATACTGATTTTTAGGGTTATGATGTTGAAATAATAATGCATTTAAAATTATAAACATATTTTGCATGCCTACCAAGGGAAGGCCAGTGTTCTAGGGCTTAAATTTTAATTTTAATCGTGTTCATAAAATCGTGCAGCTTTCTTGTTGCAGGAATAGAACAAGATCCTCTATCTCGTGGTGATTTACACTCTTGATATTTTGGAAAATACACACATTATACAGGTGCACTGAATTAATAACTCTTTTAACAACTCTTAATTTTTAAGGAAAATTTGATATTATTAGCTAATCACTACTCAAGATATCATACATTTTTAATAATGATTAGTAGTCATGGTAATAATGAATGCTAAAATGGAGCTGTACTTATATCAGATATTTATTATGCTTTGTATGTATCAGGAAGTATCTTGGTGCTGTGTAATCATTGCCTGATTTAGCTTTGAAAATGTCCCCATTTTAAAAAGTAGGCAACTGAAGCAAAGAGCAGTTGCATAACTGGTCCAAGGTCACAGAGACAATGCATGTCCAAGCTTGGATTCAAATTTAGTTCTATCTTTATTCCAAGCTAATGCTTTTAGCCACCACACTCCACTGCTTTAAAACAAACAAACAAAAATGATAACACATTATGAAGGAAACATTTTTTATAACTACAATTTAATCAGTAACTTTTGTTCTTTGTATTCCAGAAACAGGTCATTGTGTGAAATGATGAAATGCGTCTTCATAAAAAAGTGCAAGAACTTGAACTTGACAAGAAAAATATAAAAGGAAAAATATTCTAGAGTCAGATGTGGAAATCACCATGTCAGATTATGAAGCTGGAAATTATTCTTTGAAAAATAGAAGGAAACAAGATAAAACTATGAAGAATGCATTGCTGCTGCTTTAACAATACTCAGAGATGTAAGTTTATTACACACATGTACTAGTATGTAAAAATCATGTCCATGTGGAGTTAAGAGCCCCAGAACTTTGTGTTCCTGGTCAGACTCACTCTTCCTTTTTGTCTGGCCATCACAGCCTTATCACTACCTTGTATCTTGGCAATACAAGGGCAAATTCCATTCTGCTCTTCATTCCTGCCTACATCAGTCTAAAACTCTAATGTCATCCTACAGCCCTAGACTCTCATATTCTGTACATTGCCTGTTATCACCCCATATCCTGGCTCATTCCAACTCCTGAAACCTTTCCACTGTGGCTTTCAAAACCCATTATCTAAGCTATTTGTATCATCAATTTCTTCTCTGACTGCTCTCTGCATCTTCTTGCTCTAATGAGAATCTGACTCCTTCCTGAGGATACTATTTCCTTTTCATCCCTCTCAGGATGTGATTATTGGACAGACATACCCCCTTATCTGGAATTAAGATATATGTCATTTGGGTCCCCAGTGCTGTTATAGATCTGTCACTTTTCCTCTTCCTCAAACCCCCTAGTTTTGAATCACATAATTTCATGTCTCCAGATAGTACTAGCAACTACCTTCCTTGCTGTGGTCACTTTTAGATTCTTGGATTGCTCACCTTCATTCCTTAGAGATTTTGGGCTCAGGCTTGTTGCCATTTTCTTCAATAGTATTTTTGTGATAATTCAAGTGTTTTCAATAACTGTGTAGATGATCCTTTCAATACCACGACTTACCAGTTCTTTAACTCGCTTCCCTTTGATTATCTTTTGCTACCTCCACTTCAGCTATTCATTTATCATTGATAAAACTTTATTTCCTTTACAATCTCAATTTCAAATACCTTATATCAGACACCATTTCCTATTTCTCCACTTCAATCCTTCAAGAATTCTAATTCCCACATTTTTTTTTTTTTAACGGAGGCAGTATTTGCTATCCGTTATTGCTATGTTTCACTTTTCCTTCCCCATAACAGGTTTATTATGAAACTAGCTTAGACCCTATGGCTCATCATCATCATCACACTCATCCCTTTTAATATTTATCATACTTACCTGGAAAATTCCAACACTAATAAAAATCTCTACTTATACACACCTGCATTTAAGAAGCTGATTGCTGCATATGAAAGTTGCACAAACATGCTGACAGGTTTCATTTTAAATTTATGATACTAACCAGAAATGGTCCCTTGGTGCAGCCACACAATCCTGTTTTATTTTCCTGCTCCATTCACTCTTCCATTACCGTAGATAACTACTTCATGCTTTCTCTTCCCTTCTCAAACCTCCAAATTTTCCTATAATTTCCTCCTTCTAGACTTAGAATTTTTCTTTGTATTTCACTGAAGAAAAGCAATAAAAACGACTTCTTTTGGCTCCCACTGTCATATCTATGTATCTTTCTGCATCTGCTCCTGAAATCCTTGCCTGCTCACTTATTACTAGGAATGGACCCTGTACCCCCAAGGCAGCCCCTTTATTGGGGCTCTGTTTCCTTTTCTTTCTCAATTATTCAAGACTCTAGATCCAGGAATAAATCTGTTTCTCATGTGATTAATCTTTTCCTCAAACTAGAAAATAGGGATTCTTGTTTCTAAACAAGCTGCAATTTCTACTATACATATATATGTTTTTTTATATATAGATATATATACACACACACACACACCAAACCATATATATATACATATGTGTATGTATGTATGTGTATGTATAGATATATATGTTATATATAGGTATATACATATACTTATGTATATATAATATATTTAAATATACAAATATATTTTATACAAATATATATTTGTATATTTAAATATATTTGTATATTT
Source organism: Pongo abelii (assembly GCF_028885655.2). NCBI lineage: Eukaryota > Metazoa > Chordata > Mammalia > Primates > Hominidae > Pongo > Pongo abelii. The sequence continues at coordinate 29,893,381 of NC_071994.2, read as the reverse complement.
TACACACACACACACACACACACACACACACACACACACACACATATATATTCCAGTCTATACAGATGCCAAAATAATATTTGTAAAATGCAGGTTAGTTCATTTAATCTCCATGCTCAAAATCTTCTCTTGGTTTCATATAGCATTCAGTAAATAAACTCTAGTTGTTACATGGCCTACCAGGACTGGCATGACCTGGACTTATGCTGCCCCCCGACCTCTCCTTGATCCACACTTCCCCTGGATGATCCATTCCAGCCACATGGACATTCCTGATGATTTTCAATTAGGTAAGTAGGTTTATACCTCAGGTCCCTTGCACCTGCTCTTCCCTCAGCTTGAAATGCTTTTCCCCCAGGTAGTCTTAGGGCTTTATCTCTCACTTTTTTCAGGTCTTTGCATAGGTATCTTCACATCGGTGAAGGATTTTCTAAATACTATATTCAAATTACAATCCCTTTGCCACACCACTCTGTATCTCCTTTCTGTGCTTTTATTTTTCTTACTGCACCTCATCAAGTCACTATCTGGCAAACCTTGTATTTTATTTTCTGTTGATTGTTGGTCTCCCTTCTATTAGAATTTATAATTCATAAGTCAGGTATATTTTGCCCTCTTTTTTTCTTTAACTGTTTTATTCACAGCATCTAAAACAATGCTTGATATATAGTACATGTTTAGTACTTGTTAAATAAATATTTAACATATACATTTTATGTAAGTAAGTACACAAAATATGACAGTACCAATCAGTACCAATCAGTTTAAAATTCCCATCTGAGTGTACCAGTGATAGTATAGATTATGGCAGATGAGGCTAGAAGAAATACACTGAGGGAAGGGAAATTGCCTCTCTCTTGCTAATGTTACCTAGAAAGTTAATGAGTATCTAAAACAAAACACAGCTGACTGGAGAGTTTTAATAGCACAGAAACCATTAATAGGAAAAAAATTTTCCTCCTTTTAACAAACTAGCTTTGAACCATCAGTAGTGTTTCCCAAAGTGTATTTTATTTAAAAATTATTGCAGGAGATTTTACCAAGCATTTTTATGAGCAAGGACTTCTACTGTTGCATAAACTTGAGATACAGGAGGAGAATATTCTATGTTCTGATGAGGATTATGTTTTACTCTCAACTAATAGAAACAAGGAAGGATAATAGATGCAAGCTTTAGATGACATAAGCTATTTCTCAAATACATGTGAATATGTGCATGTTTTGATATTTATAACATAACAACAACCGTAATTTTACTATTTTATATTATGTAATTTTACTACTACTACATAATAATAAACTCTACACAAACTTTTCAACTTTCTAATAGTGTAATGCCAGCCTTTGGGGGGGTGATACCACTATTTTATGATTTTTTTTAAATCCTTTTTTCCATCCCTCACACAGAGCAATGGACTAGATGTTAAAAAAATTTGAATTCTAATCCTGGGCCCTGAATGTACTCCACCCTATGTCCTTCAGCCAGTTCTTAAATACCTCTAAACTTCAGGTTCTTTAACTTTTGATCAACTCAATTGACATATGTTGAACACCTGCTCTAAAAAAAATGGCAATTTTAATCCCTGCTGCACATTTCTTCATTTATACAGCAAACATTGTAAGTGTGAAGGCATCACTACCTCTCTTCCTCAAAGCTGATATGTAAATACGTATAGCCATGTGATAATCTTTGTACTAAGATATATATGAAATAGTCCATTAAAAAAACATGACTTAGATAAAGGTAGCATTCCATAGGGAGGTATGGCAGATATCTAAATATTTACATCTTCTTCTTACTAGGTTTTTCTCTACCAGTCCTTCCCTGCAGCAAGATTTTATTTCTCATTTTTGTCATGCTTGCCTCTATGACTGGCTTTGTCATGAGAAATATCAGTAGAAGTGGTATGTTTCTGTGTCAGCAGAAGCCCATGAACTATAAAATATGGTTCCATCATGTCTGTTCTCACTTTTTCATGAGACTGCCTTGAATCAGATAAAGGGTGCTCCTTCAGTGTTGGTCTCAGACACCGAATCTGTTCCATCACTCATGCACAGTTGATCTGTAACAGACACAAACATGAGTACAAAATAAAGTTTTGTTGCAGGCCTCTACAATCTGGGGTTATTTGGTACCACACGAATGCATAGCCTAAGCTAACTATATAAAAAAACTTCAGAGATAGACTGACATTTTAGATGAGATTTGATATAAGTTGTTTACCATGGAGGCCTGGGATTAGTGAAAGAAAAGCTGGAATTCCAGGCAGAGAGCTTAAATGTGCAAAGTCCTGGAGGCCAGAAAGAGTGGCGATTTTGATGACTTACACATGTTTTGGTATGTCTAAATCTGACTTTATATACATAGAAAAAGGTAAGCTTTGAGAGGTATGTCTAAATCTGACTTTATATACATAGAAAAAGGTAAGCTTTGAGAGGTAGGCCAGGTACATATGTTGGTCAACTTTATATATTATGTTAAGATCTTCAGACTTTACCAAATGAATTTCAAGTATTTCAGGCACTGAAAATGACAACACTCATTTTGTTATTTAAAAGAGAACATTCTAGCTCCAAGGTAGATGATGGATAGGGACAAGGTGAGAGACCATTTGGGATACACTTGTAATAATTCAACAGAGAAACTGGGAAAACTTGAATCACGGAGGTGACAGTGGTGATAAAAATTAAAGGATAAATTCCAGCGGCACTTCATCATTAATAAGACTTAATGAGGAATTAGAATGCAGAGGAACAAGTAGAAATAGCAATGGAGGAGCAGAAGGGTGAGGTGCCCTATGTTGAAGAACTCTAAATGTGTGTATCTCCCTTTACAAATGTGAGGAGACATCATTTCTACCACATTGTTAATGAGGAAGCATAGGAGTAGGGCAGAGTAAAACATAATGTGAACTTTGTTTTAGGTGAAGTTGTTTGATGGCAGAAGGAGAGATACGGTAGCTGAGTGGCAGTTTGCAAGAGTGGCATATTCAGAGTTCTCAAATTCCTTGTTCGTATTGTCAGTAAGCAGCTGATAAACCACTTTTCACTGTAAACTGTGCCTAAAAACTCGACCCAGGATGGCGACCACTCTTACTAGTTGTTTGATTCCATCTAACTTCATTATTCAGTGAAAAAATTTCTGTTCATGACTGGAATCATAATATCTTAGTCCATTCAAGTGGCTATATCAATGCACCACAGATTGGGTGGCTTATAAATAACAAATTTATTTCTCGCAATTCTGGAGTCTGAAAAGTCCAAGATCAAGATAGATTCTATGTCTGGTGAAGTCTACTTTCTAGTTCACAGATAATGTGTTCTTGCTGCTTCCTCACATAGTGAAAGGAACAGCCAACTTCTCTCTGGCCTCCTTTTTTTAAAAACAAAACAAAACAAAAACAAAAACAAAAAAACAACTTTTATTTTAGGTTCAGGGGCCCATATGAAGGTTTATTACATAGGTAAACTCATGGCACAGGGGTTGTTGCGCCGGTTATTTCATAATCCCAGTATTAAGTCCAGTAGCCAATAGTTATCTTTTCTTCTCCTCTCCCTCCTTGCAACCTCCACCTTCAAGTAGACCCCAGAGTCTCTTGTTTCCTTCTCTGTGTTCATGAGTTATCATCATTTAGCTCCCACTTATATGTGAGAACATGTGGTATTTGGTTTTCTGTTCCTGCTGTAGTTTGCTAAGGATAATAATCTCCAGCCCCATCCATGTTCCTCCAAAAGACATGATCTTGTTCTTTTTTATAGCTGCATAGTTTCCACAGTGTAGATGTACCACATTTTCTTTATCCGATCTGTCATTGATGGGCATTTAGGTTGATTGCACGTCTTTGCTATTGTGAATAGTGCTACAGTGAACATTCATTTACATGTGTCTTTATGGTAGAACGATTCATATTCCACTGGGAATATGAATGGGATTGCTGGGTGGAATGGTAGTTCTGCTTTTAGCTCTTTGAGGGATCGGTATACTGCTTTCCACGATGGCCGAATTAATTTACACTCCCACCAACAGTGTAGAAGTATTCCTTTTTCTCTGCAATCTAACCAGCATCTGTTATTTTTTGACTTTTTAATAATAGTAAGGCCTCTTTTATAAGAGCACTAATCACATCTACCAGGGCACCACCCTCATGATCTAATCACCTCTCAAAGGCCTTGATTCCTAATATTACCACATTTGTGATTCTGTTTTAACCTGTGAATGTTGGGGGAACACACACATTCAGATCATAGCAAACCAAGACAAGTGGCACTGCTATTATGACAACCACCAATAGTGAGACTGTAGTCTACATTGGGTATCTGGGTTGTTTTAGACATGTAGAAAAATGTGGCACATTTGAATTACATGCATTCATATATTACTCCACTTTCCATTGAAAAATATTGGTGGAAGAAAACAAATCAGAAGACAACTTAAAGAAATTGATGCTATAAACTCCTGCTTTCAATGTTTGTTATTAAAGTTGTTGGATTAAGATTTCTAGAGTATCCAACGTTGTTTTACTCTTTATTTTTAAACTTTGTGAGGGTCACTCACTTCTCTGAACTTCATTCTTTAGTAGTCTCAATTGTGAGTAACAGAAGGATGTGTTTGTTTAGGGAAAGGTCTTCATTTTGGCACTGCAGACTTAACAGATGCTCCATGAAACTTTGTTAAGTGAATAAATGATAGTCATAATATAAAGTGTTTTAGGTATGTAATGTTTGCACTGAAATTTGTTGTATTGAATATAAGAGGATGAGACAATTTGGAAGAATTTGGTCTATATAAGAGATGACATAAGGAATGAAGATGTCTGAGGAAAGATGAAACATTACACCTTTTTGTCATAAATGAAGTAACATGAGGAGAAATTGTCAGGAATGAAGAAGAAATCAGGACTGCTGGTTGTGCTTTCATTTTACTTTTAAACTGGAGATATTGGTATAAATTTAATTAGTGAACTGAAGGAGAAAAATACTCTACCTCATTGACAAATAGGAAATGAGATATGGATTTACTTTCATCCTTATGCATGAAAGGAAAGCTATCCAAATAGTGAGGCGAGTGTAATGTGGAGTCTTTCATATTCATTAGTTAGAGCCAAGAATGGATAAGAGGTCTCAGAAGCTATTTGATTTGACATTTAACTTTGAAAAGGGAATTTACCAACAGATAATTTGCAGGAGAGATGAAGAGAGAAGGTTAGGACTACTTGGTGAATTTCAGAGGAATAGGGGAAAAGCGTAAAAGATGTTGTTTTAAAGAAATTAATCAATGGTGCAATAAATGCAGGAAACATTGGAGGAAGGACTTGGGAGCGAATAATGCAGGTGACACTGGGTGTACTTCTTCCCTCTGAGTGTCCAGGAAAAAAATTCCCAAGTTGGCACTCACACACCCAAGTCAATTCAATTCAGTCATATCTTCTTTCCTCTTCTAATTCTCTTTTCCTTTTCAGGCTCCACACAGGCAGAAATGCTTTATTTTCATTTCAGCCAGTGCTTCTGTCTTCAGCAGATACTTTATAACTGCCACTTTGGATGGAACTTGCTTTTGTTGTTTTGTTTTTCTTAAATTTCCTACTCTCTGACCTAGATTCGATGACTCCAGTTTCTGGAGTGGTTTTAATAGAACTCGTCTATCCCCATAATTTATTCTCATAAAATATACTCATATGAACTCAGGAATTAATTCAGAAAAGGACATTCTTCTACTCCAAATGCACTTGGCCTTGTTTGTGCCATCATTCTTCAGCTAATTCCTAGCGGAATTTAGTCAGATTGGGTAACCTTTTCTGTGCAGGTTACCTCAGTGGACTCTACCGGTCTTTATACTTTTGTGTCCCTCTGAGTGTAGATCAGATTCTCTACTTAAGTACCTGAATGTGGTTTCTGTGGCTTAAACTGTCTGATGTGCTGGTTTAAGCAGTGGAAAAAATCAATAGTCTAAATCAGTCACCCCATTTCTAATTTTGTTTGTGTTAGTTACATTATTCATCACACTCACAAATAAATAATGCTTTTTTTTTTTTCCTCCTGCCAAAGTAAAAATCAGGTCAAGTTAAGCAAAATAAACACATGTGGAAAAAAAATAAAAATGTATGTCTTTATTGTTTTGATTTGGGATTTGGATTGTACAATACAGAGACAGTATAAGAACACATGAAAATTTATTTCTGTGGAAGTATATGACTTCTGCATATGCACATTGACTATCTAATCTGTTTGCAATTAAAATAAGCAAAACCAAACTAAAGCTACTCTCAGAGACAACTTTAAAAGAGAGATGTGTAAGGATAATAACACCAACCTCCAAGAATTGTTTTTGGTGTTATATGAAGGAGTCTAGAACAAAATGATTGTTCAACAAATGACAGTAAAACAAACCCAAACATGAAGCTTGAGAAAGTGTACAAAATGAAGATGTCCTTGGTGATGGGGGTAGATTCTGTAGATAGGAGTTCCTGCTAATTCAAACCTACGACTCAGAACTTGGGTTTCCTGCTAAATTGTTACTTCTTGGGTATCTGGGTATTTAGTGGTATCGGTAGATAAGCATGATTTTTGTATGTGTGTATCTTTTTCTGACTTCGTTGTGGTAGGGCTATTGTCGTTGTGTAATTGTTTGTTTATTTATTTTGACTAAGGGAAGCGGTTTTTGTTGCTGTATTGTTTCTTTGTTTTAGAGACAAGGGGGTTAGAAGAACACCTCTTGGTTCCCTTACCTGGCCCCAGGTCCTTCAGTTTCTGCCTCTACATTTCAGTCCTTCAAGAAGAAGGGTAGAGGCAGAAACTGAAGAAACTGGTCTTATACAAAATTTTGTGAGAAGTGTAAGAAACAGTGCTATTCGAGTGCTCTTAGAAGCACCAAGAATCACCACCTCAGGCAGAGCATTGCTTTCCCAGGCAATTAGCTGGGGTGGCCAACTCAGCAGAACCATGGTAGAAAACCGAAGCTGCTCAGTGAGCACTGAAATGCCCGGTGGGCACAGCGGATTTCCAGTGGAGACCTAGCAAAACAGCGTAGTACCCAGATGGCATAGATTCATCATGACCACACATGCGAAATCCTCTGGGGACTATAGGAAATATTTGATAGTGAAGAATATTTTTGCAGTCAGGCATTTTGGGTGAGAAAATGAGACCCAGAACTGAGCTGGGATAATTTGTGATACCCTTCTAGCTACAGACTCCCTTGAAGTCACTTCCAGTGATAGGACCTAATTTTATGTTGCTTATTTTGCCCACAGGTTATCACCAAAAACCATCACCAACTGTCACATTAGACAGTCCCTACAAGGAGAGCATCGCCTTCCGGCGTATTGTGACAAGCTTATCTGCATGCATGCACAAGTTCATATAGCACTGACATTTTTGAAAGAACACCACAGCTTGAGAAATAGAAAGAAGCTTTAGATCATCCAATCCAGGTGATTTTCACACAAAGTTTGGCTGTAAAACTTTTTAGTGAAGATGCTTTTCTACTCAATGTACATTTACTTAGCACATACACATATGTAAATACAGATATGAATAGAATATAGTGCTTATCTTAGAAATGATTCTGTTTAATAAAGGCATCTCTTTCACTCTGTCAAACAGACACATATGTGCGCGCACACACACACACACACACACATGCGTGCACATGCACCCCACAATGCTCCTTGAATTTATAAATAAAAGGGAGCTATATAATGGGCAGAGGGGTGACAGTAGGGAAGAATGAGAAAAGTGTTGCAGGGAAAATGTGAAAAGGAAAGGTTTTCTAGTAACACATATTACTTGACCTGGTATTTGAGGCGTGAAAAAATATTTCACAGGCAGAAATTTAAAAAGAAGTTGTTCCAGGCATGAGAGTGGTATGAACAAAGGCAGAAGCTTGAAAACATAAAAAATTAGAGAAAATAAATATAGGCCACAATTTACAGACTTAAAGTTCTACTTTAAGGACAGTGTGGGTCCATTTTGAAAGGATATTGATAGTGAAAGCTGTGCTTTGGGGAGATTGTTCTGGTGACTGAGGGCCCTTTGCTGGGTAAAGACATAATTAGAAGAGGAAATGACATTTGTGATGGGAGCATCACCCAATTTTCTCTCTACACAACCCTGTAGTGGGTCCTGGGGTGACTTTACAGAAACCAGAGGGTTCCACAGACAGGATTTAAAAGGTTTTTTTTTTTTTTTATTCCATCTCTCACATTTCACAACTGAAGGAACCACAGCTTGGAGTTCATTAATAATTTGAACAAGATCATACAAAAATCTGTTTTTGGGATTTTGCTTCATAGCACTCAGCTATAGATTGTTAGCTGTAAACTGCTTCAAGTCATCTTCTCCTGATTACTTCACACCTTAGTGATTTGCTTTTCCTGGAAATAGTCTCAGTTTTTCTTGTAATTACCAGTTCCTTAAGAAAAACAGAGTTCATTAGATTTCATGGACATTAGCAGACCAGCAAGTGTCTATTGCAGTGTCTATGTATTCTTGATCACTATCATATTTATTGCCGTTGTTATTATCATTTGAAGTGATCAAAATTGTGTGTTTTCAGAGTCATGAAGTGTCTCGACATTTAATTTTTAAAAATTTCATTTAAGATCCAAAAGTTGCAGTTGCATAGTCTAGGAGACATTTAGATGTTAACAACTCCTTTTAGAACGAAACACATGGTAGTAACCTATTTATATTGAAGGTAAATGCCAAATTACAACATGATGTATCTTTATTAGCATTTTAAATCATCTTCTTAAAAATTAGAAAGGTATGTAGTTTCCTTCATTACATTTTACCCAGAAGTAATCCATGAACTAGCAGCTTCTATAGTCCTGGCAATGCAGCTACAGGATCCTACCTTGATTCAGGTCAGGGAGGTATAGAAGAGGCTGATATGAACAGGAGCATTCCTGATTTTACTGGCTATTGCTTCAGCCTCCTTTTATTCTTTAGTTCTCTTCCCTTTAAACATGTTGCCCAGATGAGATGATGGTCAGAACTCCCCCAGAATGTTTTAGTGCTTAACTGGGAGTACTGGAGATATTATTCATTAAATGGAAATATTAAGAGGCTTTTTGTTACACTTAACATTTAATAGTGGTTATTTCTGGGTAGGACACTAAAAGCTTGCTGATATGGTTTGTCTGTGTCCCCACCCAAATCTCATCTTGATTTGTAGTTCCCGTAATCCCCATGTGTTGTGGGAGGGACCCAGTGGGAGGTAATTGAATCATGGGGGTGGCTACCCTCATGTCGTTCTCATGATAGTGAGTGAGATCTGATGGTTTGATGATAGGCTCCCCTGCTCCTTCACTCTGCACCTCTCCTTCCTGCTACCATGTGAAGAAGATGTGTTTGCTTCCCCTTCTGCCATGATTGTAAGTTTCCTGAGGCCTCCCAAGACCTGCAGAACTGTGAGTCAATTAAATCTCTTTAATTTATAAATTATCCAGTCTTGGATATGTCTTTATTAGCAATGTGAGAATGGACTAATACACTTGTTTCAATAGTTTCATTGTAATTAACTGCATTAGGAAAAACTGGAAGCCAGGTAGCTACCTGTTGTATGTATAAGCAATTGAATCAGCTCATCTTTAATTTTCATTCCCCACAGAGATCCTAAGAGTTTATCTTGGGTTTTTGGTGACTCACTATTATCCCTTCAGCTCTCCTTTCCTTTAGATTTCTGCCTCTGCTCTCTCAACCTCAAAATCTATTTAAGCTGATTTTTCAACACAGTTTTACTCCTGGCTAGCAGACATTTAGATAATTAAATGAACGTTATCCTTACAGAAGTATCATTTAAGGAAGATACTTATAATTTAAAAGTGAAGTTTTGTGGTTAAGATGCTTTCAAGACCCCAAAGAAAAAATCCTACAGAGTCAATAAGAGTTTTGTGAAACAGAGAGAGAGACTTTATGGAGAGCCTTTAATGGTATGCCTCATCCCGTGTATAGCCATCTTCCTGTCTAGTAGGTTAATTGTACAACAAAGAATGAGACTGAACCATGATTTCCTTTTGATGTCTCATTATGTATTTTTTTCTTTAGCTGAGTCTTCACTTTTATACAGAGCCAGGTGTTGTAGAGTGGAAGTAACAAATCAACCCATTTGAGCTTTTGAAGGTACCAATTTGCCTTTGGATATCTTTAATCTGGCTGTATATATACCCTTTTCAAAGCATTTCTGCACTTAAACACTATCCAAAACAACATGTGGCAGTTTCTCTAATTACTTACGATTAAGAAAAAAGCAAATTCAGGCCCTCAAGGCATCCACACTTTGCTATTCTACTGGAGAAATGAATGCTGCAGAGCAAAGCAGCTTGAAAATTAATGCGTGGCACAACACAAAACAGCAGTTTGTGATTGCATTTCTTTCTTTCACTGTATTTCAAAAATGTTTTACACAACAGGAAAAGGAGAAAAAAAAAGAGCAGATGGTTTGAGTTATAAAAGCCATTGAAAACAATGGTGCAAAGACATTACTGTGCGATAAAAAACTCATCAAAATTGTCAGTCACTGAGTCTGTAGCTGAGCAAAGGAGAGAATAGATGAGGTGCAGAAATTTATAATAAAGTTGTTTTGATGTGGGCCCTAGAAAATGACAGAAACATGGTTGAAAAACTGAGAAGAATGTGTCAAAAGATGGAAGTATACTGTGAAATTTCTCCTTGAGTTAATAAAAAACAATAATAGAGAAACATTCATTTTGCAAAAATACAGTGAGATATTTTCCAGATGTTTCCTTAAGAAGCAATTAGAAATTTGTTCTTTCCTTAATAAGAACTTTATTCTTATTTAATTTAAAAAAATTTCTTCTATTTGTAAGAAATAGAAGAAATTTATTGGAAATTTGGAAGTTTATTGTACAGATCTCCCAGAAACCAGAAGTACAGAAGTTAATACCAAAAATCAGCCTGGCAACTGACACAGAGCAAAACATAGCAAGAGGCTTAATGAGGATAATTAGTTTTACAATCCTTGGAATGAGGACTCCTGACTAATTTTCACTATGTAATTCTTCTGAGCTCAATGAGGTTGCTCTTAATTCAAGAAATGATCTATGTTGGCTAACAATTACATGTAGTTTTTATTACCTTAGGATTGATCTTACTTCTTTGACATCCTTCACTTTTCCCAATCACTTAAGTTCATCCTTACCTGTACAAGGAATCATACTTCATTTGCAGTATGGATTCTGGCCTATGGGGTACCCCATTATCTTGGTCCATTTAAACTGCTATTATAAAACACCATAAACATGGTAGGCAATAAACAACAGAAATTTATTTCTTATAGTTACACAGTCTGGGAAGCACAAGATCTAAATACTGGCAGAGTCAGTGTCCATTAAGGGCTCACTTTCTGGTTCGTAGAAGACATCTTCTCACTGTGTGCTCACATGGCAAAAGTGGTCAGGGATATTTCTTGGACTTATTTTATAAATGACTTTATCCCATTTCTTAGGGCTCTGTCCCTATGACCTAATTTCCTCCCGAATACTCCACCTCCTAATACCATCACCTTGGGAATTCGGGTTTTGACATAAGAATTTTGAGGGGACACAAACATTCATACCACAGCACCAATGGTGAAAGTAGCTTCTGAAACTTTCTTCTCAAAGGCATTATTTATGTGCCTTCTGAAAATTTTCATCGTTATCACGGGTGATGATTTGTCACTTACGCCACGGACTAGGATCTCTGACCATATTCAGACAAATTCATGTGATGGAAGGAAACGAAGTTTAGTTTAGAAAGTTCTCATACTGCAGTCACATAAGACATGAAACAGATAAATAGAACTACCACAGGCAGCAGCTAAAGAGTAGGTTTAGTTGTATTACTCAAGCATTGTAATGACTTTCAAGCTGTCATTTAATGTCATATCTTTTCTTTTTTGAGTAAGGGGATCGAGGCCCAAAAGTAAAATAAATGTGCTGCAAGAAAAACTATGAATTAAAATCTGCCAAGTATCAAAGAATGTTGATTGAGTCGGAGAAGTAGGACTTGAGGTATAGTGTAATGTTGCCAAGAAGTGTAAGTCCAAACATTTTAAAAGTAATTATTCTTAAGATACAAAGCAAAGGAGACTGAGAAAATATTGCAGACATCTGAAGGAAATTAATTAAAGTAGCATATGAAGTTAACTTTGAGTCAATGCAGGTATGTAAATTAAATTTTCTGCAAATAGTTTATCACTCTAAAACAAGGAAGTACTAAACCTAGTAGTAATACTGTGAGACAAGAATCACATAGCACCATTATCCATGTATAGGTGTAGGATTATCCTGGTTTAGGACACAGGAGAAGATCAGAACCTGAAAGAAAAGGATCTCAAAAAACCTGTTTTCCTTTCATCATCCTGACTGCACTATTATACCTGAACCCTATTGCATTGTATAATAGGTTGTGGTCCATTCATATACAGACCAAACTGAACGTTTGGTTTTATTTTATTCAGTCAGTTGAATAGGTTTAAAAAATCCCTTATAGGGTTCAAATATCCCCCAAAGGAAAGGATTCATTAACGTATTATTATATCAAATAATAATAATGGTACCTAACATTTATATAGCACTTATTTGGCATCATTTCAGATACTTTGCAAACATCAATTCATTTAATTCTCACAAAAACCCGATAGTATTCTAATCAGTCTCATTTTAAAGATGGGGAAACTGAGACACAAAAAATACAAGGAATTTTGACAAAATTATATAGTTAGCAAGTAGCAGAGAGATAATTTGAATCCAGGCAGTAGCTGCTAGATTTTCTGGTCTTAACATCTATGCCATAGTGCCTCTCAGGTGTGTAGAAATCTGAAATACATTGGCTCCATCACACTGACTCAGATGCTCTGGGTGAGCAAAATCAAGTAAGTATTTCTTTCTTTCCCATAATGCATGCAGAATGCCATTCAAAAGGACTAGGTGGGTGACACTTTATATAAATATAGAATATCCAATTAATATTGCTATATTCAACTTAGATTCTTTGTATAATTTGTGTTCATCATATTGGTCACAGTCCCAGAAGAAAAGAGATGCCATTTTTCAGCAGGGTCAGTGAGGAGAGTTTAAAAAATAAACTGGAGGAGTTTATGGAAATCTTGAGGATATCAGCAGCTATCATGCCTATCTGAAGGAACAAGAGAAAAAAAAAGCCTTTCCCAAGAGAAGGTAAGTGTATGGAGAAGGTTGCCCGTCATAAGCTCAAACCTTCTATAGAGGAATATGGCTGCACAGGAGGATAATCAGAAATTAACTTCCACTGAAACACTTGACACTGGTTACTATTGGTCCAACCCAACCAGATAACCAGATATCAAAAGGCCAGAGAGCTTGTTGGTGCAGCCATATGGGTCAGCCTATCAAGGCACATGGCAGCGTGGGTACAGAAGTGTGGGACATGGATCTGTAAGTACAAATGGAAGATATCTTATGTGCTTTGGAGGCCCAATACCCCTCATCTGCTTAGTTTCCAAGCATCAAAGATAGTTCTTATGTATATGACCAGATATACAGCATCATGCAGTAGAAGATAGAAACTTCCTTTTATTCCTTTTCTTGCTTTACTCATGTAAAATTTACACTGGCCCTTTAATGCCCAGCTAAAATGGCAGCTTTATGGTACTTGTTCCCTGACATTCCCAACCAAATGTGATTTTGTCCCCTTACAATTCCATACAACATTGTCTTTGAACTTCCCTTGAAGCACACATCCTGCCTCTATTTAGTAAGGCTAGGTGCCTACTCACAGATGCCCCCACACACCTCCCCACCTCATTCCACAGAATGGTGAGTATACCTTCTAATTCCTCATAGTGCTAAGCACAGGTTCCGACACAAAACGTGGCCATACACACCAACTGGGTTTTTCCCTTTATTCTCATTCCTGTTGATGCTTGCTTGCTTCTTTTCTTGTAACTTCCTCAGTATGCTTAACTACTTTTCAGAAATCTGCTCATTCTAAAAAGCTTTATGAATGAAAATAGGCCAGTGCACATATCATTATCTTCAAGCCAGGATTTTCTCACATGATTGGTTAAGAACATTTTTCTCTAAAATATGGTACATGTACCATGTGGAGTAAATAATATGATTTTGATGGCAATGGAATAATTTTTAAATTTATTTTCATATTTATCTTAATATGTATTAGAAAATTATAACAAGCACATGCCTTTAACGGTCACTGACACTACTTAAAATCAGAGAAAATATAAAAAATAAGACATTTAAAGAAAATGCCTAAGAAATACTTATAGAAATGACACAGGGACATTGCAAAAAAATGTGGAAGTGTTATAAGAAACAAGTAAAAGGTGGAAAAGGCCTCGCCTAGTCCTTGGCCCCATTCTTATTCAGGTTATGCTCTTCCTCTTTCCTTATGTCCCACTGTCAGGACCACCTTTTCTTTAGACATCTCAGCCGGCTGTCAGCTCTCACAAAAGTATTAAGGGCTAAGCACTGTTGTTGTAAATTATCTGTTTTTTTTTTCTTTTTTTCATTATTATTATTATACTTTAAGTTTTAGGGTACATGTGCACAATGTGCAGGTTAGTTACATATGTATACACGTGCCATGCTGGTGTGCTGCACCCATTAACTCGCCATTTAGCATTAGGTATATCTCCTAATGCTATCCCTCCCCACTCCCCCCACCCCACAACAGTCCCCAGGGTGTGATGTTCCCCTTCTTATGTCCCTGTGAATTATCTGTTTTTGTACTTCACATCCTTGCAAAAAGGATTTGCAGTGGCTTATGACAAAAACCAAAAACACAAAACAGAAACAGCTGAAGCACAAATGCAAGGTCAAACTGTAGGCTCATTCTCCAGCTCCTTCGAATATCCCCATTCGTTACTATTTAAGTCCATGCTCCTATTTCCATGCTTTTGCTGTTCCCTTTGCCAGGAATTTCCTTGTCCACCTATTAAACTTATGTTTCGGTTTTTGCTCATGTCTTGCTTCCTCTGTGTCCCCCAGCCAAGATTAAATTCTCCCTCCTCCATGTTAATATACTTTTCTATCTAGAGCCATTAGAAAAATTAGCACACTGCATTGCAATAATCAGTGCAATCTTCCTCCCCTGTGAGCAAGCATCCCGAGAGCAAAGACTATGCTCTGTTTACCTAGGGCTGCTATACAGTCTGCTACACTTTGAGCAATTGCTGATTATAACTTTTGTCGTGCATGTGGGTTGTGTTCAGGAGCTGTTCCAAACCTTACAGATGTTTTAGATAATTTAATATTTCCAAGGATCTTAACAAATATGTTCTATTATAATCCCCATTTTACATATGAAAAAAAGATACACAGTGATTACATAAATTGCCTAAGGTCAATAAGCAAAAAAAATGGCTTAGATTTTTAAATCTAAGCAAACTCTAGGGTCAAGTTGCTTAATTCTCTGTCAACCCTCAATGACAATAATGACTGAGCTGTTAGGTAAGAAGTCCTTTAGGAATATTTAAAACGGTTACTCAGAGTGAAAATGTAATAAACAATAAAAATTGACCATAATATTTGAGGGCAGTGAGTGTACTCAAACTTCCCAAGCCAGGGAGGAAAATGAAGCCTCACACAATGATTTTGAGGAGCAGCTCTGAAATTGGTAATTGTTAATTGTATCTCAATAGATAGGTGATAGAATAGATTTACCCTATAACATGTAACTCCTTCCCACCTGATCCCCACTTTAGGGTGATGATTTCTAAGCTTTAGACAGCTGAAAAAGAGGTAGTTAAAGGAGCTGAGAAAATTATGCTGTGAAATTGAGGAGTGAATGGGAATTTTAACAAAATTTAGAAATGAGCAGAGCAGGAAATGAAAAGTAGAACCCAGTCAGGAGAGTGGAGAAAGTACCATAGGTTCGTGGCTTTTACCCTCCTGAGATTTACATCAGGATTCTTTTGTTTTTTTTGAGACGGAGTCTCGCTCTGTTGCCCAGGCTGGAGTGCAGTGGCGCAATCTTGGCTCACTGCAAGCTCCGCCTCCTGGGCTCACACCATTCTCCTGCCTCAGCCTCCCGAGTAGCTGGGACTACAGGCGCCCGCCATCACGCCCGGCTAATTTTTTTTTTTTTTTTTTTTTTGTATTTTTAGTAGAGACGGGGTTTCACCGTGTTAGCCAGGATGGTCTCGATCTCCTGACCTCGTGATCCGCCCGCCTTGGCCTCCCAAAGTGCTGGGATTACAGGCGTGAGCCACCATGCTCGGCCAGGATTCTTAATAGAAATGAAGATAAATCAGGAAGGGTGTGCTAGGTTATGTGCTGATAACACAGTACCCATATTTCGGTGGCTTAATGGAACAAAAGTTTATTTCTCTCTCATGTTGAAGGCAATTGATAGTGTGCTCCGTTCCTTGTAGTCACTCAGGATTCAGGCAGACATACACCTAATTTCAAAGGAGGCAGAAAATTAGGGGGGTGCATTCATGCCAAATACTCAGGAGGTGGATAGTAAGTAACATGTGGTGAATAATACTAATTACTACCCCGGGGATAATGATATTATCCATGCCATAGAGTTTCTGTGTGTATTTAATGAGATCATGCTTAGAAAGTACCAATCACATAGCAAGTGTTAGCTATTAATGATATCAATAAGCAGCCCTATTTTCTCAAAAGGTTTTTCTTTTTTTTCCTTAAAAAGGGAAGTTGTAATAGAGCACATTACACACACATATGAAATCAGAGCCCAGGTAGATGAAATCTAATTTCTAATTTGAAGCATTATCCCCAGGCCTATTAACACAATTATGAATTGATTCTTGGCATCTGAGGAGAAAGTTTTTAGAAAGGCCTGATGAATGTCATAATGCAAAGGTACTCTTTAATTTTAACATATAAATATTTCTCAGTAAGTATTGTATTTTATAATGAAACACACACACACACCTGATAAACAATTTGTCATTTAAACATTTTTGTTTCTGAAAAGCTGCTAATAAATGATTGTTGTTTGCTAAAAATTTTGATGTTCTAGACTTAAGACAAAAATGAGAGTTTAAAAAATCTGTATAATACAAAAATAAAAACAATCATTCTCATGAAATGGTAAACCTGCATAGGAATAGGACTTCAGATGTATAACTATTTGTGTGCAATCACTCTTTTCCTTCTTGATATTATATCAAGTTTTTTGGCTGTTTCACAAGAAATGTGTTGCAAGGATAGTAATTTTTGCCATACTGAGAAATGTCTCCTGGTGGAATTTTTTTTTAAAAGGTAGCTATTGCGTTCTGAATCATTAGCTGACAGTCATACAACTTTGAATGTAGCAAGAAAACAGCTTCCTCTCACTGTGTGCAAAGGGAAAGCAGCAGGGATTTCCATATGCAGTGGCAGTCTAGGTAAATGACATCTGTTATGAAATTGTGTCTGTGCCCAAGACATCCATTAATGGATGCAGACACACCTCAACTACAGAAGGCAGCTGCTTTATATAGCAGCAGGGTTTGCCAGCAACAACAGAATCAATAACAGCAGCAATTTATAAATCACATCAAATTAAATCTGCAAACCTTGTGGCTGACAGAAGCATTCTTTAATATCCCCTAGTCTAAGTTTTCTAACTATTAGTTGATTGAAGAAACACTGAAGGGGCTGTCATGCCCAAAGACAAGCCAAATGCAAAACAATTTATTGTGCTTAGGCAGCCTTTCATTTAACCTGAAAGATTCTAAAGCAACCAATCTGCTATGTGGGTAAGGCCTGGTAGCTCCATCTCATGGTGGTTAGTGAATGGGGAGATTTTATCAGCATGTCTATTCCATGACTTTTCTACTGCCTAATTGGGAAATAAATTTTTCTCACCATTTAAGTCTTAACTCTAAGCCAATACATCTTAAATTTTGTTGTACACAAATTTTTTTCTGGGGAATTTATTAAATTTCCCAGGCCCTATCCTTGGGCTTTCCAATTTCTAGGCACCAAAGTTGAGTGTCATAAAGGTAGTAAGTGGGCCCCTCTGCAGTAAATACTACCCCCAAGAACTAATTTATTGATTCTTACATGTGAATTCAACCATGATGCTAACTAAAATTACACCTGTTTTGGACCTTCCTTTGAAGGGTCACTAGACACAGTAGGCATAGACACGTGTGTAAAAAACAAATGCAAAGATGATTCTGTTGTATATTTGAAGGGACAGTTATAAATTATCAATCTACATTATAGTGCCAAATTATACAATTACAGTCATGTGTTGCTTAATGCTGAGGATATGTTCTGAGAAATGCAGAGTTAGGTGATTTTGTTGTTGTGTGAAAATCATAGAGTATACTTACACACTTAGATGGTTTAGCCTACTACACACCTAGTCTTTATGATATAGTCTATTGCTTCTGTGCTACGAACCTGTATAGCATCTTACTGTACTGAGTACAGTAGTCAAGTATAACACAATGACAAGTAATTGCATATCTAAACATACCTAAACGTAGAAAAGGTACAGTAGAAATATGGTATAATCTTATGGGACTACCATCATATATGTGGTTTGTCATTGACCAAAATGATGTTGTGCAGTGCGTAACTATGAAGGGTCATTTAACATATGGATTACATGACATGAGCCATCAGAGAACAAATCAGAAGACCAGCTATTGTTACTAAGTCCTTACTATTCTGTAGTTATTGGTTGGCAGTGTAATGCCATACTTAAAAGCCATGGTTTTGAAAAACCATATTGCATGGTTATATGGTTTGGTTATGTCCCCACCCTAATCTCATCTTGAATTGTAGCTGCCATAATTCTCACATGTCATGGGAGGGAGCCGGTGGGAGGTAGCTGAATCATGGGGGCAGGTTTTCCCTGTGCTGTTTTCACAATAGTGAATAAGTCTCACGAGATCTGATGGTCTCATAAAGGGGAGTTCCCCTCACATGCTCTCTTACCTGCCATCATGTAAGACATGCCTTTGCTCCTCCTTCACATTCCGCAATGATTGGGAGGCCTCCCCAGCCGTGTGGAACTGGGATTCCATGGAACCTCTTTCAAAAAAAAAAAAAAATCAGCCTCGGGTATGTCTTTATTAGCAGCGTCTTTATTATTATGTCTTTATTATGTATGTATTATGTATTATTATGTATTTATTAGAGCAGACTAATACACCTGGGTTTGAATTCTGGCCCTATCACTCTCTAGCTGTGTGGAATTGAGAAGGAAAGCTCTCTATTGATTTTCATTATGTGTAAAATGGATAACATGAAGTCACTATGAATATTGAGTGTTAACCAAAAATAGCAATTAAAGTATAGCTGTCACAAGATGTTCAATCATTGTTAGCTGTTAGTATTAATATGTGCCACTCAATTATGTCATTGAATTCTCACAATCTTATAAAGTAGAAATTATTATTATCTCCTTTATACAAAGGAAAAAATGGAAACACAGAGAGGTTAGGTCAGCAGTCCAAAATCACACAGTCAGCAGCATTATGGTTTTCATACACTTACTTAGCCATTACTCTGAATGTAGAGCTGATGGAAATCATAGGATTTCTTAAATGCATCCCTTATCTTTCTCAAGGTCCCGTAGTGGATTATTGATGATGTAGGCGGTGGTTAAGAGTAGGAGGTGATTGCATGTGTTTTGGGGGTAAGACAGAAGAGGCCCCTCTATTACCTACTTCTACTGTGCCTTGACTGTAGGAAAGTCACTTAGAATTTCTGTGACTTGTTATATAAATACGTAAAATGTTAGAATGGTAAGACTTGCTTTATGAGTATTTTCTATGGATTAAATGACAAGGTGTGAATTATCTAGCAGATGCTCAATAAATGTTGATTGACTTCTTATTCTGCCTAACAGCATTAGAAAAACTGTTATGTACATAGTTCTACACTAGGTGAAGAGAAAATATAAAAATAAAAGATGGTGAACACTTACATAGGAAACATAATATCAAACACAGTTCCTGCTTTATACTTGGCATTTTGTATTGACAAACAGAGGTAGACTCCTGGCATGTACAATACTTCACATGAAATTATGTTCCTCCAGTGTACCATTAGATCAGTGCCAGGCAACTGACCCAACTGAAGCCTATCAGATTCTCTCCTCTAAAATCTGTAATTAGATTCAATATGTGGATTTTGAGGTAAAATTAATTTAAAAAAATTGAGCCAGCCATTTACACAGAAAAATAGATAAATCAGATCAACAGATAAAAGAAAAATGAGGTAGTCCCACAGAGAGAAGCAGGTTGAGAACTCATCTGGCAGTAGAGAGGAAGAATTTTAAACTATCAGCTTAGGTTCCTGGTAGCTTGCTGGGTACTCTTTCCCTCCTTTCTTGAGACCTAGTTTGTTATCTTTTATTTGGATATTCTGAGTTTGTAGAATATCTTTTCAATAGCTTTTATTTTATGCTTAAACTTTGAAGTGAATTTCTGTGCTTTGACAGAAAATAACCTTGTCTAAGATACCGATGTAGGAAGAAGAGAAGGAAACTAATAAATAATTGCTAAGTACTTCATTTAATCCTAAAACAGCCCTCAAATACTACAGGCATTATTATTTATAGTTTAGTGGTAAGGAAATTGGGATTGAGAATGTGTAACTTGCTTAAGATCAAGCTTCTATAGATGATAGGAGCACAAGTCTTTGTGACATCAAATCTCACTTTCATCACTATTTTAAGACATAGAAAAAAATCATGATACCACATAAAAGATGATGCACTGAAGTGAATAATGTAAGATCATTTGAGTGACCTGAGAGTTGACAAAACTCAGTGTATGTAAAAATGCTATAATAAGGATCTTTACCAATAAATAACATTTTATAATATGCAGCTCGTGATTTAAAAAGTATAAAAATAAAACCATTTAACAAGCATATATAAAAGCAATTTAGAGGTCTAAAAAGAAAAGTTGCCCATCTCCATCGTGTTCCCCCAAAGATTTTGCCTTATTTTGTTTTCCTCTGAGGAATATGAACACCTGTAAATGTAACCAAATAACCAAATATTTTAGTAAGTTAAAAGTCCTTTTTTTTCTTTTTTCCCAAATACTAAACAATAAGAAAGCACTACCTACGTGGGTTTTTGTTGTTGTCATTGTTGTTGTTTTGTTCTGTTTTATATGTTTAGAAGATATAACCTTAAAATAAACTACTTAGCACTCTGGAATTGTAAGTTTGTTGAAAATACTTTCTTACCTTGTAATAGTGATGTGATGATGGTTAATACTGAGTGTCAACTTGATTGGATTGAAGGATGAAAAGTATTAGTTCTGGGTGCATCTATGAGGATGTTGCCAAAGAGATTAACATTTGAGTCAGTGGGCTGGGGAAGGCAGACCCACCCTTAATCTGGATGGGCACCATATAATCAGCTGCCAGTGAATATAAAGCAGGCAGAAAAATGTGAAAAGGCTAGACTGGCTTAGCCTTTCATGCCTACATTTTTCTCCCATGCTGGATTCTTCCTGCCTTCAAACATTGGACTCCAAGCTCTTCAGCTTTGGGACTCTGACTGGCTTCCTTGCTCCTCAGCTTGAAGATAGCCTACTGTGGGATCTCATGATCGTGTGAGTTAATACTACTTTATAAACTACTCTCTCTCTCTATATATATATATAGACCTACTCATCCCAGCTGGGAGGGTCCAGAAGATATACCTTTGACCAATGCTTTGCAAAATAGATTTGTGAGAGTGGCACCTGCATTTTAAAGAGCCCTGTAATTGCTCATCTCCGTATGTCAGGTCTAACAGTGGGAACCACAGACATTCAACTACAAAATTTAAATGCAATGGGAATAATTGGATCCCAAGGTGGCAAAGGCCAAGAGGCAGCACTTAACTGTCAAAGGGAAGGTGGGTGTAGCTACTGTAATGGATGGCAGAGGCAAAGCAGCCATCAGGATAGCTGACTCATGTAGAGCTCTAGCATTGACTAACTACGGTGTTCCTACAAGTGAAATTGATAGGAAGACTACTGCATTTCTACTTAATTCTACTTAATTTATATAAGCAGAAGACTTCTAGGTAGAATGGACAAAAGACTAATTTGAATTGTAAAAACAGAGAATCATGGCTCCTCAATCAATCGAGTGACCAGAAAGGCTGCCAGTTTTGAGTGGGGTCCAGAACAGGAAAAGGCTCTGCAACAAATCCAGGCTGCTGTGCAAGCTGCTCTGCCACTTGGACCATATGACCCAGCAGGTCCAGTGGTGCTTGAGGTGTCAGTGGAGATAGGGATGCTGTTTGGAGCCTCTGGCAGGACCCCATAGGTGAATCACAGTGGAGTCCTCTTGGATTTTGAAGCAAGGCCCTGCCATCTTCTGCAGATAACTACTCTTCTTTTGAGAGACAGCTCTTGGCTTGTTACTGGGCTTTCATGGAAACTGAATGTTTGACTATGGTTCATCAAGTCACCATGTGACCTGAACTGCCTCTCATGAAGTGGGTGCTTTCTGACCCATCTAATCATAAAGTGGATCATGCACAGCATCACTCCATCATCAAATGGAAGTGGTATATACATGACCGGGCTGGAGAAGGTCCTGAAGGTACAAGTAAGTTACATGCAGAAGTGGTTCAAATGTCCATGCAGGGAACTTAAAAAAACTGGCGTGTAGTAAGTATGCAATAGATACAGGTGATTTTTATGAAAACAATGCATTTGCAACCACATTTTCAGAAAGAGTTAGATACATATCTGGTGCTATGTAGGAGCCTAATAATATGTAATTACCTCTTCATGAAATAGTGATTCACTAAGCATGAGTCAAGGAGTGAAGACAAAGGGTGATTTATAAGGATAGAGACTTTGGTCAGAATCTAACCATGTGTGTAGGTCAGCCTCTAGAAATAAAAAGCAAAAAATGGAGGAAGATCTTTGACGAGAATGATATGCCTAGCATAGTAAGAGATTTTTGTTACAGTTAAGCTCCTGCTAGGATAAGTTGGATTTCTAGGGTTTGTATTTCTCAGATAGTTGCAGAGAATGATTGCTACCATTCTATAACATAGAGAATAAAGCCTTAGGTGAGCAAATAGGTCAACCAATTTCTAAGTATTATTATTTCTAATTATCTTAAAAGTATAAATAGTGGGTGCAGTGTGCTGATGCCTGGTAAGTATTCTCATCATCATGTTGTCCTACATCAATGTAATGAGATATCCCACAGTCTATCTTGAAATTTTTATGAATGCATTCTGTACAATTATCTCAAAGAAAGACAAAATCCCCACATTTTGTGTATTCATTTCAAAGCAGATACAATACTCGGCAGCAACTGGTAGGAAGCAATGACTAGAATGGAAATAACTGAAAAAAATAGCTAAAAAGCTCTAGGTGCAGTGGTGTGCACTTGTATTCCCAGCTACTAGGGAAGCTAAGGTGAGAGAATCCCTTGAGACCAGAAGTTTGAGGCCAGCTGGGCAGCATAGCCAGTCCACCTCATTTTTGAAAAGCATAAAGATGAAACTATTTAGAAAATATTTATTATAAAATATGGCCAAATTATAAAAATTTATTTAATTTATATTTCTTTTAAAAGCAGACCAAATTTCTGGAAGATGTTGAGAAAATGGTCTGACCTAGAAGGTAGTGGGAAGTAGACAATCGAGGGGCTTTGGGAAGATAAAACACAACAAATAATTGAGAAAAATGCAACTATTTATCATGAGATGGAGTAGTATCACAGAATAGCACAAGTTAGTATCACAGCAGTATCACAGAATAGCACAAGTCAGATAACTCTAGGTGTAAATTCTAGGTAACATTAGGCAAGTTACTTCAGCTTTCTGATCTGTGGTTTCTTTGTCTGTGAAATGTAAATGTTTACATATGTTATATATATGTATGTATAAAATACATTTATATATCATATGTAATATTTATACACATAAATATGTTTATACATATAACTTGTGTATTACACATAATATTCATTTTTATATACATATAAATATGTAATATAGATTTATATGTAAATATAAATATTAAACAACTATATATAAATATAAATATTTCATATATTTTTTATATCAAGATATAAAAATATATGAATATAGATCTTGACATATATTTTATATCAAGATATAAAAATATATAAATATATATTTTATACATGTATAAATGGATACATGTATACAATGTATTTTATACATACAAATATATACATAAATATACATATTCATCTATATAAATGTCTTCAGAGAGTAGATATACGATGAAATGCTTTATATATATATATACAGTACTGAGCCCAGTGCCTGAAACAGTATGCCTTAAATACATTAATTTCTTTCATCCCCTTTAAGTACTTTAGACACTAAAATACTAAATCAAGGCAAAGAAAAATTCCATTAACTGGGAGCGGGAAAACACCAATCTCTCTCTGGTCTCAAGAGTGCATCTTGAGACTGTCATGCCCCCACCTGGACACAATGAAGCAGCTATGCACTGCTATGCTGATATTGGGAAAAGAGGCAGTAGCTTCTGCAGAGTTTGGCTATGAAACTCATATGCCAGCTCGAACTGCTGCTGTCTCTGTCTGCAATGGTGGGACAACAGGAAGTCTTTTTTCCATACCTGGGATTTTTGCACATATTTATTATGGGAAAAAATTCTCCTTTCTAAAGTTTTCTTATTTGTTTTAACTTTCGTTGCTACATTTCCATAATGTTGGATAATCACAAAGCACATAAAAACATTTTTATGTACAGCCAAATATATATGGTAATCTCATTGAGTGACATTTGCACGGCAGCGCTGCACTGGTGTTGATAAATAATACATCATATTACGTTTTGTATATTGAGGCAGTGGAATTAGAAATGGAGAAACAAAAAGCTATATTCAGTTTTTTCCATTCTAGTCATTGCTTCCTACCATGTGCTGCTGAGTGTTGCATATGTTTTAAAATGAATACACAAAATGTAGAGATTTTGTCTTTCTTTGAGATGATTGTACAAAATGTATTCATAAAAATTTTAAGATAGACTGTGGGATATATCTTAATACATTGTTGTAGGACAATATAATGATGAGAATACTTACCAGGCAGCAGCACATCTGCTTATCCTCAGCCATGAGTGTCAGACTGATAGCAAACGTGTCATCACTTTTCATTCCAGCAACTATGGCAGCATCACTAATTGACCATGACATGCTTTTAGACTGAATCCGGAGGCAGCTGGAGTGAGTGGAAGAATGCCTTCTTAATACAGTGCCCATGCAATCTCTACCAAATACATTGACAAAGTCAAACTTCTTTGCTATATCTCACCCACAAATCCGGAGGATGTGAAGCAGTGCAGAGGCCTGCAGTAGTGACGGAGGTCAGGCAGCAATGGATCCACACTGAGAATTTCCTCAGTGTCAAGAGTAGACATACATTTAAAATCCATAGAACTAATATTTATATCTGCTCATTTTGAGACATTGTAATCAATTTTCCAATATTATCTAATTTCATTAATAGCTTTATTGAGTGCCTACAATATTAGATGTGCCAATAGAATACCTGCCAATATACTTGACAATAAACCTCCAAATTCGGTTTACTTCTGCATTAAATTATTCAGTGGGAATAACTTCCTGTTTGGGATGCCATCCTCAGGTGACTGAGATCTTAATGTGTTGATACATCTACCTAAATTTGTGGCAGAGTAAATTAGCTTGTGTTTAATTCAACTCCTACACCTGATTATTACATTAGTTTATACTGTAGAGTCTAGAAAGACTTAAACATGCAATATGGGTAGAGGTTTTAAGATGGGGTTGATAAGAGATAAAGATTGATATCAACACTTGAGCAAAGTAAATAATGTTAATTTTGCTCTAAACACATTACAAATACATCCCTTAACAAAGGCAAAATAAGGCTTTACAGACCTCAATTGTATACAGTTTGGGGAACATGTTTAAGGAAATGAATACAACATTACAAAAATATAATTATAGTAGGACCTTGAAAGGGAGGAAGGACATGCAAATAAAGAAACCAAAAGCTTCTGCATCACTAGCTTTATGATAAATCTGTCTTTGATTCTAGCAAACTAGAAACACAAATTGTAACTTACATATACATGTATAATAGAATGAGACATCGAGCAAATTGTTAAGAATGTTCCAACATTTTAACAAAGAGTGGATAGAAACATTTCTGTAGTGCTAATGGAGAAGAGGCAAAATTTACTCCCTGGAAAACACCCACTTTCCACATAAAATAGTAAAATAGAGGGGTTTTACCAAAACATTTTCTGGAAGATAATACATGAAAGACTGGGGCTTTGTGCACTTTCCTCCCTTTCCTGTTAATAAAGGGATGTGCTTTTCTTTGTCTCAGGCCTAGTGACTAGGGCCAAAAGAAAAACACTCACATACGAGGGAGACTATGACTGAAGAAATTACTAAGACTGCTTCTCCTATAGCTAAATGCAAGAAAATTCTTGAGGGCACACATAAGAATGCTTCCTTCTTACCTGAAAATGCCTAAGAAAATTAAAGCTATTGTCACATCTGATGATGAGAGAGAAAAGAGAGAGTGCAACAGGAGAAATGTCTGCCCTTGTAGATTTTGGAAGGACCAGCATGGTGTGTGTGTGTGTGTCTTTCCCCTGTAGGCTCAATAAATGATATTGAGTCATATTGAAAGAAACCTAGGCATTGGGGTGAGGAAAACTTGGGAGAAAAGGAGAGTGGGTATTTGAATGAGATCAGCCACAGAGTGCATCACCCATGTCAGAATGGTGGAGGATGAAGGCTACTGAGTAGCCTCCAAGAATCCTCCGACATATATCTGTCAAATACCCAACATTTGAATCTTTGACTCAGCAATCAGTAGAAGATTATCAGCAACATTAACTAAGCAAACGTATTTTGCTCATTTTCTTCTCGTTCTTTTCTCTCCTCTCCCTTCCCTGGCAAAGAGCTGAGTGGAGAGAGATCATACCAAAATTCTTCTTTCCCTTTGCTGGTTTCCAAGCATTTGGTCAATTTGAACTGAAATAGGGGAAAATGTTTGAGTTGTATGAGAGATCAGTGTTGATTTGGATTATACTAGACTTTTTAATGCTGAAAAATGACACTCTTCTAACACCCAGAATTTAGGGAGAAGCAATTTATCTGCCAAAGATACCATCTAGAGAAAGGGAAAGGAGATTTCACAGAGTATATTTGAAGCTCCAGATGGTAAAAAAACAAAATTGTTTTCTGACTGTATCTTACTTACCAAGTTCAGTGTGTTTACTAAACCTGTGGGCATCTCATATTTACTTTTATAAAATGTTTTTGCCATATAGCAATCAAGTGCTCCACTTTTCTTCTCCAATGGCGCTGTGCTGTGTTGTTATGTTGTTAGGATGAAAACTCATTATATAAATGCAGCCATATGAGAGGTGCTATTGAAACCAAAATATATGAACTTTTAAAGTTTTTTGTTTTTTATTACCGTGTGGAGAAAACTCTCTAAAAAGCCCACCAGTAAGAAATTGAAGAAGTACCCTTGTTCTATAGTACATTAAGAAAGGAATAAATTTGCTTACGACACCTTCCTTTCCTCACTTTGGCTAGTTTAAAGTTTTTCAATTTCACTGGAATTACATTGCTGTGAGACTCCAGATATTACAAGCATACTACAGGGTAATCTTATTATTCATAGAAGGTTGTGAGGGAAGGGTTTATATTAACAAAAAAAATATGTTTCATGACAAAGATTCAAAAAACATGTCAAATTTGCTATCATTTATTGCTCTTGTATGTGAGAATCACTATAGAAATGTAAAATGTGACCTTATATCAGTTGATATCTAATTCTTCACTAGTTCAAGACATTTAGTTACTCAACATTATTTTTTAGTTTTCTACAAGATTAAACTTTAAAAAAATAAAATTTATTTTAGTAACAATCACTCTTCAGGGTTAGAAATTTTGTGTATAGTTAAATATTGCCAGGGGAGACATTTTATCAATAACAATTAAAACAAACAAACAAAAAGCCTTACCAGCAGCAATAGCAAGATGGCCAAATAGGAACAGCTCCAGTCTGCACCTCCCAATGAGATCAACACAGAAGGTGGGTTATTTCTGCATATCCAACTGAGGTACCCAGCTCATCTCATTGGGACTGGTTAGACAGTGGGTGCAGCTGATGGAGAGCAAGCTGAAGCAAGGTTGGGCATCACCTCACCAGGGAAATGCAAGGGGTCAGGGAACCCTCTCCCCTAGCCAATGGAAGCCATGAGGGACTGTGTCATGAGGAATGGTGCACTCCAGCCCAGATACTATGCTTTTCCCACAGTCTTCACAACTGGCAGACCAGAGATTCCCTCTGGTGACTACACCACCAGGGCCCTGTGTTTCAAGCATAAAACTGGGTGGTTGTTTGGGCAGTCACCGAGCTAGCTGCAGGAGTTTTTTTTTCCTATCCCAGTGGTGCCTGGAATGCCAGCGAGACAGAACCGTTCACTCTTCTGGAAAGGGAGCTGAAGCCAGGGAGCCAAGTGGTCTAGCTCAGTAAATACCACCCTCACAGAGCCCAGAAAGCTAAGATCCACTGACTTGAAATTCTCACTGCCAGCACAACAATGTGAAGTGAACCTGGGATGCTTGAGCTTGGTGGCAGGAGGGGCGCCCACCATTACTGAGGCTTGAGTAGGTGGTTTTCCCCTCACAGTGTAAACAAAGAGGTGTGGTAATTCCAACTGGGCGGAGCCCACCACAGCTCAGCAAAGCTGCTGTAGCCAGACTGCCTCTCTAGATTCCTCCTCTCTGAGCAGGGCATCTCTGAAAGAAAGGCAGCTGCCCCAGTCAGGGGCTTATAGATAAAACTTCCCCTGGAACAGAGCACCTGGGGGAAAGGGTGGCTATGGGTGCAGCTTCAGCAGACTTAAACGTTCTTGCCTTCTGGGCCTGAAGAGAGCAGCAAATCTCCCAGCACAGCACTTGAGCTCTGCTAAGGGACAGACTACCTATTCAGATGTGTTCCTGACCCTCATGCTCCTGACTGGGAAACACCTCCCAACAGGGGTTGACAGATGCCTCATACAGGAGAGCTCCAGCTGGCATATGGCAGGTTCTCCTCTGGGACAAAGCTTCCCAGAGGAAGGAACAAGCAGCAACCTTTGCTGTTCTGCAGCCTCCGCTGGTGATACCAGGCAAACAGGGTTAGGATTGAACCTCCAGGAATCTCCTGCAGACCTGCAGCAGAGGGGCCTGACTGTTAGAAGAATGAACAGAAAGGAATAGCGTCCACATGAACAAAAAAAGATGTCCACACAAAAACCCCATCCAAAGGTCACCAACATCAAAGACCAAAGGTAGATAAATCCATGAAGATGAGGAAAAACCAGCACAAAAAGGCTGAAAATTCCATAAACCAGAACACTTCTTCTCCTCCAAAAGATCACAACTCTTCACCAGCAAGGGAACAAAACTGGTCGGAGAATGAGTTTGACAAATCGACAGAAGTAGGCTTCAGAAGGTAGGTAATAACAAACTCCTCTGAGCTAAAGGAGCATGTTCTAACCCAATGCAAGGAAGCTAAAAACCTTGAAAATAGGTTAGACAAATTGCTAACTAAAATAACCAGTTTAGAGAAGAACATAAATTACCTGATGGAGCTGAAAAAGACAGGACAAGAACTTTGTGAAGCATACAAAAGTATCAGTAGCTGAATTGATCAAGCGGAAGAAGGGATATTATAGATTGAAGATCAACTTGATGAAATAAAGCATGTAGACATGATTAGAGAAAAAAGAATGAAAAGGAATGAACAAAGCCTCCAAGAAATATGGGACTATGTGAAAAGACCAAACCTACATTTGATTGGTGTACCTGAAAGTGACGGGGACAATGGAACCAAGTTGGAAAACACTCTTCAGGATACTATCCAGGAGAACTTCTCCAACCTATTAAGACAGACCAACATTCAAATTCAGGAAATACAGAGAACACCACAAAGATACTCCTCAAGAAGAGCAATCTCAAGACACATAATCATCAGATTCACCAAGTTTGAAATGAAAGAAAAAATGTTAAGTGCAGCCAGAGAGAAAGGTCTGGTTACCCCCAAAAAGAAGCACATCAGACTAAAAGCAGATCTTATCTACAGAAACCCTACAAGCCAGAAGACAGTAGGGCCCAATATTCAGCATTCTTAAAAGAATTTTCAACCCAGAATTTTATATCCAGCCAAACTACACTTCACAAGCAAAGGAGAAATAAAATCCTTTACAGACAAGCAAATGCTGAGAGATTTTGTCACCACCAGGTTTGCCTTATAAGAACTCCTGACTAAAGCACTAAATATGGAAAAGAAAAAATGGTACCAGCCACTGGATAAAACATACCAAATTGTAAAGACCATTGACACTATGAAGTAACTGTATCAACAAATGGGCAAAATAACCAGCTATCATAATGACAGGATCAAATTCACATATAACAATATTAACCTTAAATATAAATGGGCGAAATGCCCCAATTAAAAAACACAGACTGGCAAATTGGATAAAGAGTCAAGACCCATCAGTGTGCTGTATTCAGGAGACCCATCTCATGTGCAAAGACACATATAGGCTCAAAATAAAGCAAATGAGGAAGATTCACCAAGCAAATGGAAAGCCAGAAAAAAAAAAGCAGGGATTGCAATCCTAGTCTCTGATAAAAACAGGCTTTAAAGCAACAAAGATCAAAAGAGACAAAGAAGGACATGATATAATGATACCTTTATCAAGGCAACAAGAAGAGCTAACTATTCTAAATGTATATGCACCCAATATAGAAGCACCTAGATTCACAAAGCAAGTCCTTGGAGACCTACAAAGAGACTTAGACTCCCACACAATAATAGTGGGAGATTTTAACACCCCACTGTCAAAGAAACTCACTCAAAACTTCACAACTACATGGAAACTGAACAACCTGCTCCTGA
Organism: Pongo abelii; assembly: GCF_028885655.2. Taxonomy (NCBI): domain Eukaryota; kingdom Metazoa; phylum Chordata; class Mammalia; order Primates; family Hominidae; genus Pongo; species Pongo abelii. The sequence continues at coordinate 29,862,482 of NC_071994.2, read as the reverse complement.
ATAACTTCTGGGTAAATAATGAAATGATGGCAGAAATAAAGATGCTTTTTGAAACCAACGAGAACAAGACACAATGTACCAGAATCTCTAGGACATGTTTAAAGCAATATTTAGATAGAAATTTATAGCACTAAATGCCCACAAGAGAAAGCAGGAAAGATCTAAAATTGACACCGTAACATCACAATTAAAAGAACTAGAGAAGCAAGAGAAAACAAATTCAAAATCTAGCAGAAGACAAGAAACAACTAAGATCAGAGCAGAACTGGAAGAGATAGAGACACAAAATCCCTTCAAAAAACTAATGAAGGGTTTTTTGAAAAGATTAACAAAATAGATAGACCCCTAACCAGACTAATAAAGAAGAAAAGAGAGAAGAATCAAATAGACACAACAAAAAATGATAAAGGGGATATCAACACTAATCCCACAGAATTACAACCTACCACGAGAGAATACTATGCACACCTGTATGCAAATAAACTAGAAAATCTAGAAGAAATGGATAAATTCCTGGACACATACACCCTCCCAAGACTAAACCAGGAAGATGTCGAATTCCTGAATAGACCAATAACAAGTTCTGAAATTGAGGCAGTAATTAATAGCGTACCAACCAAATAAAGCCCAGGACCAGACGGATTCACAGCTGAATTCTACCAAAGTTACAAAGAGAAGCTGGTGCCATTGTTTCTGAAACTATTCCAGACAATAACACAAGAGGGACTCCTCCTCAACTCATTTTATGAGGCTAGTGTCATCCTGATATCAAAACCTGACAGAGACACAACAAAAAAAGAATATTTCAGGCCAATATCTCTGATGAACATCGATGTGAAAATCCTCAATGAAATACTGGCAAACCAAATCTAGCAGCACATCAAAAAGCTTATCCACCATGATCAAGTTGGCTTTATCCCTGGGATGCAAACTGGCTCAACATATGCAAATCAATAAATGTAATCCATCACATAAACAGAACCAATGACAAAAACCACATGATTATCTCAATAGATGCAGAAAAGGCCTTGATAAAATTCAACACTTCTTCGTGCTAAAAACTCTCAATAAACTAGGTATTGATGGAATGTATCTCAAAATAATAAGAGCTATTTATGACAAACCCACAGCCAGTACCATACTGAATGGGCAAAAGCTGGAAGCATTCCATTTGAAAACCGGCCCAAGACAAGGATGCCTTCTCTCACCACTCCTCTTCAACATACTGTTGGAAATTCTGGCCAGGGTAATCAGGAAAGAGAAATGAATAAAGGGTATTCAATTAGAAAGAAAGAAAGTCAAATTGTCTCTGTTTGCAGATGACATGATTGTATATTTAGAAAACTCCCTCATCTCATCCCAAAATCTTCTTAAGCTGATAAGCAACTTCAGCAAAGTCTCGGGACACAAAATCAATGTGCAAAAATCACAAGCATTTCTATACACCAATAATAGAAAAACAGAGCAAAATCATGAGTGAACGCCCATTCATAATTGCTACAAAGAGAATAAAATACCTAGGAATACAACTTATAAGGGATGTGAAGGACCTCTTCAATGAGAACTACAAAACACTGCTCATGGAAATGAGAGAGAACACAAACAAATGGAAAAACATTCCATGCTCATGGATAGGAAGAATCACTATCATGAAAATGACCATAATGACCAAAGTAATTCATAGATTCAATGCTATCCCCATCAAGCTACCACTGACTTTCTTCACAGAATTGGAAAAAAATACTTTAAATTTCATATGGAACCAAACAAAAAGCTTGTGTAGCCAAGACAGTCCTAAGCAAAAAGAACAAAGCTGGAGGCATCATGCTACCTGACGTCAAACTATACTACAAGTCTACAGTAACCAAAACAGCATGGTACTGGTACCAAAATGGATATATAGACAAATGGAACAGAACAGAGGCCTGAGAATTAACCCCAGACATCTACAACCATCTGATTTTTGACAAACCTGTCAATAACAAGCAATGGGAAAAGTATTCCCTATTTAATAAATGCTGTTGGGAAAACTGGCTAGCCATATGCAGAAAACTGAATCTGGACCCCTTCCTTACACCTTACACAAAAATTAACTCAATATGGATTAAAGACTTAAACATAAGACCTACAGCCATAAAAACCCTAGAAGAAAATCTAGGCAATACCATTCAGGGCATAGGCATGGGCAAAGACTTCATGACTAAAACAACAAAAGCAATGGTAACAAAAGCCAAAATTGACAAATAGTATATAATTAAAAACAGAGCTTCTGCACAGCAAAAGAAACTATCATCAGAGTGAACAGGCAAGCTACAGAATGGGAGAAAATATTTGCAATCTCTCCTTCTGACAAAGGGCTCATACCCAGAATCTACAAAGAACTTAAACAAATTTACAAGAAGAAAACAACACCATCCAAAAGTAAGCAAAGGATATGAACAGGAACTCCTCAAAAGAGGACATTTATGTGGTCAAGAAACATATGAAATAAAGCTCATCATCACTGGTCATTCAAGAAATGCAAATCAAAACCACAATGAGATACCATCTCATACCAGTTAGAATGGCGATCATTAAAAAGTCAGGAAACAACAGATGCTGGAGAGGATGTAGAGAAATAGGAACGCTTCTACACTGCTGGTGGGGGTGTAAATTAGTTCAACCATTGTGGAAGACAGTGTGGCAATTCCTCAAGCATCTAGAACCAGAAATACCATTTGACCCAGCCATCCCATTACTGGGCATGTACCCAAAGGATAATAAATCATTCTACTTCAAAGACACATGTACACATATGTTTACTGAAGCACTATTCACAATAGAAAAGACTTGCAACCAACCCAAATGCCCATTAATTATAGACTGGATAAAAAAAAGTGGCACATATACACCACGGAATACTATGTAGATGTTAAAAAGGATGAGTTCAGGTCCTTTGCAGGGACGTGGATAAAGCTGGAAACCATTATTCGCAGCAAACTAACATAGGAACAGAAAACCAAACACTGCATGTTCTCGTTTTTTTTTTTTTTTTTTGAGATGGAGTTTTGCTCTTGTTGCCCAGGCTGGAGTGCAATGGCACTATCTTGGCTCACTGCAACCTCCGCCTCCTGTGTTCAAGTGATTCTCCTGCCTCAGCCTCCTAAGTAGCTGGAATGACAGGTATGCGCCAGCACACCTGGTTAATTTTGTATTTTTAGTAGAGACAGGGTTTCTCCATGTTGGTCAGGCTGGTCTCAAACCCATGACCTCAGGTGATCTGCCCGCCTCGCCTCCCAAAGTGCTGGGATTACAGGCATGAGCCACTGCGCCCAGCTGCATGTTCTCATTCATAAGTGAGAGTTGAACAATGAGAACACATGGACACAGGGAGGGGAACATCACACACTGGGGCCTGTTGGGAAGTGGAGGGCTAGGGGAGGGATAGCATTAGGAGAAATACCTAATGGAGATGACAGGTTGATGGGTGCAGGAAACCACGATGGCACGTGTATAGCTATGTACAAACCTGCACGTTCTGCACATCATGTATCCCAGAACTTAAAGTTAAAAAAAAAAAAAAAAAAGCAGAGAAAAAGAAACCTTACCATGAAATTTTGTTTACAAGGCATTAGGATAATAATGATTATGAAGATGAAGTCTATCCACAATAACTGATACTTTTATGGATGCCTTTATTAGTTAAAGGTTTACTCTTATACATTATTTCAGTTTATCTTTATGCGAACTTGATATGAAGATGTAGTTGTTCTTAGATACTTTTTAAAAATTTACTTAAAAAATTTTTTTTTCGAGACTGAGTCTAGCTCTGTTGCCCAGGCTGAAGTGCAGTGGTGTGATTTTGGCTTACTGCAACCTCTGCCTCCTGGGTTCAAGTGATTCTCCTGCCTTAGCCTTCTAAGTAGCTGGGATTTCAGGCAAGTGCCATCATGCCTGGCTAATTTTTGTATTTTTAATAGAGACAAGGTTTCACCATATTGGCAAGGGTGGTGATCACTGATCTCAAGTGATCTGCCCACCTCGGCCTCCCAAACCGCTGGGATTACAGACATAAGGCATCACACTCGACCATAGATACTTTTTAGACATTTGAGATTTGATATTTAGACAGGTGAGAAAAATTTTAATAGAATGTAAGTTAGAAGAAAAAAGGGAGTAGAGCCATTTCTAATACTAAATCCCATGAGCTCTTAAAATTAAATTTCATGCTTCCCCTTTTCACAATCACAAATATACCTCCCCCTAAGGAGCTAACTCTTAACAAGAGGTCTTAAGGAAGAACATGCTTCTACACAAGGTTAGGTATTAGCTAAAGCTTATCGAGACTCATACAAAGAGAATACATCTGGATGTGTTGGTAAACCTTGATGATAAGGATGAAGAAATATTTCTAGCATTTAGAATTTCTAGCATGTAAAATAAGCCTCAATTTTTTTTTCAAGATGGCAAATCTGAAGCATCGTTAGCACGCGTCTCCCACTTGGAAAGACAAAATAGTATGTAGAGATTCACACCATGAACTTTTTTTCCAAGAAGCCACACAGGAGCTTAACAGAAAAATGGAAAGAAACCACAGACTCTTTGAAAGGAAGGATGGGCTGCAGCATTCACCATGAGCCAGGTAGAAAACTGTAAGTCCCTAGAGCATGGGATGGGAGATAAACTGCCTCCAGGATATACACTCCCACTGGGGAACATGGCAATCCAGGCTGTAGGGGAGGCCTTAACCCTACCCAGTGCTGAGTTGATTTAGTGAGCAGTGAGGGGTATTTGAGAAGGAGTGGCATCAGGATGTGCTTTGCATAGATTCCCAGTGTCCAGTGGGTAAGGAGGAAAGCCATTTTGGATCCTTCCTTGCAGGGCACCTCATGGAAGCCTGCCAAATTACTCAGGTGGCAGTTACATATTAAGAGAATCTCCCACCTGAGATTCATGATATAATCTTGAGTGGAGACAAACTCATTTGACCAGAACCCAGGGATGAATAGGAAGTGTGCTGCAGCCAAGAGTGCAGGAGTTGGGTGACCCTGCTTTTTGGGCATACTAGGAGGGGTGTGGCCTGAAAGCCACAGTTTCTGTCTCCATGGGGAAAGCTTGTGGCCTAGGGCAGTTTTGAGTTCTGAACACAAACTGCCTGGAATCTAGCTAGCTGCTGCTTGTGGAAAACGATAGGTGTGAGACCCACCTTGCTAAGTGTATGGGAGCTGGGTGAGGCTTGCTGCTGCCTGCTACTCCTCACTCCCTGTGTAAACTCTTATGGACAACAGAGGCAGCTGTACTGCTTCCTGAACATTACCACAGTGGCCAGAAAACTGCCCTCCAATCCTGCTGCTTGGGCCCACATGTGGGGAGCCAGAGCACAGACTTGCCTGATCCAGCCTCCACCTGACTTTGCCCCTTGCTTAACACCAAAGAAAGAAACATTTTGGAGCTCTATGGCTCCACCCACTGTCTGACACCCAGAACACCTCCTCTGGGTAACATAAGGCAAGCACCAATTCCACAGCAACCACTGCAGCTGGTGCTTATTTGCAAGGGGTACCTCCTTGCTGGAGGCCAAACAACACAGTCTATTACAGCAATCGGCAGGTAGAATAACACAGCATCCAGGAAGGAAAAAACTTGTGTGTGACCTCAACTATCGCCATTGCCTGCATCACCCTTGGTAACCAGGAAGTTCTGAGTTTGTCCATATGATTAGTTCATTACTACTGCAATCGCTGTTTGAGAAAGCCAATGCATGAAGGCTATTTATAACGAAGGAATCTCAGTGTCTACATTACTCCCTTTCTGCCTGCCTCAGAGCTGGTTCTGGTACCTGCTGCTGGGAGACTTGAGGACAAGTCGCATCACTGGAACCCTTGGAGACATTCTCCAGCACCAGCATGGAGTATGGCAGTCCTACTGGGAGGCTAGATCTAGAGGAGCAACAGCATTATAGTAGTCTGGCCCTCAGGGACTCTTACTCTAGGGGAAGGGGGAGTTCACCACATCAAAGGAGCACTTGCTGGGACAAAATAATTCAGATAGTAGGCTTTGAGTCCAAGAACTTTCTGTTTGTGGGTCATTTCTTTCAGCAGAGGCACTGATGCAGTCCTGGACTCAGTGGGGAAAGTCTATGGCTCTACTCCAACAGACAGGCAGCCCTGGTGCTCATGAAGGGTCCTGGAGAAGGGGACTTCTTCTCCCTTTTGTCCATCACTCCAGGCATGACTGCGGTCTCTCCCGTAGGAGCCCCTTGTGAGTGCATCTGTAGACAGCTTTTTTGGAACACATCAGGGTGGCTGCATCCCCACGGAAGGAGTGCCCTCCAGGTTTAGACTTTCATAAGTAGTAGAATCACAATCTTTCTCTACATGAAACATCAACATTCCTGCAGATGAAAAGAGGTGCCTGTCTAATCTGAATAGTCAGAACTTCATACGCTGGATCAGGAGTATGACTGGAAGGTGGATTGCTTTTCTACTGGTCTAGCAGGGAAGCTGAGGTGGCTTCCTGCCTTCCCCCTGAAAAGATCTTAGTGCATTTCACTGAGAGCTCCCCCAGCCACCTCTGTCAAGGCTGGGATCTCTGCCCACCAGTGCATTTCACTGAGAGCTCCCCCAGTCACCTCTGTCAAGGCTGGGATCTCTGCCCACCATTGGTTATTGCGTTTGTCCCCCTGCTTTACCAACAACTGATTTTTACCTGTGTACACCTCCACTACTGCCCTGAAGCCTGAACTGTTCAACCCAGTAGCTAAAATACTGTAGAAAACATAACTAAACAAGTGGACACCACTGGGGAACAAGATAAACTTCAAAATACTTCTGCCATTTCAACCCCACAGTAGACAGTGAACTTGCTCACACACCAAGCATATTTCTACTACAACCAACATCTAAGAAAACCGTCATACAGATTCTGCATAACCAAAGAACTTATGCAGGGTCTTCACCCCTTAAAGCATCAAGAGCCAAATGAGACTACAATAAACTATAAACACCAAAGTCACATCCTCAAGAGGGTAAAAAATAAATTAGGAATGACACAGTCAAATCAAAAATGAATACAAAAATAATTAGAAGAAATAGTCGATCTAAATGAGAAGAAAAACAGATAAACAATTCTGGCAATATGACAAAACAGGGTTCTGTAACATTCCAAAAATATCAGCAATTAATTCAAATCAAGAAGAAATCTTTGAAATCCCAGATAAAGTATTCAAAAGGTTTATTATTAAGCTACACAAGGAGATACAAGATAAAGGTAAATCCAACATAAAGAGAGTAAAAGAAAAAAAATCAGGATATGAATACAAAATTTTCTAAATAGATATTTTAAAGAAAAGCCAATCAGAACTTCTGGAAATGAAAGACATATTTAGAAAATAACAAAATGCAGTAGAAAGTTTTAACAATAGACTAGGAAACCATCATTCTCAGCAAACTAACACAGGAACAGAAAACCAAATACTGCATGTTCTCACTCATAAGTGGGAGTTGAACAATGAGAACACATGGACACAGGGAGGGGAACATCAGACACTGGGGCCTGTCAGAGAGTTGGGGCCAAGGGGAGGGAGAGCATTAAGACAAATGCCTAATGCCTGTGGGGCTTAAAACCTAGAGGATGGGTTGATGGGTGCAGCAAACCACCATGGCACCTGTATACCTATGTAACAAACCTGCATGTTCTGTACACGTATCCCAGAACTTAAAGTTTAATTAAAAAATAAAAATAAAATGAAGTGTTTAAAAAAAGAATTTCAGAACTCAAAGACAAAGCTTTTAAATTTACCCCATCAGACAAAAATAAAAAAGAATCAAAATAAAGTCTCCAAGAAATGTGGGATTATGTAAAGCAGCCAAACATAAGAATCATTGGTTTTCCTGAGGGGGAAGAGAAAGCAAAAAGTTTGGAAAATATATTTGAGAAAATAATTAACAAAAACTTTCCTGACTTTGCCAGAGATTAAGTATCCAAATACAAGAAGCTCAAGGAACCCCTGGGAGATTCATTATAAAAAGGACATCACCAAGGCATTTAGTGATCAGGCTATCTAAAGTCAACATGAATGAAAGAATTCTAAACAGCAGTGAGACAAAAGCATCAGCTAACCTATAAAGGAAAACCTATCAGACTAACAGCAGACTTTTCAGCAGAAATCTTATAAACGAGAAGAGATTGGGGTCCTATCTTTAGCCTCCTTAAATGGAATAACTGGTCACCAAAAATCTTGTATACAGCAAAACTAACTCTTATAAATGAAGGAAATATAAAATATTTTTTCAGAGAAGCAAATGCTGTCACCACCAGAACAGCCTGAACAAGAAATGCCAAAACTAATAGTAATAAATAAATCTTGAAACAAAAGACTGCTATGCACCAGAATAGAACCTTTTGAAAATATGAAACTTGCAGGGCCTATAAAACAATAACACAATGAAGAAAAAATGTATGTAGGTAACAATCAACATAATGTCTGGAACAGTACCTCACATATCAATATTAATGTTGAATGTAAATTATCTAAATGCTCCACTTAAAAGACATAGACTGGCAGAATGAATAAAAAATTACAAACCAAATATCTGCTGTCTTCAAAAGACTCAACTAACATAAGGATGCTTACAGATTTAAGGTAAAAGGGTAGAAAAATATATCTTATTCAAATAGAATCCAAAAGTGAGATAGAGTAGCTGTTCTTATATTAAATAAAACATACTTTAAAGCAACAACAGTTAAAAAAGTCAGTCATTATATAATGATAAAAAAGATGAATCTAACAAGCAGATATTACAATCCTGAATACATATACACACCTAACTCCAGAAATCCCAGGTTAATAAAACATTTACTACTAGACCTAAGAAAAGAGTTAGACAGCAACACTATAATGGTGAGGGTGGGGAAGGGGGCTTCCACATGCCACTGATAGCACTAGGCAGATCATCAAGGCAGAAAGTCAACAAAGAAACACTTAAACTGTAATGAAATCGAGATGGAAATTAAAAATTTCTTTGAAATGAATAATAATAGTGATAAAAGTTATCAAAATCTCTGGGATATTTTGATATCCCAGATCAAATATCCCAATATCCAGATTGGGATATTGCAAAAACAGCAATAAGAAGAAACTATCCCCAGACCTGCAGAGATGTTTTAACGTAAGCATGGTGTGAGTTCTTAGACACCATATAAACATCATATAAACAGAATTGAAAGCAAAAAACCAGCTGTTTCTCTAAGTAGATGCAGAAAAAAATTCAGTTAAATCTAGAGTTCTTTTATTGTAAAAACCCTCAATAAACTAGGTATAGAAGGAACATATCTCAAAATAATAAAAGCTGTATATGATAAAACCATAGACAACATTACACTGAACTTATGAACTGGAACAAGATAAGAATGACCATTTTCACAACTTCTATTCCACATAATACTGGAAGTCCTAGCCAGGGCAATCAGACAAAGAAAAGAAATAAAGGGCATCCAGATAGGAAAAGAGAAAGTTAAACTCTCTCTGTTTGCTGATGATATGATTGTATACTTAGAAAACCCTAAAGACTCTTCCAAAAGATTTCCAGATTTGATAAATAAATTCAGTAAAGTCCCAAGTTACAAATTCAATGTACACAAATCAGTAGCACTGCTATACACCAACAATGACTAAGGTGAGAATCAAATCAAGAACTTAATCCCTTTTATAATAGATGCAAAATAAAAAGATATCTAGGAATATACTTAGCCAAAGAGGTGAAAGGTCTCTACAAGGAGAACTAGAAAACACTGTTGAAAGAAATCATAGATGACACAGATAAATGGAAATACCTCCCATTCTCATGGAATAGAAGAATCAATATCATTAAAATTACTATACTGCCCAAAGCAATCCAGAGATTTAATGACATTCTTATCAAAATAGCAATATAATTTTTCACAGAATTAGAAAAAAATTCTAAAATTAATATGGAACAAAAAGAAAAAAAGGCCCGAATAACCAAAGCAATCTCAGTCAAAAAGAACAAATCTGGAGGCATCACATTACCTGACTTCAAATTATACTACAAGGCTATAGTAACCAAAACAGCATGGAACTTGTATAAAAGTAGACACATAGATTAATGGAACAGAATAGAGAATCTAGATATAAAGCCAAATACTTACAACCAACTGATTTTCAACAGAGCATAGAAAATATAAATTGAGGAAGGTAGATCCTATTCAACAAATGCTACTAGGAAAACAGGATAGCCATATATAGAATGGAACTGGACCCCTGTCTCTTATTATATACAAAGATCAACTCAAGATGGGTGAAAGAGTTAAATCTAAGACCTGACACCATAAAAATTCTAGAAGAAAACTTAGAAAAAACAATTTTGGGCATTGCCCTATGCAAAGAATTTACGACTAACACCCAAAAACAAATGCAACAAGAACAAAAATAAATAAATAAAACCTAATTAAACTAAAATGCTTCTGCACAGAAAAAAATCATCAGAGTTAACATACAATCCACAAAATGGGAGAAAATATTTGCAAACTATGCATCTGACAAGGGACAAGTATCCAGAATTTACAAGGAACTCAAACAAATCAGCAAGTAAAAATCAGTCCCATCTAACTGTAGGTAAATTATATGTGTAGATATTTTTCAGAAGAAGAAGATATACAGATGGTCAACAAACATGAAAAAAATGCTCAACATCACTAATCATCAGAGAAATGCAAATTAAAATCACACTGAGACACCAACTTCCCCCCAGTCAGAATGGCCATTATTAAAAAGTCAGAAAGCAATAGGGGTGGCATGTATATGATGAAAAGAGAATGTTTAGACTTTGCTGGTGTTAATGTAAATTATTGCAATCTCTATGTAAAACATTATAAAAATTTCTTAAAGAACTAGAAGTAGATCTACCATTCAATCCAGCTATTTCACTACTTAGTATCAACCAAGAAAAAGATGTAATTCTATCGAAGACACTTGCACACGTATGTTTATTGCAGGAGAATTCACAACTGTAAAGCTATGAAACCAACCTAAGTGTCCATCAACTGATGAGTGGATAAAGAAATTGTGAGATATATATATATATATATATATCTCACAGTTACATTGTTTGAGGTTAATCACAAGATACTGAGGCTCTGTTCCAATATTTCCTTTTTTGTCTCTTTCTTTACAACACTTTTTCTGGTGTGCTACTCAATCATAAAAAATACTACTCAGTCATAAAAAAGAACAAAATAATATCTTTTGCAGCAACTTAGATGGAGCTGGAGGCCATTATTCTAAGTGAAGTAACTCAGGAATAGGAAAACAAATACAGTATGTACTCACATATGAGTGGGAGCTAAGCCATGGGTATGCAAAGGCATTCAGAGTGGTATAATGAACTTTGGAGTCTCAGAACAAAGGATGGTGGGAGGAGGATGAGGGATGGGAAATTACATATTGGATAAAATGTACACTACTTGGGTGACAGGTGCACTAAAATTTCAGACTTCTCCACTGTACATTTCATCCATGTAACAGAAAACCACTTGTACCTCAAAAGCTATTGAAATTAAAAAATAAATATAATAAAGAAAAAATTAAATAAAAGAAGCCTTGAAGGATATATATATATATATCCTTCAAGGATGTGTATATATATATATATATATATACACACACACACACATATGTATATACGTATATATATACACATATGTGTATATATATACGTATATACATATGTGTATATATATACACATATGTACATATGTTTATACATATGTAATATATATATGTATATATTAAACTGGAAGATCAACTAGGAGCATTTTCCTGCCATGAAACAATAAGATGAAGGCCAAGCAAACCTATTTTCCCAAGACGAGAAAGAAAAACATAGAGTTGTAATCTGCTTAACCAACTGGAATGTGTTGGACAAACAGTGAAAAAGAGAGAGCTGCACAGAGGGAGCACTTAGAAGTCTGTAGAATCATGTATTGTGGTTCCTTGGCCAAGAGCTAGGCTGCACATACATAAGGTGACATTCCCTGAGGCTAGCAGAGAACTCCACTGACCACTCACTGTGAAACTGAAAGTCAAATGTGATAGCAGAGGTTATGTACTGCTGGCATCTGGATTGTGCAGTTCTGAGAGATGTTGGTGTTCCAGTCCAACCAAAATAGAAAGACTTCACAGAATACCTTAATCATTCAATGTAGGCCCCTGAAGGACACACTTGTGTAGTGAGGACCCCTCACTAAACTACAACCAAGTTCTAAACTGAAGTAGATCTGTCCTAATAAAGTTAAGCTTGGCAAGAGCAAAATCACCTGTTAGCAATTTAACTGCATGCTAAAAGATTCAAGTAGTTTTTAAAATATGGAATAATGAGGTTCCTTTTGATATATGACAAAATGTGAATCATAAAATTAAAACAAGTAGGTAAGCAAAGAAGTAGGAAGATGTGATCCATAACCCAATTTTTTAAAAAAATAATAAAAATGGATGTTGGAATTAGCATACAAAGACTCTTAAAGCAGTTATTGCCAATATGTTCAAAGACCTAAAGGAAAAAAAAGTGATGAGTCATAAAAAGTGAACAGAATCCCAGAATAGTAATAGAAGCTATATGAAGATCCAAATAGATATTGTAGACTCAAATAATATAATATGTAAAAGAAGCTGCCAGTTAAATTCATTGTAAATGGAGTAAAAAAGAGATATTAAGCTTGAGATAGAGACAGTAGAAATTATCTAATCTGAAGCACACAAGAAAAAATGTTGAAAAGAAACAAACAAAAAAGCAAATATTGGAACAGAGCCTCAGTATCTTGTGGGTAACCTCAAACAATGTAACAGTATAATTTAAATCCCAGAAGGAGAGGAGAGAGGGAATGGTCAATGAAAGTATTTGAAAATATAATCACTGAAATTTGTCTAAATTCAAATAACTCCATCAATTTATATACCAATATTTATTGATTTCTAATCTCAAGGAGGCTAAACACAAAGAAAATCACACCACTATGATATAACTCACAGTAGACTGCTGAAAATGGAAAATACAAAGAAAATCTTAAAAGCAGACAGAGATAAAGACACATTAGATTGTTAGATATAGAATAATATTATGAAGGATTGCTGACTTCCTATCAGAAATGAGAAAGGTAAAAGACCATGAACTGACATCATAAAAGTGCTGAATGTAAGACAACTGTCAACCTAAAACTCTATAATAAAGCAAAATCTTTAAAAGTAGGCGAGAACTAAGATATTTCAGATAAATTACAGTTAAGAAAAATCATCACCAGCTCACTTGCATTTCACGAAACATTGAAGCAGTTCTTTATATTGAAGAGAAATAACAGCAGATAGAGTCTTAGATTCTCCCAGAAGAAATGAAATGCATAGGAAGTAATAAATATGTGTATAAATATACAATTTTCTAATAATTTTTCAAAAAGCAAGTGATTAAAGCAAAAATCATAACATTGTATTGTAGGATTTGTTTTACAAATATAAAATATCTGAAAATGATAGCAGCAAAAATAAAAATGGAATTTTACCATGATTCTATTAAAAATTGCACAATATTGAATCTAGGCAAATTTGGTGTGATAAGATGCAAATCATTATATCTGTAGAAACTACTAAAATAATGTAAATGGATAAAGCTAAAAAGTCTTTAGAGAAGACAGAATAAGAAATTATATTTAATGCCAAAGAAGCCAGAAAAGGAAAAAGAGAACCGAAAACAGGTAGCACTATTAAAAAACAGAAAATAATCAAATTAAATGAAACTATATAATTAATGACATTAAATATATGTGTAGTAAGCATTCTGATTAAAGAACAGAGATGATGAGACTGTCTAAAACAGTAAGACCCAACCATTTTGTTGTCTCTATTTAAAGAGTCAGCAATTTAAGTAGCCACAACTAGGTTGAATGTAAAAGGATGGAAATACATACTAAGCAAATATTAATTATAAGAAATATGGTAAGCTTATATAAATATCAGACAAAGTTGATTTAAAGATACAGAATATTGTAAGATAAATGGGAACTTTCAGAATCATAAAATGGTTAATCTTCAAGAATATATGTAAATTCAAAATGTCAGTGAATCTAATTGTAGTTTTACAGGATACCTTAAGAAACCATTGACAAAGTAAAGGGAAAATAGACAAATCTACATTCACTGTTGTAGATATTAACACCTCATTTTTTACATACATAGAGTACCTACCAAACAATAACAGCAGACCAATAGTAATGTAGAAGTATTGAGCATGCAATCATATAACTTGATTAAAATTTATTTATATTAAACCTAAAAACAGTAAAATACAAGCTCCTTTCAAGTACACCTGCAATGTACACCAGGATGGACCATATAATGGGCCTTAACATGAGTCAAAATACGGTTTAAATATGTCTGGTCTGGCTGAATATTTCCATGAACATCACACCAGTCCACTATACAAATATATCAGATTAAACTGACTGAATGAGAAGAAAGTGGCAAGTATGTAGGATGCCTTGGTAAGACATGTGCAGTCTTCAGAATAGAAGACATACCCTATGAAGCTTAAAGGGCTTACCACAGTGCATTTGTTTAGGGGTCCAATGGTATGGAACATATTGGGACACCTCCTCCAAAGTGAAGGTGTACCTTTCACTTGGCATCACTAAAGAGGAAGTACAAAACTACAATATTTATTTAGATTATGAATACATCATATTCCACCCTTGGGAATTCTCCACTGTTTCACTTACGAAGTAACAAGGAAGCCTACCAATTTCGTGTGGGACCCAGGAAAGCCTCTGCTGGAGGTTGAGACTGAAATAAAATCAGCTCTTTCACTTGAGCTATGACACCCACCAGATTCTAAGAAATCAGAGGTATCTGCATTGAGAAAAGTTTCCATATGGGTTTATGCAAACCTAATAGGAAAGTGAGAATAGAGACCACTATGTACCTAGGATAATGGAGTTAAGCCATACCACCTACAGGAGATACATCAATTTAAAATCAAATACTGTCATGCTATTGGATTATGGTAGAGAAAGATCCTCTGATATCAAGAGACCATGGGACCAGAGTGTCTTTTGTCTTTGGTTCTGTCAGACCATCACATTATAATGTTTGGCAGTTCCAGCAACATTCTATTGTGAAATGTGGGTGAGGCATATAGGACCCAGGACAAGCAGAGCCAGAAGCCACAAGTGAGTTGCATGATCAAGTGAACCAGATACCATGCTATTCATGAATCTTGCATCAGTGCATACCTATAACACAAGACGGGGGTAGGGGGGCATCTTTTAAAATCAAATATGGAGGAAGAAAACATGAGTATTGTTCTTGGATGAACTTGATATGTGAATTCAAGTAAAAATGGACTGCTGCCACATTACAGCCCACTCAGGGGTAACCCTGAGGCATAGTTGTAAGGGTAAATTCTCCTAGTGGGCAGGGCTTCAAGTAAGTGTACGTGTTTGAAAAACAGCAGCCTGGCATTGGAATATATATTTGTGGAACTGCAAAGCATTTAGCTAACTGTCATGAATAGGATTGAAACACTTGGGACAAGGAAATATGGGAGAGAGGCATGCAGCTAGTTATATTGGAAGAGCAGGAACAGTGAAAATCTTTATATTGCATGTATACCCCAGAGTACATGCACCACTGAATAGGGGCGAAGTCCACAACTATGCAAAATGGCCTGGACAGTTAGCATAATCCAGCTTTTTACATTGGTCAGCTCAGTGCTGGCACAGTGGGCACATGAAAGGAATAGCTATGATGGCAAGAATGGTTTCTATACATAGGCCCAATAGCATGGGCTCTAAGGCTGAATTAGCTATTGCCACAGCCAATGTCTAGCTACCAGCAACAGAAATAGAGTTCTCAAGAATGTACTATCCTTTATGAGATGGTCATTTGATAGCTTTCCATAGGACAGTGATTCATTTTAATTGGAATAAATATATATTTTGGGCTTGGGGTTTTATTTCCTTCTTATAGGGCCTTATCCAGCAGAGTTTTCTGATAATTTACAGAGGGTTTAGTTTATGAGTGGATTACACATAAAATTGCATTGGACTAAGAGATCCACTTTGTAACTACATTGATTATCTATTGCTGCATAAGGATGCCCCAAAACTTGGTGACTTTAAACAATAAACATTTATTTTCTTACATAGTTAATCTAATAGGGAGTAAGTTGAAGGAAGCATGTTGTATGGCCTACTAGTACTTGAAGTCACATACTATCATTTCCATAATATTGTATTGGTTATATAGATTAGCCCCATTCAGTGTTAGAGGAAACTGCACAAATGCATGAATAAATGAGAATAATAATGAATGGACATGATCTTGGAGGCTGGCCTTTATAAGAGCCAAGATAGTGAGGCAGTGGGTAGTAGCCATGGGATTCACCAGCCTTATCACTTACAGTACTTCACAGAAGCATAGGCATACATTGATGAACTGATAAAATGGTCTTTTGAAGACACAGTTGATGTTCCCACTTGGGGATCTTATAAGAATAGCACTCTATCCAACCAGGATGCAGTGTATACCCTAACAAAATAGCCATTTTTTGATAGTGTTTCCCAAATAAATAGAATACATGGGTTCAGCAACCAAGAGATGGAAGCAATAGTAATCCCCCTAGTCATTACTCTCATTTATGTGTTTGGAAAATGTGTACTTCATGTTTCTATGAATCTAGCCTGCTCTTTGGGTCTAGACTCTCTTTGTTGCCTGCTCTTTGGGTCTAGACTCTCTTTGTTGACAAGATATCCTTTCTTTTTTTTGAACTGCTTTGGTCAAAAATTAATTCTCCCCATATGTAGTTCTATTTTTAGTCTCTCAATTAGATTCAATTTATCTGTGTGTTTATTTTTGCATCAATACCACCTTATCTTGGTTACTGTGGCTTATGGAGTAACACTTGAAATCATGGAGTACAAGTAATTTATCCATCATTTTCTCTCCCAAATTGACTATTCTAGATCTTATGCATCGTCATACAAACTTTTAAAATTAACTGGTCAGTTTCAGCCAAAAATCAACTTAGATTGTATTAAGATTGCATTGAGTCTACAGATTAACTTGGAGAGAATGGACATCTGTCTTAGGTTAGTTTTTCTATACTACAGGCTATGAGACTTTGATATACACACCCATGAGAATTCTTGGTGAGTGCTATTGAGAACAAGTCTTCATGGGTAGAGAAGCAGGTCTGGCCATATAAATCAGCTGGTCTTTGCTATATCTCTGTATATAGCAATAAATCAGCTGGTCTTTGCTATATCACTGTTCTCATGCTGTTAATAAGGACATATCAGAGACTGGGTAATTTATAAAAGAAAGGAGGTTTAATGGACTCACAATTCCACATGACTCGGGAGGCCTCATAATCATAGTGGAAAGCAAAGGAGGACCAAAGTCATGTCTTATATGGTGACAGGCAAGAGAGCTTGTACAGTGGGACTCCCATTTATAAAACCCTCAGATCTTGTGAGACTTCTTCACTTATTCTTGTGAGTTTATTCACTACCATAAGGACAGTATGGAGGAAGCCACCGACATAATTCGATTATCTCCACCTGGCCCCACCTTTGACACATGGGGATTATTACAACTCAAGGTGAAATTTGGGTGGGGACACAGCCAAACCATATTTTGCTCCTGGCCCCTCTCAAATCCAATGTCCTTACATTTCAAAACCAATTATGCCTTCCCAACAGTACCTCAAAGTCTTAACTCATTTCAGCATTTACTCAAATGTCAACAGTGCAAAGTCTTATCTGAGACAAGGCAAGTTTCTTCTGCCTATGAACTTGTAAAATCACAAGCAAGTGAGTTACTTCCTATATACAATGGGGCTACAGGCACTGGGTAAACACACTTATTCAAAATGGGAGAAATTGGTCAAAATGAAGGGGCTATGGGCCTCATGCAAGTCTGAAATCCAATAGGGCAGTCATTAAACCTTAAAGTTCCAAAATGATCTACTTCAACTTCATGTCTCACATCCAGGTCACACTGAAGCAAGTGGTGGGCTCCCACGGCCTTGGGCAGCTCTACCATTGTAGTTTTGCAGGGTACAGCTCCCTCTTTGCTACTTTCACAGGCTGGCGTTGAGTGTCTGCAGCTTTTCCAGGTACACGGTGCAAGCTGTCAGTGGATCTACTATTCTGGGGTCTGGAGGACGATGGTCCTCTTCTCACAGCTCCACTAGGCAGTTCCCTAGTAGGGACTCTGTGCCGGGGGATGGGGGTTCCAGCCAAATATTTTCCTTCTGCACTACCCTAGCAGAGGTTCACCATGAAGGCTCAGCCTCTGCAGCAGACTTCTGCCTGGACACTCAGGAGTTTCCATACATCTTCTGAAATCTAGGCAGAGATTTCCTAATCTCAATTTTTGACTTCTGTGCACCCCCAGGTTCAACCACTATGTGGAAGCTGCTAAGGCTTGGGGCTTGCACTCTCTGAAGCAATGGCCTGAACTGTATGTTGGCCCCTTTTAGCCACAGCTGGGACACAGGGCAACAAGTCCCAAGGCTGCACAAAACAGTAAGACCCTGGGCCTGGCAAATGAAACCATTTTTTCCTCCTAGGCCTCCAGGCCTGTGATGAGAGGGGCTGCTATGAAGACCTCTGATATGCCCTGGAGACATTTTCCCCATTGTCTTGTCAATTAACATTTGGCTCCTCATTATTTATGCAAATTTCTGAAGCCTGCTGAATTTCTTCTCAAAAATGCGTTTTTCTTTTCTATCACATCATCAGGCTGCAAATGTTCTGAACTTTTATTCTCTGCTTCCCTTTTAAACATAAGTTCCAATTCCAAACCATATCTTTGTGAATACATAAAACTGAATGCTTTCAAGAGCACCCAGGTTACATCTTGAACACTTTGCTGCTTAGAAATTTCATCCACCAGATGCCCTAAATCATCTCTCTCAAGTTCAAGTTTGACAAATCTCTAGGGCAGGGGACAATCCTGCCAGTCTCTTTGCTAAAACATAGCAAGAGTGACCTTTACTCCAGTTCTTCCAACAAGTTCCTCATCTCCATCTGAGATCACCAAAGCCTGGACTTTATTGTCCATATCGCTATTAGCGTTTGGTCAAAGCCATTCAACAAGTCTCTAGGAAGTTCCAAAGGTTCCCACATGTTCCTGTCTTTTTCTGAGCCCTCCAAACTATTCTAACTTCTGCCTGTTACCCAGTTCAAAAGTTGCTTCCACATTTTCAGATATCTTTACAGCAGCACCCCTCTCTACCAGTACCAATTTACTGTACTAGTCTGTTCTCACACTGCTAATAAAGACATACCTGAGAATGGGTAATTTATAAAGGAAAGGAGATTTACTGGACTCATAGTTTCACATGGCTGGGGAGGCCTCACAATCATAGCGGAAGGTGAAGGAGGAGCAAAGTCGTGTCTTACATGGTGGCAAGCAAGAAAGCTTGTGCAGGGGAACTCCCATTTATGAAATCATCAGATCTCATTAGACTTATTCACTACCACAAGAAGAGTCTGGTGGAAACTGCCCCTGTGATTCAATTATCTCCACTTAGCCTCACCCTTGACACTTGGGGATTATTGCCATTCAAGGTGAGATTTGGGTGCAGACACAGCCAAACCATATCAATCTCTAACAAAAGCCTCTGTCAATTGTGTGGGGGAGCTCTGGAGCTGGAATGAACATTCAGAATTTGCCTGCAGTAGGCCCCACATCATGCTAGGTTCACGTTACTGCCAAGCAAACAATAATGAAGTTGTGAGAATAATAAATAAGAAACAAAATAATACAAACTAGGACTAATGAATACAAAGCGCACATTTGTAAGCATTTTATAAAACCTTTTCTTCTGCATTGATGAGAAAATAAGGTAGCTATCAAGGAATAAGCATCACTTAACCAAGTTTGTGATGAGTATCTGTTTCAAGCTTCTATTTTATTCTTTTTTTCAGACATAAGTCCTCCTTTTTGTAATGTAAGAACTGACTACTGACACCTAGGTTTGTAGCTGTTTAGAAGAACTTGCCTCTTCATTTTAAATATAAATTATCTTATTCCATTTATCTCGACTCCAGGAGAATAAAACATGCTGTTGCCACTCCAAACTGGATAAAATGTGTTGAGTTCAAAAGGTTTAGAAGGGATTTATGGGGAGATAATCACACAGTGTGTTTTATGATTTGCTGTAAATTCTGTGGTTACAGCATACTAGGGCAAAGTGCTTATTCAGCATTATTAAAAGTTCAATATTGTCACTTTGCCCATTATTACAGAATCTGGTATATAGACTGGTATTTCCCCAGAGAGCAATTAATACTGAGGACTGCATAATTGCTGGTTTATTTCCATTTACAGTAGTTTTTAGTTGTACCCAAGGCCTGTTTATTTCATCTTAACATAGTTGGTGGCTGGAGGGTGGTGGGGTGTGTTGCGGGGATCTTCTTGGCTCCCTGTAATTGGAAAATATCCTTTCACTCTGCATTTCCAAACTCTCCCATTCTTAAACACTGAGCTCAGATGTCACATCTTTCATGAAGCTGTCACTTTGTCGCTTTTCCTTCAGTCTTCCTCTCTTCGGAACTCCAATATTTTTTTGGAGATTACTTTTCTTTATAAACTGATTGTGGACATCATATGCCAGAAATGTTTTCTAATTTGTATTGTCCATGATGGCTAGCAAATTCCATATGCATATAGAAAGGTATTTAGTGGCTTGATGAATTAGTCTCATTCAACGTAGTTAAATTGAGACAATATATAAGAAGAAAAACAAATATAAATTAGTTTAATACAGTGCAGTTTTATTTTTCTTTGCAAACAGTATGTCAAAATGTTGGGGCGAGTATTTTTAAAGAGTTAATTAAAATATTAAAATTGGCTATAAATATGTGATATAGCTGGCAGAGAATTTTGGTTATTGAAGATTGCAGAAGAATAAATGAATATTTTATGAAATAGTAAATCTGGGATGTATTTTAATGCAGAAAATTGCAAGTTGAATGCGTATTTACCACAATATGTTCAAATGAACTCTAAGAAAATGAAATCAACTATTGGGTTGAAATATTTTCAGCTATCTAAAAATGCAACATCAGTCCATTTTTTTTGCAGGCAAAGATCTCATTTTTGTTAAATATCTAAGAACTGGTAACTCTTCTCAGATTACAAAAACTTTTTCTAGACAGCTGGATCTTGAGCAGTAGCTGTGTCCCTCCATGATTGAAGCTTTTCTTAACCTAGGGTCTCACTGAACTTTTCTGAGCCTAAGGTCTCCCTGAACTCTGGAAACTCTTGTCTGCTTGCCCCTTCCGTCCACAGGATTAGCACCATCTTGCTTTTGCTAACCATGGCTTCCCAAATCTCTGTAATATTCCTTAAATTAATGTCTATCCAATGTGTGCTTTGTTTCTTTCTAGGACCCTATATCAGAAGCAATTTCTCCCCACATTCATACATTACATTTCCTGTTGAAGGACGTTTTGGATTTTGGAGGGGTTGATTTCCACATCCCTTTTTTGAATCTCTTTAACTTCTCTTTACTTGAAGATGTCAACCTGGAAACTACTTTTTTTTTTTTAAAGGACATCTTTATTTGTATTAACCTCTAACTTAAATATAGCATTTTCTTTCATTATAAATATAGATGGGAAACCATAGTGTTATTAGTGGTACATATGTTTTTGTTGCCAATAGAAATCCCAGGCATTTTTATTTCACATTACAGTTGTTGCAGCTATCTCAAAAAATGTTTACTGCTGCTTTGAGATTATGGTGGATATTAGACTTGCTGCTAGATTTTATTATTATTATTATACTTCAAGTTCTAGGGTACATGTGCACAACGTGCAGGTTTGTTACATATGTATACATGTGCCATGTTGGTGTGCTGCACCCATTAACTCGTCATTTACATTAGGCATATCTCCTAATGTTATCCCTCCTCCCTCCCCCCACCCCACAACAGGACCCGGTGTGTGATGTTCCCCTTCCTGTGTCCATGTGTTCTCATTATTCAATTCTCACCTATGAGTGAGAACATGCGGTGTTTGGTTTTTTGTCCTTGTGATAGTTTGCTGAGAATGATGGTTTCCAGCTTCATCCATGTTCCTACAAAGGACATGAACTCACCCTTTTTTATGGCTGCATAGTATTCCATGGTGTATATATGCCAAATTTTCTTAATCCAGTCTATCATTGATGGACATTTGAGTTGGTTCCAAGTCTTAGAGTCTCGCTCTGTTGTCCAGGCTAGAGGGCAGTGGTGCGATCTCTGCTCACTGCAAGCTCCGCCTCCTGGGTTCACACCATTCTCCTGCCTCAGTCTACTGAGTAGCTGGGACCACAGGTGCCCTCCACCAGGCACAGCTAATTTTTTTTTTTTTTTTTGTATTTTTAGTAGAGAGGAGGTTTCACCGTGTTAGCCAGGATGGTCTGGATCTCCTGACCACGTGATCCGCTCACCTTGGCCTCTAGAAGTGCTGGGATTACAGGCGTGAGCCACTGTGCTAGGCCCTGGAAACTACTTTTAACTCAATTGCATCTCTTTTAAAAAGAGACATAAAGGCCAGAACTTGAATCAGCAAGTCACTTAAAGTCAGAAGAGTTGTAGATTTACCACAAACTTTAAATTATAGATATGCTACATATATTAAAATACACTAAAATAAAAGCTGCAATTTCATGAGAAAAAAATAATGAATAGGTAAAAGCTTAAGGAACCTCCCAAATACGACAATCCAAGTTTAGTAGTTTTTAAATGTTTGTAGAGATTTCAAGTCTGTGTAGAAACTCTATTTTCTCTCTTTCAGTTATTTATTGCTAACAATGCTTATTTTTGTAATTTAAGATTTTCAGTGATATAAACATTTATTAAGCACAAAATTCTTAGATAACTTAAATATGGTGTCTGTCTTCCAAGAGTTTGCCTGTAATTCTGATTCTGCCTCCTCCTTAAGCACCTGTAAACTGCCTCTCACACTTAACTTTCTACAGTGACTATTCTTTCAAAAGTCATTAATGACCTATTTAGTTGTTAAATTTAGCCCTGGATTTTTCTTTGTTCTCCTGGGTTTTGTAGTAGTGCTTCTCCTTTTCTATCTTGAAACTATCGCCTTTCAAATCTCCCATGAATTTGTTTACCTTGATTCTGTCCTTTTCACTGACCTTTCTGTACACATGTCACTTTCTCTTGCTCTTTTCTCTCTATTTTTAACTTCTGTCTCATCCTGGGCTCTCAGAAAAATATTTACCATTACCAACTCATATCCTGAATTCTGATTCTGTATTTCAGTCTGTCTGCTGGGTATCTATTTTTGATGTCATAAAATCATCTGTGTCTACATTCTTAAGTAAAATTTTTGCATTCCACCTTCTTACCACTGAAATAAAACCTTCAATTTCTTTCTAAGTTAGCATAGTTTAGTGCAGAAGTTGAAAAATTATGGCCCGTGGATCAAATCCAGGCTGCCACCTGTTTTTATACCGTGTGCAAATAATGTTTGTTATATTTCAAATGGTTGAAAAAATGAAAGGAGAATAATATTTCATGACATGAACATTTTATAAAAATCAAATTGTATTCATAAATAACATTTTAAAGGAACACAGCCATGCCTATTCCTTTACTTGTTGTCTAAGGCTTCTTTTGACCTATAATGACAGAGTTGAGTAGCTGTGACAGAGACAATGTGGGCTGCAAAGCTTAAAATATTTAATATCTGGTCATTTAGAGAACAAGTCTATTGACTCCAGTTTCAGTGGATGAAGCATGAGTTTATAAGTAGACCGATGGAAATAAATATAAATTTTAGATATTCTTTCCCAGGAGGGATTTCAGGGCGTTAGTTAACACTAAGGAACCTCAGTTTTCTCATCTGTAACACTGCAATGACAATAGTCAAGTCCTTAATGAAGTTTATTTTATTTAAAGTCTTAGACTAATACTGTAGATTTTTAATTAACCTCACAGTTTCTTCTTTCTTATTGGTCTTGTGACGCAATGACAGACAAAATATATTTTATTTTGGTACTAGCTCAGAAATATTTCATAACACCTCTGTTATTCAAGGCTGTTTCAGATCAAGTGAAAGAAACTCAGCTTAAATTAACTTAACCAAACAGCCATTATATTATATAATTATATACAATTTTTAGGGTTTGATTTTTTCATTATATATACACATATATATTTTATATATAAACATATATGGTTTATAATGTATTCTATCTATATATAGTGAGTTGTACATATGGTATTATAAAAGGACTTCTTTAAAGTGATGTTAGAAAAATTGTTTTAACATTTTATCCTAGTTACAAAATAACTTCAGTTTATTTAAAGGCCTAAATCTGAAAGTAACAACTATGTGATAATAGAAATACGTAGCATAATCTCTGTGATCTCTATTATTATAATTCATGAAAGACCTTTGTTCTGAGTCTTCCATTGCATCCAAAACCTCAGGTATTTGTCAACACAGGAGCCACTTTTAGATTTATCTAACAACAGTTTTCAGAACACAGTAATTTTGTGTTCTTAAACATGTTTTAGAGTGACCACTTTTTACATTTTATGCCATTTAGCTAAAGGGAAAAATATTTTAATTTATCCTCTGTTTTTTCATTTGTATGCTTTTAAACCTCTTGTTTTATCTTAGTTTTTCTCCTTTTTTTCTCCACTCTCTCTACTCTGTCTCTAATTCTAGAAAGATAAGTAGATAGATATTGCTATCTATATAAATATATATTGATATGTCTCTCTGTATATATGCAGATAGTGAGAGAGCTAGACATATGTCTATCTAGAGTGAGGGAGAATAGTGTTTGACTTTTTAACTCCAAAAATTGTTTTAGGATTTACCCTAGATGTAAGCCACATATCCTATTGATTGCTTCTTGCTACTGTAGGGTATTCCATAGTGTATGTTTTATATACTTAAGACATACCCCTAGAATAGACACTGAAGTGGCCAACAACTCTTTTTTGTTACAGAGTGCTATAGCAACATTTGATTTCTCTTCTTGTCAACTATTGCAATAGTTTCTTTGTGGTCCATTCTAAATTGAGCTAGAGGCTAATGTTTCTTCTACAAACAGAAAATTATTTATAAAATAAAATTCTTTGACACAGCCTCATATTACAGAAGTCCTTAGAAGAAACAATATAAAACAAAGGTTTAAAAAAACTTATTTTTATTATGGCACATGTAGTATTTCCTGGGAAATACTTATGCACAAATAAATATATGGGAGGTGGTTCAGAGAAACATATATTAAATTCATGTGAATGACTTCCTGTGAGTTCAAAATCAGCCTGGCCAACATGGTGAAACCTTGTCTCTACTAAAAATATACAGCTTAGCTCGGCATGGTGGCAGGCGCCTGTAATCCCAGCTACTTGGGAGGATGAGGCAAGAGAATCGCTTGAACCTGGGAGGCGGAGGAGCTTTTCTGTGCATTACAAAATAAAGAATGGAGGTTGGTAACAGTATTAAAATCCCATTATGTTTTACAAAGTGGTATTAGATATATTTATAAACAATCTATGTAGATGCCTGAGGTGGTATTAGTCGTCTCATTCCCAGATAAATTTTGTTGTATGCGCTAAACTACCATTCTTTTGGATTTTATAATATAACCAAATACATTTAGAATCTAGAATCATCATAATTATCAAAACATCTGTAAGTATAAGCCAACGTGACCTCTGTTTTGTGATGAAATATACTTTAAAGAGAAAACAGAATAAATTATGCTACTCAGCAGACAAATATATTTATTGAAAAAAACATGATATATAGATTGCTGAGGTGAACATTTCTGATATTAACATAGTTGCTGATTACACAAGGTCTGACTGAGGAGGAAAACAAGTGTTATTGCCAAGACGGTGTGTGGAAAGATCATTTGCCAAAGAGATGTTTCCACCAAGAAGCTTCCTAGATACAGAACCTGAAATAAATGAGAAGAGGCATAATATTGGTGGGTTCTTCAAAGTTATCATGTAAGAGCTGAAAGAGAGCCAAAATAGATTCTTCTTCTGGGAATTCTCCTATAGAGCATCACAAGAGAGTGTGACATGAATATCAATCACTATTAGAGCATTCAAATAACTCAAAAAGGCAAGATAGCGTCAATGGATATTGGGAGTGGGTGGGAAACAGTTGACACATTTGAGCAACTTTAAAATATTGTTATTTAAAGTTGGCCCCCAAATGTTAAAAGACAGGAGTTTGGAATCAGATTGACCTGGGTTTAAATCCTAGAGTGAACACACTGATGTGACTACAATAGCAGGTCAGTTTTAAACCAAGACCAAGCCAAACCAAATATAAAATTCCAAAGTGATTTGGAAGAACAATATGATGTTTGCAAAGGAAATATTTAAAAACAATTACAGATTTACTGAAAGCCCCTAAGGACATAAAAGAGTTGAGAAAAAGGAGGGTGACTGAGGATATTTGAGGGCTCTTTCTTTAGAGAGAGTTGCATGTGTGCTATGATTCTCCACCACCCCAAAGCAGAGGGGTGAGGGTACTTACCCCCAACCTCAATTCTAATGAAAGATGCTTTGATAAGATCCCTTGGAGTGTTTGGTATGTGCTTCCTATAATTGTAAGAAAATAGCAGAGTTAACTCTTATTGAGGAATATAAAGGCTATAGATGTCAGCTTGAGGCAATAGGGCAAAGAGGTGAGAGCAGGAGAGAGAGATAGAGAGAGAACATCCAATGTTGCTCCTCCTTGGGTGCTGTATGTTACAATGGCAAAATTTAAAAAGTAGGAATTAATGTCTTCATCTATGAGCACATCCACAACCTACCTCACTGTTTACATCCAAGGAATTTAAATCCTGTTCATTTTATACCCTAATGCATTTCCTACATCCATTAGTTTTCTCTATTCTAACTGCCACCATCTTAGTCACCTAGCAAAAACATGCTGGTGGGGGGGAGAAAGAGAAAGAGAGAGAGAGGGAGAGAGAAAGAGAGAGAGAGAGAGAGAGAGAGATTGATTTCCATGTCCACACTGAGCAATAGATAAAGTTATGCCAAAGACAAGAAGGTGGAAATATTTCACCAGCCCTAGATGTGTGTGATTTGACTTGGAGAAAGAACTAGCCTAAAGTAATTTACAAGACTGACTAGGAGAATACCTACAAGCATGATGGACCCTCAACAGAGAAATTCTGAGTGGAATAAACTTCTAAAAGCCAGGGTTTGAAGGAAGAATGACATACCAAAGAAGATACTTTTTCATATCTGGGAAGGTGTCATCTTCTGTTTAGGACAAAGTAAGGATGGCAGAGTATGAACTCTGAATAACATGCCAATGTGATGAGGCAAAGAAGCATTCACTCTGATTATCTGATGGGTGAAGGGGTTTCAAGTCTCCCAACAGCAATGCCTGTTTAACAAGAACTTCATTTTACCCTTACTTGTCTCCCTCAATGTACCCATTTTGCACCTCTGTCAGGAACTAAATAGAAATTTTAGTTTTCAAGCCGAGAATTCCTACTCCTCACACTGGAGAAATGAGATTTTAATTTCACTCAATATTCATGTTTGATGCATTGAATTAAGACTGTGTGATTTCAGTAACTGTAGGGTGTTCCATTAGATCTTAGTAAACAGAGAAGTTCATAAGGCTTGACCACATTTATTCCATGACAGGAGAAAAACTACCTCTACTGACTAAATATAGAGAGACAGTGAGGGACAAGAATAAAAGTCCATTTTAATTATATTTCACAATTCTAGCTTGTTCAAAAGCACCCACTGTATTACATGGGACAAGTTCACCGCCCTGAGCTTCAATTTTCCCATCTGTAAAATAAGGATAATAGTAACTGCCTGAGAGGGCAAGCAGACAATTAGAAGAAATTAACTGTATTTAGAGTTCTATTTATCATTCCACAGTACCTGAAGCACATGAATTTCTGATTAGTGTTAGTCTCTTTATCTCCTCCTCTCTGTTGTAGTCATAGATTATGGAAAACCTTTCTGGCTTTTCTCTCATTAAAACAATCTAAAACTCTCAGCAATTTCAAATTCTACATTTGTACTTTTACATCTGAATAAAATGCACTAATTGTGACAGGGTCTTTCTATTCCCACTTGAATTAAAGCATGTAGATCAGCCATATTTACCTCTAAACTTTGTTTCCAAATTATATCATGAGTTCCTGACATACATATTCAACTCTCTACTAAAGAATCTCCCTTAAATGCTGGGCAAATATCTCAAATTTGCTGTCAACATCTGAATTAATGTCTCACCCATTCAAAGCTGCTCCTCCTTTGGTGCTATGTGTGTAGCACAACTTAAAAAGTAGGAATTAATGTCTCATCTTCATCTGTGAGCACCTCCACAATCTACCTCACCATTTATACCCAAGCAATTTGAATCCTGTTTATTTTGTACCCTAATGCATTTCCCAGATCCGTCAGTTTTCTCTAACTGCCACTATCTAAGTCATCTAGTGACAACACACAATGGGTCACATTTACTTCCAAAAATTTGACTCCATCTCCTATCCTTTGCTTAAAGTTATTCACTAATTTATAAGATCTTCATGGTGTGTATCTTGACTGATTCACTCATCCAGGCTATGCTATATACTTGACCTTGACACCACTGAGCATGCCATTTTTTCTGTCTGAAACACCCCATGCCGTACTTTTCATTTGTTGAAAATCTGTTCCTCTGTTGTAATTTTGTTTAAGAGACACTTCCCTAAGAGGGATTTCTTTGAATGTCAGACAAAGATATGTGTGATATTTAGCTGGTGTCCGCTGGGATGTCTAAACTGATTATTTAAGGCTGATATTTTTCCATTCTGAATGTTTAGTGCCTATGTATGTTGAATATTACTCTGAGTTTAGACCCAGACACTGTAGAGTCTCCTAGCATATTATTATTATTCTATTATAAATCTAATCAAACTTCCATATACTTACTTTTCAGTCTTACCTGCTAAAAAGTAAGCTCCTGAAGGGCAAGGACTGGGCCTGTTTTCCACATAATCCTCAGTACCTAAACATAGCCAGATTCATGTAATATAAGAAATAGTTATGGAATAATTAATATAAATCCAATAATTTTGTTGACTACTTTGTTTGCTGAATGTTCTATATTCCTTTTAGAGTCTCATTAATGTGGTAAATTACTAGGGCAATATTTTAGCAAAATAATAGGTAGCTGCCAAAAAATTTGAAACAATATTACTCTCTAACAGAATTTTCACACAATAGATGGGATTAGTCACTTATTGGAGGAAACAAAATATCTGACATTGTGGGACAGCAGATTTGGAACACCAATAGTCTAATCATTGTAAACTGAAGCTAAATGCCTGAAGAAATCTAAGAATTCTATAACAGTATAGGAAGAGAAAAATTAGCTCGTTGTATTATTTCCCTGATGAAGAAAGGCTATGTGAATATTGTCAGCCTACAGACCAGAAAAAAACAACAACAAAACCCCTCAAGATCTAGAATTTTGCTAACTGATATTAAACACCAGACAATAAAACTAGTGCCTTTCCCACAGACCAATCCCTGCGAGAGAAATATATCTTTGTTGCAGAGATAGCTGCATCATACCACCATATTCCATTGCCACTACATACAAGGAATATGTAATTGACATTTCTTTTCTAACACTATGTTTATCCATCAACTATAGAATTGTAATCTGACTTTCTAGGCCTCTATTCCTATAGAGAGATAATAGTGTTTTAGCAATTCTTTGTATAAAAATTGTAGTTATTATTGAAAATCAACCAACTGGCATTCAGGGTTGTATTATACATCAGTCTCTCATTGTTCAGTTAACTTTGGTTCACTCCTAAAAGACACAACAGATCTTGGTATGGTGACAAAATTGGGTCCTTAAGTCTGAAAATTTGAGAGCCAAGCTCTGGACTTTGGTAAATTTTCCAAGATGCTTTGAATATAATGGTAAACATAAGGATGAGAATAATGATGATAAGAAAATTATCCTTCATTATTTGTTTATTATGTAGACAATACCATGATTAATCTGTACTGTCTATTCTTTACAATAACAATCTGATAAATTATACAATCTTACTTCTTCAGAGGAAAAGACTGAGGTTTAAGAAATTACAAAGTCACTTAGAAATTAAATGGTAAATTCAAGATTCAGTCACAAGTCTGTTAGAATCCAGACCCCAAGCTCTTTCTCTCTATGACATATTATCTCACAGCTCTATTTTCACAGCTTTAGACATTTCTTTGCCTGGTAACACAACAGTCCTGCCGTGTTGTTTTCATTTAACCTTCAATAATTTGTTTTAACATGCAAACAAAAGTAAGTATAGTCCTTGAATCATTTCAACCATAATTTTCAAGTGAAATACTACATAAGGACTTACAGTTTTGAATCTACTAGGTACTAGCTAATAAAATTGTGTTAATCAGTTGTGATTACTTGCTATGTTGTCACCAATGTAAAACTCATTCTTATGCTCAGTGCATGCCCCTCACTTTCTATCAAATATATCTGGTAAATCCTACAGTTAAAATTAAAAAGGGGCAATTTATTTAGAATTTAAGGCAGATGCATTTGTAAACCTTAACTGAAAGTTCGCTTACTTCCCTGTTAGGCCATTGGTCGGGATCACATATTTGTTTCAATGCCATTCTCTTGAGATACCTAATATGGAGTAGGAAATGGAGATCTAAACATTTGCATCCATCCAGAGACAACAGGCAACCATGAATTCCTGAACAGAGGAAGAAGATTTTCCCAAAATCTATTTTTGGGTTTATAATACACAACTTGGGTAATCTGAAAGTGGCAGATGTTTTCATTTTAGAGCAAGAAGTGACCCTCAAGGATAAATTTAACTCTCACATTTTATAAAAGAGAAAACACGGACCCACATGGAAGAAGTGGGAATTTATTTCTTGACATTTTGTTTTCCTCTTTCTTCTTTCCTGTGCTGTAGCATACAATATTGTTATTTTTGTAAGACCTTTGTGACTTTTTTCCTCTATGTGGAACAGTCATGATTGGGGGATGTGACACATCTTCTAATGCTTTATTTAGACCGTTATTAAGAGCATTTTTACACTTTTGTGAAGTTCTTTTATTTTATTAGTGTCTTTCTACCTCAATTTGGTGAGGAAGTACTTGCTGGTGGGAGGTAAAATGACATGTATAGAGGCAAAGTTAATTTATTTAACTTCTCCACGAACTCTTAATTCCACCTCCAAAAAAATTTAGGTTTAAAAATGTTTAAGCAAAATTCTACTCTGGTATAAATTCAGACATAGTTTAGTTAGTGATTACCTCTCATTCTACTCTTTAAGCAAGTTTCTTAAGGTAGGTCGAGACAAGTGAGAAAAGGGAGGAGGAGGGAAGGGCAAGGTCAGTTGGGAATAGGGAAGCAGCCCCATCTAGGGGAACACAGGCACAACATGGCCCAAAATGCTCTCTATTCGCCTAGCTAATTCTCCTGGGATGAGGCCAATAAAAAAGATGACAAGGTTCCAAGAGATTCTGTGTGACCATAAAAATAACTTATCATCATGGATATTTAAGCTACCAGCCCTAACTAAATGGCTCCAAAGTCAACTGGATCTTAGAAGGATTTAAATCCTGTAGCCAGAAATTGGATCACTACAAACAAAGAGCTTGCTTCCCCAGTCATTTCATTTACTTTACAATCATGCTTCTATAGCATTTTACAACTTTCAACTTTTTTGTAGCACACATTGTTTTATGAAAGGGTTTTACTGTAGTTACAAAGTAAATATGAAACATAATAGAGCATCCAGGTAGCAAAGAGTTAAATCACATAATAAGGCAATTTATAAGGGAGGAGATAAATAGCTTTGGGAGGACTGGGTCTGCAAAGCATTTCCAGGAAGCCATGATTAATTGTTCATAGAAATAAATCCCCATTCTCTTATGAGAGCAGTATTATGTTCAGAGGTCTTACATATCCACGAGGCTCCCTAAGGAAGATAAATTATACTGACTTTAACACTGAAACAGAAATAGAAGGACATTAGTAAATCAATAACGAATTATATAGAAAAAATATTGAATTTATTTTCCATTTACAGAGAAATACATGATCTTTGAACATGTTACCCACTTTGAATGGAAAGTGGAGTTGTTTATTTTTTTGGTTTTTTGTCTTGATTTTTAAATAACTATTAGGAGACGTGAGGATTTTAATTTTTTCACTTGGTTTTAATTTGGAAATCCATTCCAATGCTTTGTGTTTTAACCAATAGTGAGTCAAATTACATAGGGTCCTATTCAATTATACTGCTGGTTAACTATATTGAGTGGCTACTATTTGTCACTCATTCATGTATTCGGCAAATATTTGTTGAGAGTATATTATGTGTCTGTCACTGTTGTAGATCCTGATATTAATAAAACAACAGTGAAATAAAAATACAGAGAGACTACCTTCAAGTTGCTTGTAATCTTGAAAAGACAAAAATTACGCACAGAAAAAGCATTATTCAGTAGTAGAAATACAGTAAGTTTAGGGGGCATAGACAGAGTGATAGAGTTTTCTATCATAGATAGAAGACTCAGGAAAGGTCTCCTTGAGATGGTTTATTTGTCTTGAGTGAAGTTAGGGAATAAGTTATTTGACTATCTTGGGGAAGAATATTCCAGAAAAGTAAACAAGAGGGGCAAATGCTTTAAGATGCAATATGTTATGAGTTTGAGGAATTGCAAGGTCAGGTTGGCTCAGTGACCATGGGGGAGATTGATAGGAAAGAGGCCAGAGAGGTAGTAGGGAGTCAAATCACATTAGGACTTGAAGGAAGCCACTGAAGCTTATAGCATGGGAGTGATACAATCTGATTTGCAATTTAGAAATATCTCCTCTGTGAATAATAGCCGATGGGAGGACAAAGGCAGAAGCAGAGAGATCATTCATCAGTTACTGTAATTGTAAAGAATCATATTCTCATGGCCTAAGGAGATTACAAGGGAAAAAATGAAAAGTGGTTATATTTCAAATATATTTTGGCATGTCAAAAACCATACTAAAGCCTTTATATGTAATATGTTACTTAATAAGACCGGATGAGGAAGACAGATACTATCATGTCCATTTCTACATGAGAAATTTGTAGCTGAAAAATGTCAAGTAACTTTTTCAATGTTCCTGTACTAGTAAATGATAAAATTAAAAATGGTTAAACCTCTTTTGTCTATTTCTATTGCTTGAGTGTTTAGTCACAGTAAAACTTTGCCTTTTCTTTAACCTCATCTACAAATTAGGTCATTAACAGTAGGACAAAAAGAGGAAAATGGGCTCAAAATATTAGCTAGAGTTGTAATAAAATACAACTTTTCTTTTCTGTTAAATTGGCCTTTTATTGCTGATCATCAAGTATGGATCTCCTGAACTACCTTGGAATAAAAGTATTAGTTGCAAGACTGGAGGTGGTAAGATTCTAAGAATTCAGACAGTGAGCATGTAGACAAAGGAAAAGAAGAATGTCACATATGCCTCCATACCAACACATAATTATAGGAACAAGTACTAATTAGGTTTTATTTATTCTTTTTGGTTGAAGCTCCGCCTCCCGGGTTCACGCCATTCTCCTGCCTCACCCTCCCCAGTAGCTGGGATTACAGGCGCCCACCATCATGCCCAGCTAATTTTTTGTATTTTTAGTAGAGACGGGGTTTCACCGTGGCCTCGATCTCCTGAACTCGTGATCCGCCCTCCTCGGCCTCCCAAAGTGCTGGAATTACAGGTGTGAGCCACCGTGCCTGGCCCAAGATATTCTATATAGAAGATTATGTCTTCTGCAATAAGACTATTTTAATCCTTTCTTTCTAATCTGGATGCCTTTCATTTATTTTTCTTGACCGCCATAGTACACATTCTTGACGTCTTCCTGATTTTTGAGAAGCATGAATTTTCATCACTAAAGGTATGTTTGTTGTGGGTATTTCATATAAATCCTTCGTCAGGTTGAAGAAGTTGTTTGCTGACAGTTATTCTTTATTTAAATAATGAATTTGTGTTAGATCATGAATGTGTTTGCCAGTGTTTTTCCTGTTTCTAATAAGATGATCATGTGATTTTGTATTTTTATACACACACACACACACACATAATATATATATATATATTGCTTACTTCATCTTTATGTTAAACCAACTTTGCTTTCTGAGATAAATATGACTTTGATATGATGCAAAATACTGTTGTATGTTGCTGGTTTTAGTTTACTAGCATTTTAGTCAAGAATTTTCCATGAGTGTTTGTGAGAAATATTGGTCTTTTGTTTTTCTTGGGTTATCTTTATCTGGATTAAGTATCAGAATAATTCCAGCCTCACAAAATTGAGTTGGTCAATGGTCTTTGATATTAGATTTCATAAAATTGAAATCTAATAATCTTAATTTTATACTAACACCTTCTTTCATTTGATAGAATTAATCCAGGCCTGAGCTTTCCTTTGTGGAAATATTTTCAATTACTAATTTAATTTCTTCATGTTTTGTAAGTAAATATACTGTCCCTGACTTGCAATAATTAACCCTACAATTTTTTGACTTTATCATTGGCTTATTGCAACATAACTCCATTCTAAGTCAAGGAGCATCTCTATTCAGATTTTCTTTTTCTTCTTAAGTAAGTTTTAATAATTTTCGTCTTCCTAGAAATTTTTCTGTTTCATCTAACTTGTATAATTTGCTGGTATACAGTTTTTCATAATAATCCCTTACAATCTATTTTTATTTATTCAGGGTCACTAATGATATCCCCCTTTTCATTATTATTTTTGGTAATTTGTGTTCTCTAATTTTTTTTAATTGTAAACTTTGAGTTCAAGTCTCTGTATTATTTCTGATTTTTCAGTTGGTTCTATCAATCATTAAAAGTAGAGTTTGAAAGTTTCTAGTTTTTATTGTTGGATTGCTTATTTCTCTCTTCAATTGTGGCAATTCTTATTTTGCTTCATGCATTTTTGGCCTGTCTTATTAGATACCAATATATTTAAGTTGTTTTATCTTCCTGATGCACTGAAAATTTTATCATTATGAAATTGACTGGTTGTCTGTAATAATACATCTTACCTTAAAGTCTATTTTATCTGATACTGATCTAGCACTCCAGCTCTATGATTTTTGTTTATCATTTGTAGAATGTATCTTCCCATTAAAATCTATTTTTATATTTTAATTTAAGGTAGATATCCTGCAGACAACTTACAGTTGGTTTTACCTATTTTATACATCCAATCCAATAATATTTGACTTTTGATTGGAGTAATAAAGCTATTGTTACTACAACTACTACTATCATATATTATTATCATTTGAATCCAAATATTCTTTCTTCTGCTTTTGAGCTATTTTAATAACTTTGTCCTTTCAGTTTTGGCATTGTGATGTTGTGCAATTCAGGAGACTGGAGAGATCAGTAGGTAGAGTATGAGGATTTTATTGAGTGCACTCAGACCCAGAGGATTAACATCCAAAAACTGGGCCCGGAACAAAGACAGTACTTGACTTTTATACACACTTCTAAAAGAGAGTGGGCTAGCCTGAAACAAGCTTACAGTGGTGCAAAGTGTAGAGGCATGAAAGCAAGGATACAGAGGCAGAACAAAGGCAGTTAATCAAATTGTGACAAGTTCATAATTCAGTTTTACATATGACCCTTGCTATGCAGCCCAGATGGCTGTTATCCAGGCTTGCTCAAAAGAGCCTTTCACGGGCTTATCTCATAACCTTCACTATGGCACTGAGATGGCTGCAGCCCAGGCCTGCTCAAGCATGTCTTATAACCTTCACTGTGATGCTTAGATAAGATAGAGTACTTGAAGTTACTAGTTACAGAAAACATGAATCTATAACCTTATAAAACTTGCAGAGCAAGGTACAATCACACGGAGGGGGATGGAATTCGAGGGGAAGGTTACTTTTTCTGGGAGAAAATGTGCTGGGAAAGTCTCAAGAGCACATCCCTTTGAGTCTTAGCTTCTTAGATAATGTTATTGAGACTTCGCCCGGGCCTGGGCTTTGCCTGTTACTGCCTTTAGAATGAGTCAGTCTAATATAGAAAGGTTATTTTCCTTTTTTTTAATTTTATTTGTCTTTATTTCTTGAATTTCGTGACTCAGTGAAACTTTAGATTGTCCCATTTTTATAATTTTTACAGCCTTATTGGGGATTTCTTTTGATTAATTGCTTTTTTATTTTTCTTTAATTATTTTAACAGTTTTTTAGTTCTTTCACTGTATCTATAAAAATGGCTTATTATTATTATATTATGTCAATATAATTAACAAAGTGGGTGAATTTATTTTTGCTATTTTGTAATTTGTTTTAAAGATATCTCCTTTTTCAAATTGTGTCTGTTGCTCTGTGGCTGCACTTTTTGAGCTAAAAATATATATTTTTAGCATAGAATATTCACTCATTTATTGATTTCCTAAATGTGTTTTTTGGTTATTTTTTGAATGATTGTTTTAAGGATTATATTATATATAATAATATATACCTTAATTAATCATCATGTACTTCATATTAATATTAACTGAACTTTGGTTGAATAATTAACCTTTTTGCAAGATACATTCATTCCTCTCCTTCCTTTTGCTAAAGTTGTCATATATTCATTCTATTATAAAATTCAATAGTACATTTTTACATTATCTTTCCATCTTTTTCTTCCTCTATTTTTTGCACTAGATAATTTTTGTTGATCAGTCTTTATTTGACCGTTCTTTCTTCTGCTTTTGAGCTATTTTAACAATTTTTTCATTTCAATTTTAGTATTGTGAAACTCTATTTTATCCAATTTCTATAATTTTTACATCCTTATTAGGGATCTCT
Source organism: Pongo abelii (assembly GCF_028885655.2). Taxonomy (NCBI): domain Eukaryota; kingdom Metazoa; phylum Chordata; class Mammalia; order Primates; family Hominidae; genus Pongo; species Pongo abelii. The sequence continues at coordinate 29,825,594 of NC_071994.2, read as the reverse complement.
GTTAATTGCTTTTATATTTTCCTTTAATTCTTTTAACAGTCTCCTTTAGTCCTTTGAATGTATCTATAAAATGGCTTTGAAGCCTTTCTCTGCTAAATCTAATATCCGTTAATACTCAGAGAAAAATTTTGTTGACTCTTTCTTTGTTTCTTTGTTTTCCCTGTGTAGGGGATACCTTTTTTTTTTGTTTCTTTACATGACACTTAAGATTTGTTGAGAACTAGGTGATTTAGATAATATATTGTAAAAATTCTGGACTATAATGTTTCTTCCTTGAAAGGTTTGTTGTTACTTTTGTTGGTTTCACTTTTTCCTTAGTAACTTGCTTCAGCGAAATCTCTGCAATCTGTATTTCATATAATATGTGGACACTCAAGTATCTGCTCCATTTATATATGTGCTGTTAATTTTTTAGGTCTCACTACTTTGTGGTTGTTCCTGTGTTTGACAAGTTTTGTTGTCAGCCAATGAATGGACTAATGTTGTGTTCAAATTACATGAGCCAGTAAGGCTTCCAATCTCTACCAATAGGAGGGTGAGTAGCTGAGGAAATGCATTCAAAGTTTGAGCCATTTGTAAATCTTCTCTATCAGACTCTTTCAAGTATCCCTATGCACAAGCTTACAGCTTAGAATCAACCAGGAGTGTGTGAATAGATTGACTTTCTCTGGTCTCTTCTGCATATGTGATTAGTCTTAGTCAGAAATATACCTGTTTCTCAACCACACAATATCAGACTCATAGACTTGATATGTTGACTTCCTCCATTTACCTATATCTGAAAAGTATTGTTGGGTGTTGGTGTCACCTACCAATCTAAATAAGTAAATTCATTTTGCCTGCTGCAGAGAATCTGTTAGTTCTCATGGTCTGATCCATTCTGGCAGAACAATCATGCTGAACTAGGTGGGGAGAGAAAATGTGATCATACCCAGGCCAAAATGCCACAGATCTCTGCTTTCTTACTCAATGTTCAGCAATTTTTAAACCATTATTACTTTTAAGATTGTTGTTTGGCTTTGGTTGATTTTTGCAGCTCAAACATTATTTTCTTGTTTTGTCTTGTTTTGGCCTGTTTGGCTTTATCAAATTGTTTTTGGGAAAAAGATTTGACAGTCTCTGCAATTATAGCTGTAATTTCCACTACTCCAAAAAAAGAGCAATTTTATTTTGATCAATGAAAGAAAAGCAGGGTTACAGTATGGGTTTGAGGATCAAACAATTTACTTCCAGATTGCATGATATACTGCTTTCCTGAATTCTTTTTTCAAATGTAATACATAACTTGTTTAAAACACTAAAAGGTCAAAGCTTGCACCACATACTATGGAGGCATAGATTCTGAGAGTACTTGCCATCAAGGAGATTTTTTTTCATCTTTGAAGCACATTAGTTTAAGAAGTTATTTATTTTTTATTGTTTTTTGTTTTTTTCCTCCATCCATCTCTTGTAAGAAAGAAGGCCCATGCCTGGCCAAATTGCATCTTCAGCTGCTCAAAAATTTGCTCTGCTTTCCTGTCTCCCCATCAGGGGATATCATTAGCTAAAGCAATTCAATTATCATACTCTTTACTAAAACCCTACAAGAACATAGAAGTGGGTTAAATTGGGAAATCTGATGCAAGAACAATATCTTAGAGATAATCATCTCACTTTAACAAAATAACTCTTTATTTAAATGGGGTAGGATAAAAATTAACATGCATTTTAAATGCCTTCACCTGCATCACTGATTGTATCATAAGTTTCTTAAATCTAACCAATGCAACAATTGTGGTTGACTCAAGTGTTTCACTAGACTTTTTCTGTGAATTAGAATATTAAAATTCTGAAGTAGCAACAAAAAAGCCATTAGGTTTTGCTTGAAAATATACAAAAGGTCTAAAAAAACTATGTAGTGATAAGGCACTATATATTTAAAATCCTAAATTTATAGATTTATTTTTATTTAACTATATAGGTTATTTTTGTAGCTTTCTGAGACAGATAGTGCTACTTATACCCCAATATCCATTCTTCTCACCTTTCTTTTGGTAATAACATTACTTCAGTTTTATCACAGTTTTTACTTGTCCAGCTAGAGGGTACATTTTTCTATATACTTTGCATCTAGCAGTGTTTATAAAACTGGGCTTCAAAGAGGTTAATTGGCACATCAAGTATTACACTGTTATTTTTCGTGGAGTTGAAATATAGTCATATTCTTAATTTCTAATAAAACTTTTGGTGGTAAAATAATTTTCTAAAACGTCTTTTCAGAATAGAATATGTTAACTCAAAATTAGCTTCAGTTTCCTTTTTCCTTTTTTTGGATTTCTATCTTAACAGCCACTAATCATATTCATGTTTTTTTTTTCTTTCAAATATTTCTGAACAAAACAAGAACTACCCTCAGTGAAGAGAATATATTCTTATTCATTTTAAACTGAATCCTTCTTATATAATCTAATAAGGATCTACAAATGGTCAAGGAAGACTCACTATTCAAAAGGTCATAGAATGACCATCAATTTTAAGATAAAATACCAGATATGAAGGTGCAACTGCAATGTAATAGGCCATTCTAAATTTTGGTTATGCAGTAGAATCAATTGACCATTAGTACCATTTTATCTACAAATGAAAGGAAGAAAATTAACAGATCATTAATCTTCTAGTCAACATCTGGATCAGAAAAGATATGGATTTTGGGTTAAATGCGGCTTATTTAAAATCATCTAATGACAGGGGTTAATATGTAATGCAGATTTTATTTGAATATAATATGACATCATTGATATTTCTGTTATTGTGAGCTTAAGTTTCTAGCTCTACATTCTATCTCCATGTGACTTAGAATGGAGAAAGCTATTCACGTAGAAGGAAAAATGAGGATAAATATTAGAAGGCATGGGGAAGGAGGTTTCTGGTTATATTTCTTTACCTGTGTAATGGGAATAGTTTCATATTTCATCAATTATAAGATCCACATTTTTACATATTTTAACCTTTTTAAAATTGTGGTATATCTAACAATAGATATTATTGTACAATTTTAATTGACATCACATTTTCATTTGTAGTGTTGCATAAAATCATGTTGCATTTTTTAGTTGATGGTGTCATTGATGATAAAATTATCTCTAGTCTCACAAAGAAAATCTAGAAAATAATTAAAAGTAGCATGCCGTTTTGAGACATTTCACAAATACAAAAAGTGAAATTACATCAGCCCTTTAAAAATACACCTAGCTCCAGGGACAGAGGCTGAGGCCTGTAATCCCTGGGAGGCTAAGGCAGGAGGATTGCTTGAGCCCAGGAGTTTCAGGTTGCAGTGAGCCATGATTGTGCCACTAAACTCCAGCCTGGCAACAGAGTGAGATGTCGTCTATTAAAAAAAGAGAAAAATAATACACTTGCAAATTCCTAAAAGTGACCAGAATTTTGATTTACATTTAATAGTGGCAGAACTATATTCTTGAAATGGATCTTGATTCTCTATTTCAAAAGAATAGTCTATAGGTTGAGTGGTGTGAAAATAAAACTGAAATATCAATATAAAGATAAATGTTGGGGCCAAGCATGGTGGCTCACGCCTGTAATCCCAGCACTTTGGGAGGCTGAGGCAGGTGGATCACCTGAGGTAAGGAGTTCGAGACCAGCCTGGCCAACATGGCAAAACCTGGTCTCTACTAAAAATACACAAATTAACCAGGCCTAGTGGCACGTGCCTGTAATCACAGCTACTCAACGAGGCTGAGGCAGCAGAATTGCTTAAACCCAGGAGGTGGAGGTTGCAGTGAGACAAGATCCTGCCACTGCACTCCCGCCTGGGCAACAGAGCCAGACTCCACCTCAAAAAAAAAAAAAAAAAAAAAGATATATTTTGGAGATGCTTCAAGAAAAAAGGAAGTTCAATGTCCAGGAAGAAAAAGCAAGTTGCCAGTGAGGAAAAATTCAGCTAAGTTTTCTCCCACAACAGTATATGATATAAGAAAACTGTGGGGCAATGCACATTGTCTTTTGAATAAAACAAAGTATTACAAAAAGAAAAATTACATCCTACCAAATTGTTCTTCTGGTGTAAATAAAGCCAAGAGACAGACATTTTCAAACAAGCAAAAATCCAACAATTATAGCGCCAACCCGCTTTTCTTGGAGGAAAATAATTTTGACAATGAAATCTAGCCCACAGAAGAATTAATTCAAAATAAAGGACTTAGAACTGAATACGTGTGAAAAAGACTAGTAGTATGCATTTAATCAATTTTAAACAAATTAAAAATAATGATTGCAGAAGATAATATATATGTTAAAAGCAATGACAGTTTAAAATTACAATATAATTAAGAAAATTGGAGAGAGGATGCAGTTCCTCTTCAACATTAATAGCGGAGTCAATTGACACAGTTTAAGCTTGATTAAACTTGTAATATGCAGTTAAAAATAATTATTTCAGCCTCAATATTATCATGGTTTTAAATTAAATTATATTGAGATATTTTAGTATAGTAATACCTTTTACTATTAAAAACATTCTCTAAATTCACTACTTTCATTTAATTAAAACCAGCATTTTTGTTACTTAAGTTAATTTTATAATCAATCTCAATATTTTATTTTAAAAATATAGAGAGTATGAGTCCATTTTAGTAATATTTTTTATAAATAATAAATATTTTTTATAAATAATAAATCTCATGAATCATTTCTCTATATATAAATTAAACACGTAAAAATCTATACATATAAAGTATATAAATATATTGTGTGTGTATATATAGCTTGACATCCTGAGTGAAGTATATTTAAGGGTGCCAATCATTATTCCTCATGGCAAAATTTGAAGGGGTTTGATAACTTCTTTATGTCTTTGTTACTTTTAAAAAATAAGAATATATATATTTATAAATCCAGAAATAACAATAAAATTAAGTAAAAGTTTATATTTATGAACACCTTAGTTGATCAAAAATTGTAGTTGTTGAATTATTTAATGTGTATTATATATATTATATATATAAATCATTGTAAATATTTGATTTTTTCTCACACTATACTGGTCTTTCTATGTGTATTTTAAAAATATCTAATTTTATTGTTTTCAAAGAAAGTTAACTTAGTTTTTGTAGAAATAGTAACTATTTTTGCTTTCATATTTTATCAGTTTAAATAATTACAGGACATTATTATAGAAAGTAAAAGTGCAATAAACACTTTGATAACACATTACGTGACATTTTAAATCTCTTTGAAATCATTCAATAAAGAAATCTGATTACTTTTAAGCCAAATATTTTATGTGTGTGTGTGTTAAAATACAAATAGGTTTAATCCCAACCTACTTACTTGAACATAGCACATATTTTTTGAGGACAGAACAGTGATTAACATCCTAGAACTTAGTTTGATAAATGATTGTTCAATAGTACAATAGTTATGAAGTAGTAATGTTCCTTTTTTGTCATTACTCCATTTTTATTTTATTGGCATTAATCAGGAATTTTTATTTAAAGTGCTATAATATCAATTGAATTAACAATCTCCAAAGAGAATTAACCAGCTTCTGTATCTGGAAAGTACAAGAATGATTTTAACTTTAAGAAAACTAAATGCTATTGAGACTTTTTTTCCATGTTTTAGCTTTATTTTTTTCTGTTTGATGCCTTCATTCATTCATATTGAAGTTAGCATCTTCCATATTATTGAGCAAAGATGGCTCCTGGAACTCCAGGCTAACACACTTCCAATTTAGATATAGTAGAAAGCAAGCTTCACTTCCCCCTGTATCTATTTCAGTCAGGAGGAGGACTCTGATTGGTTCTCCTTAGACCTAATATGTACTCCAGATGAGACATTACCTCCATGGGAATAGAATATACTATGAGTAGTTAAATACTGTTTTGTTTTGTTTCTTTTCTCCACCATTATGACCAAGGGGCTGAGTCACTGTAATTGGCAATCTCACCAAACCCACATGAGAAGGTATGGTGCAGTTCCCTAAATGAAACAGGTGTTCTGGGCAGCCATAAACAGCAGATAACTACTAACAGGGACTCTTCCTTGCTTACCTGAGTAGATTTGTCACCCTTTTTTAAATGAGACTTTCCTCCTTCATTCCTATCTTAGGTGGAGAGATACAATTTTATGAAAATCAGGAAGGAATTGTACCTTAGGTTAGGACTCAGGAAATAAAGGCACAAATAGAGGTGGAAAATAATTTAAAGACCATAATACAATATAGGAAATGTCAAGTAATCAGTGGCATCCATCATTAAAATACCAAAATTTCAAGGCAAAAAATATCAGTTATGGTTACTCTATAGTTAGAGCAGTGAAAAGTTGAATAACCTTCTGAGCAATGGGTCTATATTCAAGCTTCCTCTGAAATGCAGCTTTAGCTTTTTGAATCCTGCTTAGATGTTTTGTCCCTTAAGATTGTTCAAAACCCTGGCCAATGGACGTTCCAATAGTTGATTCAGATTCAATAGCAGTTATTCTTGCATAACTACCATGCACAGTGCCCACAAAGCTTTTTGCAGCCTTCTCCTATCTTGTGTGGCTATACTCTCTTGAACTTTGTTGGTTATGACAAAGTTGCATCTGAAGTTATCCCTTATCAATCTTGGGTACCAAAATGTGGACAGCTATCTTACACTCTTCAATAAACTACCTTTAAAGAGCAATTGAAAATGCTTTTAAGAAAACAATCCAGCATTAGTTTATCAAGTGGAAAGTTAATTTTGCATGGTGGTTAAATTATTGTCCATTGAAATTACATAACCCTTAGTAAATCACAGTGCTGCCAATTACAAACCATGTGACCTCAAGCAAGTTACCTAACATCTCTCAGACATAATTTTTGTTTCTATAATATTGACTTATGAAATTGTTGAGTTCATAGGGTTATTGTAAAGATTACATTATATAAAGTTTGCAAAGCACTTAGTGTAGTGGCATGCATATAGGGCTTAGTCAGCAAAAGTCACACAAATAACCATTTGTCATTGTGCAAAGTTTTGCAAAGGAGATTTACAGAACACCATGGGAGCACACAGCAGAAACTCTGACCCTAATCGGGAGAGCCAGGAGTGTTTCCAGTACCCTGTGAAAGTTCAACTTCAGCATTTACACAAATTAGCTAGTATGAGAGTCCTGTGAATTTCTTATGATAGGGAGGAAAAATGATTTCAGTGATGACATTAGAAATCTGTTTTCTGTTCTTGATAAAAATAATCTTAAAATATCATGCAAATATGTAGAAATCAATTGCCTGAGAGTAGCTCTTTAGATAAGGCATGTCTTGCCAATATTGTAATTTATAATAACTTTAAGTTTAAAATCATCCCCCTCACCTTTAAAAAATTAACAGGAAGTGAAATAATTTGAAGGAGAACTAAAATTTACTCTGAAAAGAGGGATCTACTACCCAAAACGAAAGGATAACCGAAACAAACAAACATAAAAAAAAACCTCCACATACAAAACACATAGCTGAAGATATTTAAAATTTTAATTGGAAATCCTGATAGCTTTGCAGGTATCAATAAGTTTTATTGTTCTGACCCAGGCACCTGCATTTGATATACTTCCTGAATCATGCATTATATAAAGCTGAGGCCCTTCTACCAAATGACATATCAGGAAACACTGATAGTTGTATTGATAACAACAAATGGATCCTTCTCAGCCCAGGACTAAGCTGACTGCTTCTCTCTCTTGCTGGAGAAATACCTCTGCTCTGCCTAGGCCACAGAGGGTAATGGGGATTTAGGAAGTTTTGCAGTTACTTTCCTGGGAGAGTAGTAATGACCACTAGAATGGAAATCGGAATCACCTCAGATCCACCCAGGCATTCTAGCTCTAGAAGGATTGTCTCAAGTGCCATGTTTTAGAAAGTATAAACTCACTCTCTTAAACTGATATAGCATTGATTCAGGAAGAAAGGCAGTTTAGGGAAGGCAATGAAATGAACAAAGGAGAAATTTGGTGCTTAAACACTTTGAAAATTTTATGGGTTCTCTCCCCCAAAGCAACACAAGATCGCAAGGCAAAAAGAAATACTCCAACACAATCTAACACACTCTCCCAAAGCTACATTTTATTTTGTCTGTTTAGTCTTCAAGACTTTGATTAACTGCAGTTTGAGCATACCTTCCCCCACGAACATGTGTTGGGGGAAAGCAAGGACCATAGAAATTATTACTAAGAGCACCCACCTATAAGGAGGTTGGAAAGCAATCATGGGGCATGAGATGGTATCCACCTCTTGCAATACCCTTCTCTCCCCACACAGCTTGGTAAGTATAGCAACTGAGTATGTGTATATATATATATACATATACACACACACACACACACACACACACATATATATGTATGTATGTATATATATATATTTGAAGGTTTTCAGAAGTAGGTTGAAGAATCTATCTTATAAATATGTTGAAAGAGCAAAAATATCGTCAGGAGTAAATTTCTATCCACCCTCCACCCACCCCGGATGAGACAATTGCTGTAATTGCTTCTCTTGCAAAATGTTTTCCAAGTGCCAAGTTATGTAGGGAATGAAGCGTTACCTAGCAATATGGCCAACTTTCAATTATCCATGGCAATGGGACACAGGGATGGGAGAGATAATTAAAATTCACAGACTGTTCCCAAACTTGAGCTTAATCATTTACATCACTTTCTTCTTGCACTAAGCCCACTGGAAGCACTACCTAGAGATGATATCTCCTGATTCAGGTTTCATATTTTCTCAGTTCCTTGTCCTTCAAACAGGGAAAATAATTGAAGGCCTTGTTTCATCTTTCTATCTTCAGGGCCTAATAAAAGATTTGGAACATAGGCAATGTTCAAAAAATATTGAACTGTTAGAGTGGAGTGAGATGGTGACAGTATTGTGGAGAGAAAGGATCTTCATAATTCCTGAACTGGGAGCTGGACATGATTCTAAGTTATTTTTGTAGGTGACACCTGACACAGTTACACAGTATTTGAAGAACACAAGCTCTCCTTTTAAGGTCACTATACTTAACTCATTCATTCATTCATTGAAAATTGTTTATTAAATTTCTACTATGTGTCAGTCTTTGTTTTGAGTATTGGGCATTTAGCAGAGAACAAAATAGATAAGGTTTATCCTTTCATGGAACTTATATTCTAATTGGAGAAGTGAGACTCAAAGCAAATTTTTTAGAAAAATAAAAACATATAGTGGAATGTGCTAAGTGCTGTAAGGAATATACAGGGAGATAACAGCATAATATACAGGGAGATACATCATAATTTGGGTTGGGAGAGGCACTAAAAAAAGATGAACAATAATTCCTCTTTGCTGAAAGATGAGATAGATTCTGATATGCAAAGTTTCGGAGAAAAAGCATTCCAAAGAACCTAAGCTGAGAAAGAATTTTTGAGTCTAGGGAACAAATACAGTTGTTCCTCAGTATCCAAGGGGGATTGGTTCCAGGACACCGCCTTACTCCCCAGTCCCTCCCATGAAAAGCAAAAATCTGTGATGCTCAAATCCCTTGTATAAAAAAATGGCACATTTGTGTATAACCTACACACATCCTCTCCTATACTTTAAATCATCTCTAGATTACTTATAATACCTAATATAATGCAAATACTATAAGTAGTTGTTATACTGTATTCTTTTTATTTGTATTTTTTTATTGTTGTATTGTTATTTTTAATGCGGTTTTTGGGGAGAGACTATTTTCCATTCATGATTAGTTAAATCCATGGATGCAAAACGGGCAGGTATGGAGGGTAGACTGTATAGGATAGTTTAGCTGGGACATGGTGGGTAAGTTCCTGAGATCTCCTTTTAAAGAATTTTAACATCACTTCCTCAAACTGGGGCCAACTGTGAAGCAAAAGTTATCTTTTTGTCCATCAGTCTTAAAAAGGGAGCTTTAGAAAAAGTAATTTCTGGGTGTAAACATGTGATCTTCACCATATTTAGGTCACAGACCTATGTGAGACTCTAAATTGATGGCTTGTCACTATGCATGCATACGTAATACACATAGTGTATTACACACACACACACACACACACACACACAAGCAAACATATGCAGGATCCACTCTATACTTACACTCTTTTTGAAGTAGTGTTTGACTTTAATAACAACACATAATTTTGTCATTAGAAGCCTAGAACACTTAATTCATTAAAGATAATGGTCAGTTATTGATTACTAATTGTTCGTTACTAGGGATATGCAAAGGGAAAGACCTGCTTCACATAGAGCTCAGTCTAGTACATAATTCTAATTGGCTTTACAAATGCCTGTGACCATGTTTTCTTTGGTCATTCATTTGAACCAAACATTCTTGTAATTGCCCACTGCCAGAAGCCTGAATGATGCTAATAAAGAGACAAATCTTTGTTATCTAAATAATATATTCTAACTTTGAGGAATTACTGTGTTATGTTGTTTTTGATTGCCAAGAAAGGGCTGCCATCTTTATATTCTGAAATTCAAATTAATACAACTGAGTCATATCCTCTCCTTGAGTTGGCTAAAGTAAATAATGTCTGCTTTTTAACCCTCTGTGCAGAAACAGGTCCAGCATAAATTCTTATGTCTGGCCACCAAACAGTGAATTCCAAATAGTGTTCATTAAATTCCATTTTTATTGTGCTTTTCCCTATACCCTATCTGTATGAAAATGGTGAAGATTTGTAGAGATAAAACGAGTTAGGACTTGAATATTTGTGTTTAATACTAGAAGTGACTGACTTTGAGGCTTAGGTACTACAGATTACAGTCTCATGTTTTCAAACTGATTGCTACTTCTCAATCTGAATTTATCTCATCATAAAAATTCTATAAGATAAAATATTAACAGCAGTTTTCTGGAAGTTTTTTTCTGGCTGTCAGCCTATGCAGCAAAAAAAGGCATGTTCTTAACATGGTATTTGCTCCTGTCTTCTCCAAGTTGATAATTGACCCACCAATATTATGTTTAGTATTGAGGTTTTGGGCATTTTTCCAAAAAAAAGTCATTTGATAAAGAAATAATGAACATATGAGGAGGTCTTCAAAAAGTTTATAGAAAATGTACATTATGAAAAATGATGTGAGGATTTAAAAATGTTTTGCACCAAAATAAACTTGTACTAATATGTTACAACATATTTGAACAAGATCTAGTTTGAGGCACTAAGAAGGATAAAACATCAGTTTGTAAAAAAGCCTCTATTAAGTAACATGAATTCTACTAAAATTGAAGCAAGAACAAACATAAAATTTATAGTGAAACTCAGGTGGAAGAATGGTCTAATTGTTGATGCTTTATAAAAAGTTTTAAAAAATCAGCAGTTTATAAATTGATACCTCATTTTAAGAAGAAGTGAGACAATGTTGAAAATAAAGCCCACAGTGTCAGGTCACCCATATCGAATTGCAAGGAAAAAAATAATCTTGTCTGTGCCTTAACTGAACAAGACCGATGATTAACAGCAGAAACAACATCTAATACCGTAGTCATTTCAACTGGTTTAACTGACATAATTCTGATTGAAAAATTAAAGATTCCAAAACTGTTGTGCCCAGATCAGTTGTAGACAAGAGCAGAGTTTTCAATGCAAATTATAAATAAGTGGGATCAAGATCCTGAAACATATCTTCAAAGAATTGTAATAGAAGATGAAACATGGCTCCACCAGTATCATCCTGAAGACAAAACACAATCATAGCAATGACTACCAAAAGATGGAAATGAAGACTAGTTGAGAGCAAAGGTCATAGCAGTAGTTTTTTTGGGATACTCAAGGCATTTTTGTTGGGTGACTTTCTGGAGGGCCAAAGAATAATAATATCTGCTTATTATGAGAATGTTTTGAGAAAATCAGCCAAAACTTTAGCAGAAAAATGCCCAGGAAATCTTCACCAGAGAGTTCTTCTCCACCATGCTAATGCTGCTGCTCATTCCTCTCATCAAACGGTGGCAATTTTGCAAGAGTTTTGATCAGAAATCATTAGGTATCCACCTTATAGTCCTGATTTAGCTCTTTCTGTCTTCTTTTTGTTTCCTAATGTTAAGAAATCTATAAAATACATCTATTTTTTCTTCAGCTAATAATATAACAAAGACTGCATTGACATGGTTAAACTCCCAGCATCCTCAATTATTTAGAAATAGACTAAATGGCTGGTATCATTGATTGCTTACACTGTTAGTGGGAGTGTGAATTAGTTCAACCATTGTGGAAGACAGTGTGGCAATTCCTCAAGGATCTAGAACCAGAAACACCATTTGACCCAGCAATCCCATTACTGGGTATATACCCAAAGGATTATAAATCATTCTACCATAAAGACACATGCACATGTATGTTTATGGCAGCACTGTTCACAACAGCAAAGACTAGGAACCAACCCAAATGCCCATCAATGATAGACTGGATAAAGAAAATGTGGCATATATATAGAATACTATGCAGCCATAAAAAAAGGTTGAGTTCATGTCCTTTGCATGGACATGGATGATGCTGGAAAACATCATTCTCAGCAAACTAACACAAGAACAGAAAACCAAACACCACATGTTCCCACTCATAAGTGGGAGTTGAACAATGAGAACACATGGACACAGGGAGGGGAACATCACATACTGGGGCCTGTCAGCGGGTGGGAGCTAGGGGAGGGATAGCATTAGGAGAAATACCTAATGAAGATGACAGGTTGATGGGTGCAGCAAACCACCATGGCACATGTATACCTATGTAACAAACCTGCACGTTCTGCACATGTATCCCAGAACTTAAAGTATAATAAATTTAAAAAATGCCTTGAACTTGATGAAGGTTGTGTTGACAAATAGTATATACTTTTATTTTTGTCTTTTAATTATATTTTCCATGAACTTTTTGAAATCCTCTTATATAATGAATTTGCCCATATATAAAGTGAACAATGTGATAAATTTTGGCACATGTGTACAATTGTAGAACCATTAAAACAATCAAGAAAATATATATATTCATCACTCCCAAAAGTTTCTTCATTCTCCCTTGTAATTCTTTCCTCCTGTCACCACTTCTATCAGGTAACCCCTAATCTATATGCCTCCTGCCACTACAAATCAGTTCACATTTTCTAGAATATATAAATGGAATCATATAGTAAATATTTATTTATATAGGTTTTTTTCACTCAGCGTTAATTATTTTGAGATGTTTCAATGTTGTTTAATGTATCAATAGATTATCCATTTTTAATATTAGTGGGATATATGCCACATACCATAAAATTTACTCTTTTAAAGTGTACAATTCAGTAGTTTTAATTATATTTTCATGATTGTGCAATCATCACCACTAATTCCAGGACAATCCCATATGTCTAGAAAAAAATATCACACACATTAGAAGTCATTCTCATTTGCTCCTTCCCCAGACCCTGGCAAACACTAATCTACTGTCTTTCTCTATGCATTTGTCCATTCTGGACATTTCATATAAATGAATCATTCAATATGTGGCCTTTTACCTGTGGTTTCTTTTGCTGAGCATAATGTTTTCAAGGTTCATCCATATTGTGGTATATATTAGTGTACCATTTCTTTCATGGTTGAATAATGTTCTATCTTTTGTATCTATTACATTTTCCTTATCTGTTCATTAGTTGATAGACACTAGGGTTGTTTTCGCTTTAGGACTATTATGAACAATGTTGCTGTGAAAATTTCTGTACAATTTTGAAAGAAAATACATTTTTCAGTTTTCTTGGGTATATACATAGAGGTAGAATTGCTAGGTCATATGGCAGCACTATGGTTAACTTTTTGAATTGTTAGACTGTTTTCCAAATTGGCTGTACCATTTCATGTTCCCACCAGTAATGCATAAGAATTCTGATTTGTCCACATACTTGCCAAAACATATCATTGTCTTTTTTATTATGGCCATCCTAATGAAGAGGTATCTCATTTTGATTTTCACTTGCATTTTCTGCTACCTTATCATATTTAGCATTTTGTTTCATATGCTTACTGAAGATTTTATGTATGTTTGGGGAAAATATGTATTCAAATCTTTTGATCATTTTTAAATTGTGTTGCTCGTCTTTTTATTTAGACCTGTAAGAATGTTTTATGTATTCTAGATACCAGACTCTAATCAAATACACAATTTAATAGTATTTTCTCCCATTTAATAAATTGTCATTTCTCGTACAAAAAAAACAAACAAAATAAATTGTCATTTCTCTTCTTTTATAGAATTCTTCAAAGCAAAAGAGTTTTAAATTTCATAAAGTCCAATTTATCTATGTTTTTGTTTCTTGTGATTTAGGTTTTAGACCTAAGAAATTGCCTAATTATTGGTCACAAATATTTATATCTCTTTTCTTCTAAGGGTTTTAAAGTTTTGTTACTTACATTTAGATCTTTTATCTATTTTGAGTAAATCGTGGATATAGTGGGAGGTAGGGGTCCAACTTAATTCATTTGCATGTGGATATCCAACTGTCTCAGCATCATTTGTTAAAAAGAAGATTCTTTTCCCATTAAATTGTTTTGATAACCTTGTCAAAAATTGACTATAAATGTATGAGATTATTTCTGAAATCTCAATTCTGTTTCTTTGATCTACGTGCATATTCTTATTCCAGTATCATAGTCTTGATGATTGCATCTCTGCAGTAAATTCTGAAATTGTGAAGTCTGAACTCAAACTTTGTTCTTCTTTTTAAAGACTGTTTTGGATATTTGGGGAGCTCATTTACTTTTATTGCTAGGTCATTTTCCATTGTATGGATAACCCACAATTGCTTTACTTATTCACTGTTGATGGACATTTGAGTTGTTTCCAATTTAGGCTATTTCAAATTTCTATAAATGTTTGAATGTATGTCTTAATATAGAAATAAATTTTGATTTTTCTTGGGTAAATAACAAGCAGTTCAATGATGTTGTGTTTTTAAGTGGCAGATTGTCTAGCCGTTGTATACCAATCCCCAGGCCCCTGTCACATGGTTATGGAGTACACATATGGAATTATGATCAAGAGGTTGGTACAATAAAAAAGACACAAATGAAACAGCATGAAAGGCTGAAACAAATGAAGAGCTTTTAGTGCATTCAAAAACATTCTGCCTTGAGGAAATAAAGCAAGTCCTTGGCTAAGAGTTAGAAAAGAGAAACCTATAAGAAGGCATTTTAGGTCTCTAATTTTATAATTGTATTTTATTATAAAATTTCATCTTTTGATGTTTTAGTGTAACATGCTTTAAAAGCAGACATTTAAAATTTTAAGATTATCCATGGACCCTTGACTTGCCCCTGGATCATAGGTTAAGCATCTTGGACTTAATCTGGGCAAACAGAGATGCTTTTGCCATTGAAATCAATCAGCTCTTCGGACCTAATGAGTTGCATTCCATTTACACATCCCACAAATCAAAATAAAATGGTTATGGAGAAACAGTAATTTGTTTCCAATAGTGTTTTTAGGGGGAGGAAATGAAGGGATGGCAGGAAGGAGCAGCATCTGAATTTTTATGCACATTCTCTTGAAATATTTTGCTTTTGAATTTTGAAATACAGAATGATAATTAAGTTCATGGGAGCTGGCTAAGATTGGGCAGCCAATTCGCAGGTGCAGGAAACATCTGAATCAACCCATTCCAGGGGTGAGGGTGCCAAGGTGAACACCTGGCTGTGCATAGACTGCTTTGTCTGCCAAAATCATTGCGAAATGATGGGCAGAATGAACAGCAATTCAAAGACTAAGCACAACTAAATGCTGAATGAAAAAAGGATAAGATAGTCCTGACAGTCCTGAGGGTAAGAAATCCAAGATTGGGAGCTAAAGGTTAGAGTAAATGCTATTTAAATGCGGCAAATAAACTAACTTTCTCAATTGTTGTTGCTGAAATTTTTTCATCATTGTTGGGACTGAAAACTCACTGACATTTTATTAAAACAACCTTCCTAATCCTGTAATAATACAATGCTTTGTGTATAATATTAGGGTGGGAAGAAATTTTAGAGGTCATTTAGACTAAATGGGTTGTCTGATATTTTAATTTCCTATAGCTGGGAACTAAACTAAGTATCAGTATACAGACGTAGATGTACAATGCTCACCTCCAGCAAAGCCATAGTGCTAATAAACCATTCAATCACAGAAAATTTCTAATAAATTATAATAAATGTGTTAGAAGCATGTAAACTTACGGTTATAAAGGGCAAATACAGGAAATGATGTTAAATCAGAGAGGAGAGAATGCCAAGCAGGGTTTTGCAGAGGAGAATCTCAAGAGTTAATGACAGAGAATTTCAGGTAGAAATGAAGGGAGGCATAGAACTGCATGATACGTTCAGGCACTTGTATGGAGATAATTCATTTATGGACATATCACCTCATATAGTTTGCTCTGTGTCCCCAAATCTCATCTCAAATTGTAATCCCCACATGTTGAAGAAGGGAGCTGGTAGGGGGTGATTGGATCATGGGGGAAGTTTGCTCCATGCTCTTCTTGTGATAGTGAGTTCTCATGAGATCTGGTTGTTTGATAAGTGTCTAGTGCTTCCTCCTCCTCTCTCTCTCTCTCCTGCCACCATGTAAGATGTGCCTTGCTTCCCCTTCATCTTCTGCCATGAATGTAAGTTTCTTGAGGCCTCTTCAGCCATGCAGAACTGTGAGTACATTAAATCTCTTTTCTTTATAAATTGCCCAGACTCAGGTAGTAACTTTACACCAGTGTGAAAATGGACTAATACATCAACTTTACACAGATTTTTTTTTTAAGTCCTGCCTGTCTTCTGACAGTCCTATGTGACCTCAATAGGGCCAGGTTTCTAGAATTCCTGTTGTGCTGCCATATTTAGATCACTTCTTCATATTACAGTACTCAGTGTGTAAAATTACATTTAGTGTCTGTAGTAGATGATATTATTATTTAAAATCCTTTTCCTCTCTGTCTGCAATGGTTCACTGTAAGTAAAATATACTTTATCACCCCTGTTGTGGTGCACTTGACCTTGCTGACTTGCACTTACGGGAATTTGAAATTATAAGGTTATAGTTCTGAGCCATGTCCATAAGAAGAAGGTTGGCACTTGTCAGGAGATAGAGACCATCCTGGCTAACGTGGTGAATCCCCGTCTCTACTAAAATACAAAAACAAAATTAGCCAGGCATGATGGCGGTTGCTGGTAGTCCCAGCTACTTAGGAGGCTGAGGCAGGAGAATGGCGTGAACCCAGGAGGCAGAGCTTGCAGTGAGCCGAGACTGCACCACTGAACTTCAGCCTGGGCGACAGAGGGAGACTCTGTCTCAAAAAAAAAAAAAAAAGAAGAAGAAGAAGAAGAAGAAGAAGAAACAAGAAACAAGAAAGAAGAAAGAAGATGAAGAAGGTCAGCACTTATCTTTCTTTTTCAAGCTCCTGTGAAATATCAAGGGATCAAAACTGCCAACCTATGAATGTGAGATAAAATGTTTATTGTCATAAGCCACTGAGACTTTCTTATATAGCATTATAACCAAAAAAATTAATACAGCTATCATAGTTATTGTTAAAAACTACTAAAAACTTCTTATTGGCTTCAAATGAAGAGTACGGATTTGAGTTTTTAAAGCAACTTAAAACTATAAAACTTTAAGTAAACTTATAGAATTAAAAATAAAATAATATGAAAGCATTTAAAAGGTGAAATAAATGCTACAAAATAAGATTACATTTATAGTCTTGTGGAATAGACTTGTTCAATGAAAATATGAGGGGAATGTCAAAGATTTTTAAATATGATAAATAAAATTAGTAGAATTATGGACCCAAATTATGTTGAGCTTTGTAATATGAGACAGAAGTCTAATTCAAAATACTTTCTTGGGCTATACTATATAAAATTTGGACTCCTTTTTACTCCCCAAAGCAACCATATTCTTACCCTATTTTATTCTTTTTAGCACATATCATTACCTAACCCACTTTAAATAATTACTTTTATATCTTCTTCGTTTATCTCTCCACCAGAATGTGAAATCTTTAAGGTCAAGAATTGGTCTTTCTTATTTGTAGCTATATTTCCATTATCTAAAAGAGTAGCTTTACAAATCATAGGCACTGAATAAATATTTATTGAAAAATAAGTGTATAGATGGCTTGAGCAAAAAAGATATCACTACAGCTTAGCTAGAAGGATACTGAGTGCAGTTAATGTAGTGAAATAAATAATTATATAAATAATTATGAACAAAATTAATTCCTCAGTAGCAGGAATTAAGCAATTATTAATGTCTTTAGAACAATACCTCTTTGTCCATTTATTAACAGTGCATATCTCTGCTGAACTGTTTTTTTTCTTGTGTGTGTGTGTAAGTATGTTGGTCTCTTGTCTTTCTCCATGCAATTGGAAAGGTGGCTACTGGTAGCTTCAGAAATATATCATCTCCTAGCAATTTCAGAGGGAAAAGAATGCTTCTTCCTCCTGAATAACTCAAATCAGTTTCTCAGAAAGGTTGTGATTGGGTCGTTTGCTTACTTTGTAAGAATTACTAAAGTAAGGAGGACAGGTAATATAATTAGAAGGCTTAGAACTCATTCTCATTCATGAAGTTGAAGAGGGAGGGTAATAGGTGTACTTCGTAGTTTCAAGATTGAATCTGCATCCAAATGAAAAGAGAGAGGTAGTTTTAAAAGTTAAAGGACACTAGACAAAAAATATGCATACTATGGATCAAACTTCACTTGTAAACAAGGCAAAATTCTGCACCCTATGGTTAGCTAAGGTTAACCAATAAATACATTGTTTTCTCACAGAACTTAAATGTGGCCTTAGAATTTATCTCATTGAACTTTGATATGGCCTTAGAATCCATTTTTGTGTAGACTTCCATACATGTCTACAAATTCCTTACTTTTGGACCTTCATCTGAATTTGTTTTGCGTTACTTGCTGAATAATTGCAGAATACCAAAGGGATGTACAGTAACTAATGGAAATAAATAATGTGTCGTAGATCTCTCACAGAAGAGGCAATCTTCCCCTAGTCCAAGGAATGGGAATAGGGGCAATCTATTAGGTGGGATGTCGTCATTAATAGCAGCCACAAGGAGTCCTCCTAAGGATAATATGTGAAAAATGAGTAAGTAGCATACAAGAGGTCACTCAATAGTCAAAGCTTGAAAAGAATACCTACCTGAACAATCTAGAGATGTAAGAGTAGCCACAATAAAATTTAGGGTGAAATTGGGAAAGCATGTATCCACACAGAGAAAAGCAATGAGAAGTTTACATGTCAGAATCCTAGACGAAGATCTAAAAATGTTGAGTTTGTGCTTTTAAAAAACAGTCCAGTCCAACTGTCCACATGTAGTGTGTGCTGATGGAGCTAGCTCTTCCCCAACCTGGCTCACTACTGGAAGCCCAGGAATCCCTGGGACAGGCAGATAAGCCAGGACTAAAGTTTTAAAGTATCAACTACTGCAAATCAAAGTAGGCTATTAGTCGAGCCATCACTGCCTTCATTATAATTTTTATGCCTTTGGGGTCACTGTGTGGTTTGGTTCAAGCTGTTCTCAAAACTTGCAGTGCAACAGACCTGTGTCTACTTTAGCAGGCAAAGACTCTCATAAGATTTGATAGTATATATTATTTAATTACTTAATATCCACTAATTAGACTCTTTTCCTTCTAAAGAAGAATGTCCCCCAAGCAACACATTGTAACTTTCTAAAAGACAGTTGTGCCAGATGAGATTAAAAATGCAGTTACTGTACTAGACAACATTCACCTTATGCTTTAGTAAACACTCCTTTAATAACTATTTGTTGGTTTCTCAAAAGCAATATCCCATACTAAACAGACAATTCCAATGTGACAATTCCTCTGTAACAAAGAAGCTGAATTTCTGTAGTAAGTGGGAAACATTTCATTCCAGTCTTTTCAGGTACCAGAATCACGGACTTCAGTAGAAGAGGGAATAGGGAGAGAGGTGGGAGGCTGATCTGTTCGTGGCCTAGCACGGTGCTGTAATTCCTGACCCTTCTGGTTTCCACAGGTCGTTGCAGAGTAATGCTTGAAGCGTGTGACTTTGGACTTCTGCTGCTTTAAAAGGCCCGGTGGCTTTCCAACCAAATCCTTAGACTCAATCTATTGGTGTGTTTGTCTAATAAATTCTTTTTGTAGTAAATTAAAAAAAAAGCAATTAGAAGTTTAATGTCGACTAGATGCTCATGAATCGCTACAGCACATTCTGGCTTGTCTAT
Source organism: Pongo abelii (assembly GCF_028885655.2). Taxonomy (NCBI): domain Eukaryota; kingdom Metazoa; phylum Chordata; class Mammalia; order Primates; family Hominidae; genus Pongo; species Pongo abelii. The sequence continues at coordinate 29,805,377 of NC_071994.2, read as the reverse complement.
TAGAAGCTTCAAATTAGGGTCTGTTGCCTGAGGCAACTGAATCAGATGTACACTTCCCTTCTATCCACTGGCTTGAGTCAGTATTTACGTAACCATCTCCATACATAATCTTAGCTCAAATAATTTATTTTTACTTTTTCTTCTTAGAGAGAGGGTCTCTCTCTGTCACCTGTCCTGGAGTGCAGTGGCACAATTATAGCTCACTTCAGCCTGGAACTACCAGCCTCATGCCTCGCCTCCCAAAGCACTGGTATTATAGGTATGAACCACCGCACCCAGATCAAATAATTTTTTTCTGCATTTAACTCCCCACATTTCCAATAAATATGTCATTTGCTTGATGGATTTGACTTTGTTGACTATATTTTTGGATGTCAGCTAAGATCACATCCAATGTCCCACCCTAGTACAGTCATTGCCATTTGATACCTATTAATTGCTTGATCAATTTCCTTGGGGACTCTTTTCACACTCTGTTTCACAGTCCTCAAAGAAGAAACACACCTCAGATACAGGTTCCTTTCATTCGGATTCACTAGTCATCTTAAGCAACATTCAGGAACCTTTAATTTAAACATATTAATTATCTGCAATATCTAGGCAATTTTAATTCAATAGTATATAAATATTATTTCCTTCCCTTGTAAAATTTAGGCCTTGTTATTTTTTAGGATGTAAACAAAAGTGAATGTAATCTGGAAAATAATAATTGTCTTAAAGAGCTTTGAGGTTATATGGTGACCTACATTACCATAAATGTTTCATCTATTGAAATCAACCGAACTGTTTCAAAACATCAGTTTGGAGGGCTCTTGTTAGCCATATTCCTTTATGTTTCATGTTAAACACCACATAATTGATGCTAGCAATATATCTCTAAAACATTTGCATGCATCAGTTAGTTAACAAACTTTTATGGAAAGAGTCATGAATTTCTTCAAAATAGATGCTTTTTATAGTTATATTCCACTTAGGAGGTTGAACTTTCTCCTGGTTTGCAGGTTTTATCTTTCATTAGTATGTCCTTTTTTTTTCCTCCGAAAAATCCAGGGTAGCTTCCCTCCCTGAAGCACAGGATATCTGGGTTAGACATTTTTCTCTGGCACTGAGTATAGACCCTGTAAAAATTGAGTTACCTTTGGCTCAAACCTTTGCCCTGAGGATTGTAACTAATCTAAATTCTGTTGTCATTTGAGAGAAGGATCTGCCTGGCCAGTTGTGGGCTGCAGATGATTTTGTCAACTGTTCTCAATACCAATTAACTGTGTAAAGCTAGTAGGCCTGTTGCCTTGCCAGTGCACTGAGCTTGCTTGTATATACCCTAACCTTACATTAATGATATGGTTGGACTGCAGTCAGTAGTTGCTTCAAATGTAAACTTTCTAGAGAAATTTGGCAAACATATTTGCAATTATTCCTTCATGGTTTGCACCCAAAATCTAATATCTGGGCTGTAAAGAGCGTGCTTAGCCGGTTCCATTTTTGCTGTTTTTTTTTCTTTTTATTTAGCTTGTCAGAAAAAGTATTCTGTGAATATCAAATAATTCAAGTTTTTTGTTCCAAGTACTTTTTTTTTTCACTCATCCTTCTTCTATTTCATAGTGCTAGCTGATAAGAATATGTTACAAAGAAGTGAGCCCAGTGGGGCAAAATATGAGCTTGATTATAGGTACATTGGATTGGAGAACATGAGAAAAGTTTGTACCTCCCTCCTCCAATCCAGATCTTGGAGTGTGTAACTTTATTGATTCACTCAAAATATTGCAGGGAGGGATTCTGAAAGAGGTAGAGTATAGATTGGTCTGGGTTTATGGAGACAGGCCACGTATAACATGTCTGGAGACTGGTTGAGAGAGAACCCAGAACGCCCATGTACAAACAGGTCTGGGAGGGCCACAGACAAGGCTGGATTGCACATTAAAAGCGACCCTAACAGGATTCAATCCACTGGGGACATGGAGCTATTGGATTAGCCATTCTTCTTTTAATCAGGGAAAGCAAGACAGGAGAACAAATAAAAGAACTGAGATTTAGACTCCAGTGTTATCACACCATATGAGATGAGAAAGAATATTTTGAATTTTTCAGGGAAGTTTTTTTGCTCAGTTGAATATTTCTGTATTTACTTAAAGATAAAACTTGGTATACAACTTAATATAGCCAAAAGTAAAGATGTTTTTGAGATTACATGACTTAAAATGATGGTAGGCCTCTCTGTGTAAAAGTAAAATCTGTAATATTGGGTACTGATATTTGGGATATTTGTATTGATTCTTGAGCTGAAAGGGTAACACTCTTGCATTATTGGTATTCTTAAGTAACATAAAACATATGTATATGCAACAACTTTTTAGAATCCCTTGCCTAAATTAGTATTCCTGGCTGTTTATTTGGAATAAATCCCAGAAAACATGTTATCACATTGGAGCATATACATTTTTGTCACTATCATCACTAAAATAAGAAGAAAATTAAGAGTTTTCATCCCCATATATCACATCCAATTGTGCTCCAATAATTTTCATCTCTGATAGAAACAGATTTTGGGTTTGAGATGCAGCTCAAGAACAAACAAAGGCAGCAGTTGTTTATTTTTCTATTTAGTGGGGATTACATATTTGAGAATATCACATAAGCCATGGAAACGTCTTCTCAGAAAAAAAATACATTATACACAAGTAGAAAATTTAGTATACATCGCACAGTGGTGTATGGATAATCCAGTGACTTACTCATACTTATCAGTTTTAGGGTCCCTAATTGGAGAGAAATCAGCACTATATGAGTTATGTGATCAGTTATTAACATAAAGAAATAACCACTTGGTATTGAGGAAAAATTAACCATTTTATTAAGTTTCTTAACCATTTAAGAGGCAGGGCTTGTTTGTCTCTGCCTTCTTCTATGTAACATATTTTGAAAAACAGAAAGAGTTATGACCTGGAACAAAGGTGTTACAATAACCGTGTAAACTTAAAATTGGGATAGTGACATCCAAAAAGTTCAAAGTTAGTGTTTTGTATAGTTTAATATCCTATACCACACTGTGGGCAGTTAGGATTATTTCAGTAATGAAGTACTGTGGTTACACGCTGTGAAGATTTGCTTGAAGACTTGCTTGTTTCTTATGTGACTTTCACTGATAATACAATGATCATATAATATTTATAAAGCTACATTACATATATGTATCATATAACACCCACAAATACAGCACTGCATACCAGTATTTCAGTCAACAAAGGACTGCGTTTATGGTGGTGGCCCCATAAAATTATAATATCATATTTTTATTGTACCTTTTCTATGTTTGGATGTGTTTAGATATCAAGTACTTACCATTGTGTTACAATTGCCTACAGTACTCACTACAGTAAAATGCTGTACAGGTTTGTAACCTAGAAGCACTAGGCTATACTATATACTCTGGGAGTGTAATAGGCTCTATCATCCAGGTTTGTGTAAGTATATCCTATGATGTTTGTGCAATGACTAAACAAGATGCATTTCTCAGACTATATCTTCACCATCAGGTGATACATGACTGCATATGGATGATATTCTGCAAAGTCCATGTATTTAAAGTCTTCCTACATAGCTTTCTAAAACAGGTGGAAAACACCTAGTCCAAGAGATTGAAGAAGTTTTAAATATTCTGCTCTATGGCTTCAGGGAAGTACTACATTGGCATTTATTCTCAACCACATATCAAAACACATACACCATGCCAATTTCATGCGTTGCCTCTCCTTTACTTACTTTACTGAGCTTGAAGCCTCTTTTATTTATCTTTCCCAAACAAAACCTTCCTAGTCTTAATTCTGTGGAAATGGCAGCAACAAGGTATGATTGTAATGAGGCTGAGCCATATGTGGGAGCCTTTCCTCTTACAGCCTTTCACACACCACCAGTGGACTCTCCTTCTGTGTATGGTTGAGGGAAAAGTCAGTTCAGGAAGTTGCACCAAAGCTGAACTCATGCTTGCAGAAATGGAGGCAATCGCCTTATTTATTTTTATCTTTAATATTTGCTTATGGTGGGAAACTTGAGATGTCACATTGTCCTTTGCTCTGATAAAGTTAGTAATGATCATATTTGTTTTATCCTTTCATTTGTTGAACTAAGTTGGTCCCAAAATCAAAGCAATCTTGTTTTGAGGAATAAGCCCTTACTTGGCTACTGAATCAAAATGTCTACTTCATGACTTTTCTTCTATACACATTCTTCAAAACAGACATATAGACCAATGGAACAGAACAGAGCCCTCAGAAATAATGCCGCATATCTACAACTATCTGATCTTTGACAAATCTGACAAAAACAAAAAAAAGATTACCATTTCTTTAGCACCCTTTTTCTGCTTACCACTCTCCACTAGGCACACAGTATGTACAAACTCTATTCTTCATAAAATGTTTACAAAATATTTTTATTACTTCTACATTAAAGAAGAGGAGACCAAGTTTCAGAATTATTAAGGTCAATATGACACAGAAAAGAATTTGAGATTGATTTACTTTGGCTCAAAACCTCACATTGACCACACTATACAATGTTAAACTAGAACCCTTCAAATGAGACACTTCTGCCCAGGTAGTCATTTATGAGTAAAACTGGTACATATATGATCATAAGGAGAAAATCACTTTGAAGTGCAACAAGTTTGAAGTTCAACATACAGATTCTTCTATCACATTCTAATTACCAGTAATTCATGTCATTATGATTGATATAATTTCATCGAGTTACATTGCAGGAGTTCAGCTCACGTGTTTGAGGCCAAATGGTGGCAGTGCAACAAGCAAGTGACTGAACTGAGCCCAAAATAATTAAACCCTTTGCTTAAATAACTGCACAATTAACTTAAAAGAAACAAATGGAAAACAAAATAATTCCACCACCACACAAACATATAACAACATGAACAAAGGGACAAAATAACCTCAAAAATAAATGTAAGAAATAAATTAAATTACTATAATGTTATGGGAAACAAATTTCATTTATAGTGTTTGGGTTGACCTTCTCTCCATCTGACAGGAAGAAGCTGATGTAGTACATAGACATTGCAAATCAAGGTTTTCAAATTAAATTAGATATATTTACATATAGATGTGTATATGTGCATTAGTATTTTTAAGTTTAATATATTTTCTATTTTTAAATTTGTTGATGTACTTATTTATGGGGTACATGTGAAATTTATTACATGTGTGGAATGCGTAAAGATCAAGTCAGGGTAATTAAGGTATCCATAATTATGATGAAAATATTTATCATTTTTATGTGTTACGTGTGTGAGCATGTACATATATTTCCACACATATGCACGCTTACTTTCTGCCTTAAACTTATCTTAGTTTTTATGGTGAGGTAATTGTGTCATTCAATTATCTGCTAATTCATTCTTGAGATAACTAATCCATGGTTGGAGAAAAACAATCACAATTACTCAAACAGCTTTGAAGAATCAATGCATTGGAATTCAAAATTGACAAAGTCAAAAGGAGCTCTAATAATTGTAATTAGGAGGAAGGAAAGATATCAGTAGATGCTGCACTATAAAACTCAAACCAGTTCAGTTATTGGTGGCATGTTACACCTGTAAGCAAATTAAAGAGCTTGTCGCAAGAGATTTGGAAAGCTAACTGCTCACAGGATATCCGTTGAACATTTGGCTTTTGTGGGATGAGGGCAGTTTGGTGAAGCTGATGCTGACACTCTGGAAAATACATTTTTTTGCCAGTTATAGCTAATCTTTCATAACTGGTATGAAATTAGTAACTCATCTAAGCCAGGTGTTGGGTTATTTAACTGGTTGCTTTGAGAACGAGCTGCTTTGATATGCAAGGAACTGTCTTGTTTAGCAAGTTGTTAATGCCTACATATGAAGCATCTTTTTTTTTTTTTTTAGTGTATTTTAAGGCAGAAGATGAACCAGGTATCACATTGTTCCATATCCATAAGCCACAAGTTTTTAAAATTTGAACTAAATACCTGCCAGTTATGGATTAACCACTTTAACCTTCACAGCATTATTTTTCTTTTGAAGAAAGAAAAACTTACAAAAGGTAAGTCTAACCTAGACCATATTATTGATAATAGTTAAAAATTCCTTAGTTTTAAATACTTTACCTGTATTTTCTCATTTAATCTTTATAAACTTGAAAAATAATTGTTTTATTAGTTTCATTTTAAAGATGGTGAGAATAAAGCTTAGAGAAGCCAAGTGCTTTGCCCAATCTAAAAACTGAAGAAATTGAAATTTAAAATGAGGTCTGGCTGACACCAATATTTGTTCTTAATCATTACCCTATAGTACTTTTATTGAAGAGAGTCTATCTTTGATAACATAAAAGTTAACATTATATATACATAAATAATTATTTAATTTATCTAACATTAATTCAGTATTTCAGATGCATGAAGCACAGGAACACAAAGAATATAATGGCTTAAACATATACCTTTCTCACCAACCTACTTAAACTGTTATAAAAAATAGAAGAAGAGGAAATACTTCCAGACTCATTGTACAAGGCCAGCATTACCATGATACCAAAACCAGGCAAAGACATCAGAAAATGAAAACCATAGACCAATATCTCTGATGAATATTGATGCAAAAATCCCCAACAAAATACTAGTAAACCAAATTCAACAATACATTAAGAAGATTAATCGTCATGACCAAGTGGGGTTTATCCTAGTTATGCAAGGATGGTTCAACATTCACAGATCAAAAAATGTGATACATAATATCAAAAGACTGCAGGACAAAAAGCATATAACCATTTTAATTCGTGCTGAGAAAGCATTTGATAAAGTTCAGCATCCCTTCATGATGAAAACCCTAAAAAAACTGGATACAGAAGGAACACATCTCAATATAATAAAAGCCATATGTATTAGCTTGTTTTCATGCTGCTGATAAAGTCATACCTGAGACTAGGCAATTTACAAAAGAAATAGGTTTAATGTACTCATGGTTCCATGTGGCTGGAGGGAGCCTCACAATCATGGTGGAGGGCAAAACATGTCTCACATGGTGGCAGACAAGAAAAGAGAATTTGTGCAGGGAAACTTCACTTTATAAACCCGTTGGATCACATGAGACATATTCACTATCATGAGTATAGCATGGGAAAGTCCTGCCCCTATGATTCAATTACATCCCATCGTGTCCCTCCCACAACACATGGGCATTGTGGGAGCTACTATTCAAGATGATATTTTTGGTGAGGGCATGGCCAATCCATATCATTCCACTTTGGCTGCTCCCAAATCTCAAGGCCTTACATTTCAAAACTAATCATGCCTTCCCCACAGTCCCCTAAGTCTCAACTCATTTCAGCATTAACTCAAAAGTCCACAGTCCAAAGTCTCATTTGAGACAAGGAAAGTACCTTCTGCCTATGAGCCTGTAAAACCAAAAGCAAGTTAGTTACTTCCTAGATACAATGGGGGTACAGGCACTGGATAAATACACCCATTCTAAATGGGAGAAATTGGCCAAAATGAAGGAGCTACAAGGCTCCATTCAAGTTCAAAATCCAGCAGGGCAGTCGAATCTTAAAGTTCCAAAAAATGATGTCTTTTGATTCCATGTCTCACATCCAGGTCATGCTGATGCAAGAGGTGGGTTCCCATGGTCTTGGACAGCTCTACCCCTGTGACTTTGCAGGGTACAGCCTCTGTCTCAGCTGCTTTTATGGGCTGGTATTGTATATCTGCAGCTTTTCCAGGTGCATGGTGCAAGCTGTTGGTGGATCTACCATACTAGGATCTGGAAGACAGCGACCCTCATCTCACAGCTCCACTAGGCAATGTCCCAGTGGGAATTCTGTGTGGGGGCACCCACCTCACATTTCCTTTCCACACTGCCTTAGCAGAAGTTCTCTATGAGCACCCTTCCCCTGAAATAAACTTCTGCCTGGACATACAGGCATTTTCATATATCCTCTGAAATCCAGGCAGAGGTTCCTAATCAATTCTTGACTCTGTGCACTTGCAGGCTCAATACCACATGGAAGCTGCCAAGGTTTGGGCCTTGCACCCTCTGAAGTCATGACCCAACCTGTACCTTGGCCCCTTCTAGTCATGGCTGGAGTGGTGGGGATGCAGGGCACCAAGTCCCTAGACTGCAGCAGAAGGACCCTGGGCCCAGCCCATGAAATCATTTTTTCTTCCTAGGCCTCCAGGCCTGTGATGCGAGGGGCTGCTGTGAAGGTCTATGATTTGTCCTGGAGACATTTTATCCATCGTCTTGGTGATTAATATTCAGCTCCTCCTTACTTATGCAAATTTTTGCAGCAGGCTTGACTTTCTCCTCAAAAAATGGGATTTTCTTTTCTATTACATTGTCAGGCTGTAAATTTTCTGAACTTTTATGCTCTGTTTCCTTTTTAGAACTGAATGCTTCTAACAGCACTCAAGTCACCTCTTGAATCCTTTGCTGCTTAAAAATTTCTTCCATCAGATACCCTATATCATTTCTCTCAAGTTCAAAGTTCCACAGATCTCTAGGGCAGGGGCAAAATGCCACCAGTCTCTTTGCTAAAACATAACGAGAGTCACCTTTGCTCCAGTTCTCAACAAGTTCCTCATCTCTATCTGACACCACCTCAGCCTGGATTTCATTGTCCATATTATTGTTAGCATTTTGGTCAAGGCCATTCAACAAGTCTCTAGGGAGTTCCAAACATCCTCACATTTTCTTGTCTTCTTCTGAGCCCTCCAAACTGTTGCAACCTCTGCATGTGACCCAGTTCTAAAGTCACTTCCATATTTTCTGATATCTTTTCAGCAACGCCCCACTCCACTGGTACCAATTTACTGTATTACTCAATTTTCATGCTGCTGATAAACACATATCCAAGACTGGGCAATTTACAAAAGAAAGAGATTTAATGGACTCAGAGTTCCATGTGACTGGAGAGGCCTCCCAATCATGGTGGAAGGCAAAAGTCATATCTTTCATGGCAGCAAGCAAGAGAAGAAAACTTGTGCAGGGATACTCCCCTTTATAAAACCATCAGATCTCATGAGACTTACTCATTATCAAAGAATAGCATGGGAAAGACACACCTCCATGATTCAATTACCTCCCACCAGGTCCCTCCCACAACAGTTGGGAATTGTAGCAGCTACAATTTAAGATGAGTTTGGGGTGGGGACATAGCCAAACCATATTACCATATATTGACAGACCCACAGGTAATATCACACTGAACAGGAAAAAATGAAAGCCTTTCCTGTAAAGTCTAGAGCACTACAAGAATGCCCATTTTTACCCCTGTTATTCAATATAGTCCCAGAAGTCTTAGCTAGAGCAATCAGACAAGAGAAATAAATAATTGGAAGTCAAGTTATCCTTGTTTGCAGGTGACGTAATCTTACATATGGAAAAACCTAAAGACGCCACCAAAAAATATAAAAACTGATAAAAAATTCAGTAAAGTTGTAAGATACAAAATCAACATACAAAAATTAGTAGCATTTCTTATGCCAACAGTTAACAATCTGAAAAAGAAATCAAAAAGTAATCCCATTTACAATAACCACAGACAAAAGTAATTACCTGGGAATTAACTTAACCAAAGAAGTAAAAGATCTCTACAAACAAAACTAGAAAACACTGGTGAAAGAAACTAAAAAGCACACAAAAAATGGAAAGATATTCTATTTTCAATGATGTTAAAATGTCCATACTTCTCAAAGCAATCTACAGATTTAATGCAATCCCTATCAAAATACTGACATTCCTCACAGAAATAAAGAAAAAAGTTCTAAAATTTACATAGAACCACAAAAGACCCAGATTAAGCAAAGCTTTCTTAAGCAAAAAGATTAAAACTGGAGGAATCACTTTACCTGACTTCAAATTATACTACAGATACATAGTAACTAAATATCATGGTATGGCATAAAGCAGACACACACAGACACATAGACCAAGGGAGCAGAATAGAGAACCCAGAAATAAATTGACACTTCTACAATGAACTTATTTTCTACAAAGATGCTAAGATCACACATTGAGTATCAGACAGTCTCTTTAATAAACAGTCCTGGAAAAACTGGATATCCATATGCAGAAGTAAAATTCACCACTCTCTCTCACCTTATACAAAAATCAAATCAAAATGGATTACATACTTAAATCAAAGACCTCAAAATATGAAACTAACAAAAGAAAATACTGGGGAAACTCTCCAGGACATTGGTCCTGGCAAAAATTTCTTGAGTAATAATAGCCCATAAGCCCATGCAACCAAAGCAAAAATGGACAAATGGGATCATATGAAAATGAAAATCTTCTGCACAGCAAAGGAAACAATCAACTAAATGAAGAGACAACCCACAGAATGGGAGAAAATATTTGCAAACTACCCATCTGAACAAGGGTTGAATCACTAGAATACATAAGAAGCGCAAACAACTCTAGCAAAAATTCTAATAATCTGATCAAAAAATGGGCAAAATATTTAAATAGTATTTCTCAAAAGAAGACACACAAATGGAAAACAAGTATATGAAATACTGCTCAACATTATTGATCATCAGAGAAATGCAAATCAAAATTACCATGAGATATCATCTCACCATAGTTAAAATGGCTTTTATCCAAAAGTCAGGTAGTAACAAATGCTGGTGAGGATGTGAAGAAAAGGGAACCCTTGTACACTGTTGGCAGGAATGTAAATTAATATAACCACAATTGAGAACAGTTTGGAGGTTCCTCAAAAACTAAAAATAAAGCTATCATATGATCCAGCAATCCCACTATGGGGCATATATCCAAAGAAAGGAAAACAATATATCAAAGAGATACCTGCATTCCCATGTTTGTTGCAGTACTGTTCACAATAGCTGAGATTTGGAAGCAACATAAATGTCCTTTAACAGATAAATGGATAAATAAAATGTGGTACATATACACAGCGGAGTTCTATTCAGCCATAAGAAAGAAATTCTGTCATTTGCAACAATATAGATGGAACTAAAGGTTATTATGTTAAGTAAAATAAGCCAAGCACAAGAAGATAAACATATGTTATCACTTATTTCTGGAATCTAAAAATCAAAACAATTGAATTTATGAAGATAGAGAATAGAAGAATGGTAGGGTAGTATAGTTTTGTGGGTAGGGGGAGATAGGGATGGTGATTGTACAAGATAATTAGAATGAATAAGACCTAGTATTTGATAGCACAAGAGGGGGACTATAGCCAATTATAATTTAATTGCACATTTAAAAATAACTAAAAGTATAATTGGATTGTGTCTAAGACAAAAGATAAATATTTGATGGGATGGATACCCATCAAACATTTTCATGATGTGATTATTATATATTACATGCCTATAACAAAATATGTTATGTACCCTGTAACTATATATACCTACTGTGTACCCACAAATATTAAAAAATAATTTAAAAAGATATGCCGTTTCTTTAAATAACATAGACTATTGTACAAGAGATTAGATGTCTCCAAATATAACTATGATTTTGAATGCCAAATATAGGATACATAGGAAAAAGAGTGAGATTTCAGGAAAAAACTGCTATGCATAGGTTTAGGTAGCGTATAATTAAAAAAGCGAACCCAGAGATAGCATGTACTAAAGTACCTCTGTTTGGAATTTTTCGTGAGTGTGTGTGTTTATAATGTAAGTCTCTTTCATTGGTGAATTTTTTGTGATATTTTGTTGTTGTTAAATAGAGCACTTGGTTTTCCTCCCAGAATATTGCCAACTGATTGCTACTCTCATTACTAATTTTATTGATTACATTTCTTTTTTTTTAATTATACTTTAAGTTTTAGGGTACACGTGCACAACGTGCAGGTTAGTTACATATGTACACATGCACCATGCTGGTGTGCTGCACCCAGTAACTGGTCGTTAAACATTAGGTATATCTCCAAATGCTATCCCTCCTACCTCCCCCCACCCCACAACAGGCCCCGGTGTGTGATGTTCCCCTTCCCGTGTCCATGTGTTCTCCTTGTTCAATTCCCACCTATAAGTGAGAACATGTGGTGTTTGGTTTTCTGTCCTTGTGATAGTTTTCTGAGAATGATGGTTTCCAGCTTCATCCATGTCCCTACAAAGGAAATGAACTCATCATTTTTTATGGCTGCATAGTATTCCATGGTGTATATGTGCCACATTTTCTTAATCCAGTCTATCATTGTTGGACATTTGGCTTGGTTCCAAGTCTTTGCTATTGTGAATAGTGCTGCAATAAACATACGTGTGCATGTGTCTTTATAGCAGCATGATTTATAATCCTTTGGGTATATAACCAGTAATGGGATGGCTGGGTCAAATGGTATTTCTAGTTCTAGATCCCTGAGGAATCACCACACTGACTTCTACCATGGTTGAACTAGTTTACAGTCCCACCAACAGTGTAAAAGTGTTCCTATTTCTCCACATCCTCTCCAGCACCTGTTGTTTCCTGACTTTTTAATGATTGCCATTCTAACTGGTGTGAGATGGTAACTCATTGCGGTTTTGATTTGCATTTCTCTGATGGCCAGTGATGATGAGCATTTTTTCATGTGTCTTTTGGCTGCATAAATGTCTTCTTTTGAGAAGTGTCTGTTCATATCCTTCGCCCACTTTTTGATGGGGTTGTTTGTTTTTTTCGTGTAAATTTGTTTGAGTTCATTGTAGATTCTGGATATTAGCCCTTTGTCAGATGAGTAGATTGCAAAAATTTTCTCCCATTCTGTAGGTTGCTGTTCACTCTGATGCTAGTTTCTTTTGCTGTGCAGAAGCTCTTTAGTTTAATTAGATCCCATTTGTCAATTTTGGCTTTTGTTGCCATTGCTTTTGGTGTTTTAGACATGAAGTCCTTGCCCATGCCTATGTCCTGAATGGTATTACCTAGGTTTTCTTCTAGGGATTTTATGGTTTTAGGTCTAACATTTAAGTCTTTAATCCATCTTGAATTAATTTTTGTATAAGGTGTAAGGAAGGGATCCAGTTTCAGCTTTCTACATATGGCTAGCCAGTTTTCCCAGCACCATTTATTAAATAGGGAATCCTTTCCCCATTTCTTGTTTTTCTCAGGTTTGTCAAAGATCAGATACTTGTAGATATGTGGCATTATTTCTGAGGGAGGTCTCTGTTCTGTTCCATTGGTCTATATCTCTGTTTTGGTACCAGTACCATGCTGTTTTGGTTACTGTAGCCCTGTAGTATAGTTTGAAATCAGGTAGTGTGATGCCTCCAGCTTTGTTCTTTTGGCTAAGGATTGACTTGGCAATGCGGGCTCTTTTTTGGTTCCATATGAAATTTAAAGTAGTTTTTTCCAATTCTATGAAGAAAGTCATTGGTAGCTTGATGGGGATGGCATTGAATCTATAAATTACCTTGGGCAGTATGGCCATTTTCACGATATTGATTCTTCCTACCCATGAGCATGGAATGTTCTTCCATTTGTTTGTATCCTCTTTTATTTCTTTGAGCAGTGGTTTGTAGTTCTCCTTGAAGAGGTCCTTCACATCCTTTGTAAGTTGGATTCCTAGGTATTTTATTCTCTTTGAAGCAATTGTGAATGGGAGTTCACTCATGGTTTGGCTCTCTGTCTGTTATTGGTGTATAAGAATGCTTGTGATTTTTGCACGTTGATTTTGTATCCTGAGACTTTGCTGAAGTTGCCTATCAGCTTAAGGAGATTTTGGGCCGAGACAATGGGGTTTTCTAGATATACAATCCTGTCATCTGCAAACAGGGACAATTTGACTTCCTCTTTTCCTAATTGAATACGCTTTATTTCCTTCTTCTGCCTGATTGCCCTGGCCAGAACTTCCAACACTATATTGAATAGGAGTGTTGAGAGAGGGCATCCCTGTCTTGTGCCAGTTTTCAAAGGGAATGCTTCCAGTTTTTGCCCATTGAGTATGATATTGGCTGTGGGTTTGTCATAGATAGCTCTTATTATTTTGAGATACGTCCCATCAATACCTAATTTATTGAGAGTTTTTAGCATGAAGGGTTGTTGAATTTTGTCAAAGGCCTTTTCTGCATCTATTGAGATAATCATATGGTTTTTGTCATTGGTTCTGTTTATATGCTGGATTATATTTATTGATTTGCATATGTTGAACCAGCCTTGCATCCCAGGGATGAAGCCCAATTGATCATGGTGGATAAGCTTTTTGATGTGCTGCTGGATTCAGTTTGCCAGTATTTTATTGAGGATTTTTGCATCAACGTTCATCAGGGATATTGGTCTAAAATTCTCTTTTTTTGTTGTGTCTCTGCCCGGCTTTGGTATCAGGATGATGCTGGCCTCGTAAAATGAGTTAGGGAGGATTCCCTCTTTTTCTATTGATTGGATTAGTTTCAGTAGGAATGGTACCAGCTCCTGCTTGTTGCTCTGGTAGAATTTAGCTGTGAATCTGTCTGGTCCTGGAGATTTTTTGGTTGGTAAGCTATTGATTATTGCCTCAATTTCAGAGCCTGTTATTGGTCTATTCAGGGATTCAACTTCTTCCTGGTTTAGTCTTGGGAGAGTGTATGTGTCGAGGAATTTATCCATTTCTTCTAGATTTTCCAGTTTATTTGCATAGAGGTGGTTATAGTATTCTCTGATGGTAGTTTGTATTTCTTTGGGATCGGTGGTGATATCCCCTTTATAATTTTTTATTGCATCTATTTGATTCTTCTCTCTTTTCTTCTTTATTAGTCTTGCTAGCAGTCTATCAATTTTGTTGATCTTTTCAAAGAACCAGCTCCTGGGTTCATTGATTTTTTGAAGGTTTTTTGTGTCTCTATTTCCTTCAGTTCTGCTCTGATTTTAGTTATTTCTTGCCTTCTGCTATCTTTTGAATGTGTTTGCTCTTGCTTCTCTAGTTCTTTTAATTGTGATTTTAGGGTATCAATTTTAGATCTTTCCTGCTTTGTCTTGTGGGCATTTAGTGCTATAAATTTCCCTCTACACACTGCTCTGAATGTGACCTAGAGATTCTGGTATGTTGTGTCTTTGTTCTCATTGTTTTTGAAGAACATCTTTATTTCTGCCTTCCTTTCGTTATGTGCCCAGTAGTCATTAAGGAGCAGGTTGTTCAGTTTCCATGTAGTTGAGCGGTTTTGAGTGAGTTTCTTAATCTTGAGTTCCAGTTTGATTGCACTGTGGTCTGAGAGACAGTTTGTTATAATTTCTGTTCTTTTACATTTGCTGAGGAGTGCTTTACTTCCAACTATGTGGTCAATTTTGGAATAAGTGAGGTGTGGTGCTGAGAAGAATGTATATTCTGTTGATTTGGGGTGGAGAGTTCTGTAGATATCTATTAGGTCTGCTTGGTGCAGAGCTGAGTTCAATTTCTGGATATACTTGTTAACTTTCTGTCTCATTGATCTGTCTAATGTTGACAGTGGGGTGTTAAAGTCTCCCATTATTATTGTGTGGGAGTCTAAGTCTCTTTGTAGGTCTCTAAGGACTTGCTTTATGAATCTGGGTGCTCCTGTATTGGGTGCATATATATTTAGGATAGTTAGCTCTTCTTGTTGAATTGATCCCTTTACCATTATGTAATGACCTTCTTTGTCTCTTTTGATCTTTGTTGGTTTAAAGTCTGTTTTATCAGAGACTAGGATTGCAACCCCCGCCTTTTTTTGTTTTCCATTTGCTTGGTAGATCTTCCTCTATCCCTTTATTTTGAGCCTATGTGTGTCTCTGCACATGAGGTGGGTTTCCTGAATACAGCACACTGATGGGTCTTGACTCTATCCAATTTGCCAGTCTGTGTCTTTTAATTGGATCATTAGCCCATTTACATTTAAGGTTAATATTGTTATGTGTGAATTTGATCCTTTCATTATGATGTTAGCTGGTTATTTTGCTCGTTAGTTGATGCAGTTTCTTCCTAGCCTCGATGGTCTTTACAATTTGGCATGTTTTTGCAGTGGCTGGCACCGGTTGTTCCTTTCCATGTTTAGCGCTTCCTTCAGGAGCTCTTTTAGGGCAGGCCTGGTGGTGACAATATCTCTCAGCATTTGCTTGTCTGTAAAGTATTTTATTTCTCCTTCACTTATGAAGCTTAGTTTGGCTGGATATGAAATTCTGGATTGAAAATTCTTTTCTTTAAGGATGTTGAATATTGGCCCCCACTCTCTTCTGGCTTGTAGAGTTTCTTCCGAGAGATCAGCTGTTAGTCTGATGGGCTTCCCTTTGTGGGTAACCCAACCTTTCTCTCTGGCTGCCCTTAACATTTTTTCCTTCATTTCAACTTTGGTGAATCTGACAATTATGTGTCTTGGAGTTGCTCTTCTCGAGGAGTATCTTTGTGGCATTCTCTGTATTTCCTGAATTTGAACGTTGGCCTGCCTTGCTAGATTGGGGAAGTTCTCCTGTATATCATCTTGTAGAGTGTTTTCCAACTTGATTCCATTTCCCCGTCACTTTCAGGTACACCAGTCAGACGTAGATTTGGTCTTTTCACATAGTCCCATATTTCTTGGAGGCTTTGTTCATTTCTTTTTATTCTCTCTTCTCTAAACTTCTCTTCTAACTTCATTTCATTCATTTGATCTTCCATCACTGATACCCTTTGTTCCAGTTGATCGAATCAGCTACTGAGTCTTGTGCATTCATCACATAGTTCTCATGCCTTGGTTTTCAGCTCCATCAGGTCCTTTAAGGACTTCTCTGCATTGGTTATTCTAGTTAGCCATTCTTCTAATTTTTTTGTCAAGGTTTTTAACTTCTTTGCCATGGGTTTGAACTTCCTCCTTTAGCTTGGAGTAGTTTGATCGTCTGAAGCCTTGTTCTCTCAACTTATCAAAGTCATTCTCCATCCAGCTTTGTTGCATTGCTGGTGAGGAGCTGCACTCCTGCAGGAGGAGAGGCACTCTGATTTTTAGAGTTTCCAGTTTTTCTGCTCTGTTTTTTCCCCATCTTTGTGGTTTTGTCTACCTTTGGTCTTTGATGATGGTGATGTACAGATGGGGATGTCCTTTCTGTTTGTTAGTTTTCCTTCGAATAGTCAGGATCCTCAGCTGCAGGTCTGTTGGAGTTTGCTGGATGTCCACTTCAGACCCTGTTTGCCTGGGTATCAGCAGTGGAGGCTGCAGAACAGCAGATATTCATGAACAGCAAATGTTGCTGTCTGATAGTTCCTCTGAAAGTTTTGTTTCAGAGGAGTACCTGGCCGTGTGAGGTGTCAGTCTGCCCCTATTGGGGGGTGCCTCCCAGTTAGGCTACTCGTGGGTCAGGGACACACTTCAGGAGGCAGTCTGTCCATTCTCAGATCTCCAGCTGCATGCTTGGAGAACCACTACTCTCTTGAAAGCTGTCGGACAGGGACATTTAAGTCTGCAGAGGATGCCGCTGCCTTTTATTTGGCAATGCCCTGCCCCCAGAGGTGGAATCTGCAGAGGCAGGCAGGCCTCCTTGAGCTGCGGTGGGCTCCACCCAGTTCGAGCTTTCCAGCCTCTTTGTTTACCTACTCAAGCCTAGGCAATGGTGGGTGCCCCTCCCCCAGCCTCGTTGCGGCCTTGCAGTTTGATCTCAAACTGCTGTGCTAGCAGTGAGCAAGGGTCCGTTGGGCGTAGGACCCTCTGAGCCAGGCGCGGGATATAATCTCCTGTTGTGCCGTTTGCTAAGACTGTTGGAAAAGTGCAGTATTAGGGTGGGAGTTCCCCAATTTTCCAGGTGCCTTCTGCAACCCCTTTCTTTGATATTTCTTAAAGGCTACCTAACTATGAATGTCTTTCTTTTAGCAAGTGATGAATGAATGCTTCTACAGCACATAATGAGATGCAATAAATTCCACTGGTTTACCTTTCTTTTTAAAGTGTAGCCACAGTAGAAATGTTTATTGTATGGATAAACAAAGTCCATCGGGAATAGTAAAGGAATTGAAAGGTATCCATAGTTTTAGAAATTCCTTAAATGGAATTTTTGATTTGCATATTATGAGTCATGTGTTGCATGATTGAAAGGATAAGGCCAGGTCAAAGTTGATTTTGAGATCTCTTTTCATCCTAGCAGGTGGACTTCATATATTGTGATTGGAAGGCCTCTGGAAAGACCTTTCTACTTACAAAATATCCCTAAGTTCTCTAGGTTGCTGAAATCCTTTAACAACATTCGTCCATATAAAATAAGCATTGCCTTTGAATATAACATCTTTTAAAATGTAAGATTTTTCTGAAGAACATCTCAACTGAAATCCTTCTCATTTAGAGTCAGCAAACTGTTACTGAAAGTTTACATATTTTTATGACCACCGTGTGTGTGTGTGTATGTGTGTGTGTATGTGTCTAAAATCAAGCATTGTTTCTGTTATTTTTAATCCACTTTTGTTCTGTAGAACCTCGTTAGGACTAGTAAATAATTTTTGACTTCTTTCAAATTCTATTGAATTCAACCAATATATAATCTTAATACAATATATGAAACAAAATAGGACCATAGTTACATAAATAATAATTAATTCTAGATAGGATAAGAGTTGGATATGATAGTTTTGGGAGGCCTAATGACATTGGATATTGATCGCAACAGTAAATGATCACAACAGTAACTAGAGCTTATTAGGATTCCCTGAAAGATAATTAGATAATAGAGAAAACTAGTAGTACTAAGATTCTAGTGAATTACTCTAAACCCCAATTCAAAGAGTCACATAACATAAAACCCATTAGTTACCTCCTGTTTACTTCCATATAGTTTGTTTGTCATTAATCATTTTGAAGCCTAGCAAAAGGATCAATCTGAGCCTCATGATCCTTAATTTTTTTCTATTTTTATCTATATTTTAGCAACGGAAATAATGGCATGAACATGAAATAATGCCCGCACAGCTTGGACTCTGCAGCTCTCTACCTAGCCCAATAGAACCACCATCAGTATGAGGAAGAAAATATTCTAGATCAGCTATAGAATTTTCAGCAACAATGGAAATGTTCCATAAGCTGTGCTACCCAATAGGGTAGCCACTAGTTACATGTGGCTATTGAACATTTGATGTATGGGTAGTGTGAATAAGGAACGGAATTTTAAGTTAGATTTAATTTCAATTTATTTAAGTTTAAATAGCCACAAGTACTTAATGGCTACTTTATTGAACAATATAGTTCTAGGTTGAGGTAGAAATTGGTACAGAAAAAAAGAGACATGTGTGTTTGGAAAGCAGACAGTAATTTGAAAATGCTAGAGTATAGGGGAAGATTGAGTATGTCTGAAAGTGAAGTTACACAATAGATTAAGTAAATTGTAAAAGATTTTCCAATGGCAAGCCAAGTTATAAGCTTGGTCAGAGGCATTAAAACCTGAGAGTGACATAATAAAATATCTATGTTTTAGGGCATTCTCCTTGGCATATTAGCGATAAAAGGTAGGAGACAGGGAGTATATATTAAATGAATGTTACCAAGAAATAAATTAAATATAATAACATTCTAAATTATAATAATAACAGTGGGTGGAGTAAAATAGTTCAAAAATATTGTAAAGATAGAATTCAGTTGACACTACTTATGACTGATTTTGTATGTACAAGGGGGCTGGAGAGGAGAGAGTGTATAGTCATAATTTGGGGATTACTAGCTTAGGTAACATGTGATAATGATGTGAAGGCTGGAGGAAAATCAATTTTGAGAGAGTGCTTCAGTTGGCTATTCCAACAATGCTTCATAACAACCAACAGGCAACTCAGTGGCTTAAAACACCCATTTGTTACTATTGACCTAAGTTTACAGGTTGAATGGGCTTTGACCAAGCAATAATCAATGATATTACTTGGGGGTATTTACATGGTCTTAAAATGTGTTGGGCTAATTTGGGATATTGTCAACTTGGTTGACTATTTCTGTTCCATATATCTCAACCTCTATCTGGCAAGCTTGAGCATATTCTAATTGGAAGCCAAGAGTAGAGGAAGCATAAACATCAAGGAGTTTTTAGTCATAGGTTTGTCACTAGTTTGCTAGTGGTCTATTGGCCAAAACAACTCATGGGGTCAAGCCCAAAGTTCAGGTAGGAGGGCAATACAAAAGGCATAAATGGAGGAATACATGAAAGATTGGACCCTAACCAAATCGCTTTTCCATAATCTTTCTTCTGGCCACAGTTATTATATCTCTTCCATGTGCTTAATAGCTTTTATTGCTATCCTCTTCCCCTTCAATGATCCATATGATCATTGATCGTTGCACTGGACTTAGAGTTTAGGAACTCATGATTTAAACGAAGTCCAGATATAGCTTCTTTTTATGCAAGGATCTATAAACTAAAAAGACAAGTTAACTATCCTCCCAACTCTTCACACACTCATAAGATAATGAAAGAAAGACAAAGTAACTGCAACAGGCCATTCAACTTAAAAAGTAGAAGGCTGGGAGGCACACAGTCTTTAATAAAGGTTCTGATCATTCTCAGCCAACTATCACAGGAACAGAAAACCAAACATCGCATGTTCTCACTCATAAGCGGGAGTTGAACATGAAACACATGGATACAGGGGGGGAAATGTCACACCCCGGGGCCTGTCAGTGGGTGGGGGGCAAGGGGAGTGATAGCATTAAGAGAAATACCTAATGCATGCTGGGCTTAAAACCTAGATGACAGGTTGGTGGGTGCAGCAAACCACCATGGCAAATGCATACCTATATAACAAAGCTGCAAGTTCTGCACAAGGATCCCAGAACTTAGAGTATGATTTAAAGAAAAGATTCTAGCATCCAGTTAGAACCACTTTGCAAATTTTCACTACCCTAGATTTCAGAGGGGGTTTGAAATGGCTCCCTAGACCGTTATTCTTTACTCTTCCATGGGAGTGAGCTATCTAGTCCAATGTTCCTCACAGCTCATCCCTCAACACTCGTTCATTACTTATATTTTTTCACTTCTTTAAAGGTCATTAGAAAATACATGTTTTTGGCTACTTTCTCAGGCTGCTTCTTACTCATATTAAGGTGTGTATTCCAAAACCTTTGTAGATTTTGAAATATATAGATTTATTTTACTCAAGGCTAATAGCATTTTCACCAATATTGCTATTCCAAAATTTGCACAGGTTTCCTGTGAGTTGGATATGATTCCTTTCAATGCTTAGAGTGTCATATCAAGACTTGTTTTTGGAGACATGTCTCCTCTCTAGACTTAGTCATTAATATTGTGGGTGGGATGATGCCTTTATTATTCTAAGAAGTCCTTTTGACTAGTTTGTGTGTCACTCTTGATTTGACCTTTGCCTCCAAGTATTTTACTTTGAGAAATATTTTTCCGGTGGAGAATTTGAAGATGAGAAACAGCTTTATGGTACGACCCAGAAACTGTTGACCCTTCTGTCTCACATACAACTTTATAAAAGCCAAATGACACTTTCCACTTTCTGCCTGAAAAACTTGTTGTTCAATTCCATAATTTTGTCAGATGCCTGTTATATCATCTGACTCACTGTAGGTGACAATTATCCCAATTGTTTTACCACAATACAACATTTTTAGCAGCTTCCTCGGTGCTTTTCTAGTCTTTGTTCAATGGTCCACTCCAAAAGCCAATGCAACATAGTATTGGTTTTTGTTATGAAAGTACTCTATGTCCAATGACAATTTCTGTGTCAATGAGCTCCTACTTCAATAACACTTCATGTCAAACTCAAATTGTTTAGTGATAATGATTGACTAATGCTCAGAAATCCATAAGTGATTTTGGTATGGCTTGTCTGGATACTTCTCCTGGTCTCAGTTTGGGACACATTAACAGATTTTATGGTTTTCTTGCTTTGGGCTGATATAGGATACTTTTCCTAGGACAAAAGTCTTCTTTATGTTTTCAGCCACCTATAGGGTAGACCTGAGCATTTGCCTCAGAGTTTAAGAATGGAAGAAGAGATGTGCAAACTCCTTTTTAAGCCTCTCCTTCCATCATTTGTTTTTGTCCCATTGGTCAAAGAAAGTCATACAGCTAAGTCCAAAGTTAGTGTGGGAGAGCTTTGTCAAATGCATTGGTGCATGAAAGTATGGGAAATTGGGTATATCAGTTCAATCTACCACTGAGAGCATGTAATGATTTTGGTTGTGGAGTAGAGATGAGACAAAAAAGGTCAAGACCATATAATTATGGTTTTCCTATTCTGGGCTCAAAAGTCTGTATCTTTTCTGAAGAAATGAGAAAATAGTAAATAATTTTAAGCAGTGGGTCAGCATAATACTTTTTTTCCCATAAAGATAACTCTGTAACACTGTGTAGGGATTAGAAAGATTGTGGCTCGAAAGCAGGAAGACAAGTTAGAAGAATATTGTCCTAATTCGGGTTATAAATCATTAATGTCTGATAAATTAATAATAGAAGGTACAGAGAAAACACTACAGGATATCTGATTGAGGGAAGGAGAAATTCAAGTTTTAAATCAGTACATTTTCTTACAAACTCAAGAGAAATGAATAGGAAAAATAATTATGTCACTAGTCCAAGGATATAGTTGACTTTTTTTTAATTAAAAAATGATTCCCAGTTCCTTTATTTATACTTATAATTCACATTTGAGAAGGCTTGATATCCCCTCTAGACTCACCATCTCAGCCTCAGGTAATTTAACATAAGAAATTTGGTGACACCCTCAATAAAGCTAACACAGAGCTTTAAATAAATGATGCTGTTGCATTTTGGGTGTTCTTCTGGACAGGAGTACCTCTGAGCTTTGAGTATTAATTTTTACTTTCTACAGTTAAGTCATCCTTCAAAATGTGGAGTAGATCCAGCAGTATGCCAAAGATGGCTTATACTGACCTTAAATTATTGTTTCTGTTGTTTTTGGGCTGTTTATGTCAGAAACAAAACAAAAAGCACATTTTTCTTTTAGCAGAAAGCATTGCAGGTGTTAAAAGAAATGGTCATTTGTCTCACTGAAGTTGACCTGACAAGCCTGGAATGTTTTTTTTCTCTATGGTGAGAGTCTTAAAGGGTGTTTGCCAAATTGCAATTGCAAGAAAACAGTACTGCAAAGAAAGAATATCATGAGATATTTGTTTTTGAAATAGTTCAAGTAAAGGAAATACACATACACACACACACACACACACACACACACACATAGCTCTATATATAAAATAGGTTTTTTGTTAGGAATTTTATCTAGTCTTTTAAAACTATATTGGGAAATGTGTGGTTGGGAGATAAAAAAAGAACTAATCTCTTTTGGACGTGATTTTGGTATCAAAATACTTCAAGAAAAAGGAAGCCTTGTTGAATGTCAATATATTGAGCAAGGGCCACTTTAAAATTAAGTCTAAAAAATCCCTAAACTTTTTTAAAAAGCAAAGAGGAACTTTTAAAAATATTCGAAGGGGAAACTCATCATACGTAGTGCAAGAACATACCTCGGCTTGCTATCGCAAAATTTTTTGTAGGCATATTTGTGGCATCTTTGCTACAGAATTAGTTCACGTTGTGCTTGTGTATCTACTGTTGTAAATTGTGCATTCAGTTTTACCTATCCTATTCAAAAAGCTTTTTTATGAAAATCCCCACCCCAGAACATAACAGACAACTTTTACCTTGGTGTCTAACAATGAGATTGATATCCAAAGAGCGATTGACCAAACTGAGTCAATAGCACTAACATTTGAATTAATTAGATAAATAAATGTCTTCTGTGATTATCAGGTTACTTATGTTAAGGATTTTGGCATCCATTTCTTTTTATGTTTGCTTTTCATTTTATATTTTGTCTGCTTTTTTATAGTGTCACCTGGAAATAAAGTGTGTAACAGGAACTGTCCTGAATATCCAATGATTAGGTTCCTTGCAACACAGGAACTTGCAGGGCCAGGAAAGGATTGTCTTTGCTGTATGTCCATGGAGAGAGGAGCAAAGGCGAACTGGAAGGTGACTGTCTCCCATGTTAGGTGTTTCTGTTTCCCATGCATTTGACTTTTCCCAGTTAGTTATAAGCCTCAGAAAGCTGAGTTTCTCAACTCTACAAAGGAGTAACTTCCTTCAATTTTATCTCAGGGTAAAGTGAGGCTTAGAGGCCTGACACCTGTGCCTATTTTTAGGGAACCAATCTAGACGAGAAGTCCCTAGCCATTCTCTAGAGTTAGTCCAGAGAAACTGAGATAGTCCCACAAGCTCTTGGCCATCATGCTACATTTTAAAATCATATTGGGAAGAGAGAAAATATAGTGCCAACAAAGGGAAAAAAGGCAATAGATACTATCTGGTTTAGTCAGTTCAGACTGCTATAACAAATTACCATAGACTGAGTGGCTTAAACAATTTATTATTTCTCACAATTCTGAGGCTGGAAACCTGAGATCAGGGTGCTGGCGTGGTTGAGTTTTAGTGAGGGTCCTTTTCCATGCTGCAGACAGCTGATTTCTCCTTGCGTCGTCACATGGTGGAAAGATGATGAGCTAGTCCTCTGCCCTCCCCTTATAAGGCCGCTAATCTCATTCATGCAGACTTCACCTTATGACCTAATTACCTCTCAAGAGCTCCACCTCCAAATAATTTCACACTGGAAATTAGATTTTAACATGAATTTTGAGGGTACACAAACATTCAATTTGTAATATTATTATTAAACAGTCATATGATGGGTTAAAAATGGGTACAGATTCTTTGTATCCCCTGCTATCAAGAGTTAAAGTTTCTTTCCCATTTCCTGAATGTGGACTGGTCTTATTTTCTGCTTTGACTAATAGAATGAAGCAGAAAGTGATTAATTAGGGAGTTCCAAGATGATTGCTCAAGAGAACGTGCAGCTTCTGCTCTCATTCTCTTGAAATGCTGTTGTCATATAAAAAGTCCCAGGCAGGGCTGCCACAGATACATGTCCAATTCACAGCTGACACCAATCATCTGCAGATTTATGAATGAGGCCATCTTAGATCTTCAGTCCCAATTAAACCACCAGATAGATAAAGTCATATAAGTGACCCCAAAGGGGACCACAGTCAAGACCAAATTGTGGACCTGAAGAATAGTGAGCAAATAGGGTTTTGTTTGTTTTGAGAAAGGGTCTTACTCTGTCACCTAGGCTGAAGTGCAATGGAGCAAACAGGGCTCACTGCAGCTTCTGCCTCCAGGGCTCAAGCAATTCTCCCACCTCAGCCGCCCCAAGTAGCTGTAACTATAGGTGTGTGCCACCATGCCAGGCTAATTTTTGTATTTTTTGTAGAGACGATTTCACCATGTTGCCCAGGCTGGTCTCAAACTCCTGAGCTCAGTTAATCCACCTGCCTCAGACTCCCAGAGTTTACAGGTGTGATCCACTACACCCAGCTAAAATAGTTTTTTTTTTTTAAGTCACTAAATTTAGGGGTAGTTTGTTATGCAGCAATAGGAGACTGATAGAGCTTTAGCCCTTTAATCTTTAGCTCTAAGGAAGGGAGAGATAAAAGAGAAAACCACATCCTGTGCAGAGGCAGTGTATGTAATCTTATCCAGCAAGGACCACAGGCCAATTAGTGTTTCCAAATTTGAACAATCCAAACAACTTATCTTTTCTGGGATCATGATGGGAGAAGGTAAAGAATAAGAATGCCAGGAAAGACAAAAATCTTTCTTCCTGGCCTTCACAGATTTTTGTGTCTCTTTCTAGACTGTTTTCTGCTTAAGGGTTGGTCATTTTCTTATTTTCTTTTATTATTTATTTTTTGAGACAGTGTCTCGCTCTGTTGCCCATGCTGGAGTGCAGTGGCACGATCTAGGCTCACTCCAACCTCTGCCTCCTGGGTTCAAGGGATTCTCGTGCCTCAGCCTCCCAAGTAGCTGAGATTACAGGCACATGCCACCATACCTGGCTAATTTTTGCATTTTTAGTAGAGACAGGGTTTCACCATATTGGCCAGGCTGGTCTTGAACTCCTGACTTCAAGTGATCCACCAGCCTCAGCCTCTCAAAGTGCTGGGATTACAGTTGTGAGTCACTGCTCCCAGCCAAGAGTCAATCATTTCCTTATTTAATTTATATTTTTAAAATACATATTCCAGTGGATTGCATAAAATATACCCTAAAAATAATTAATTGCATTAATTTTCATTATAGCTCAGAAGTTCAAGGATTGGTATTCTTTTTGCTGTAATTTACTTTGAAAAAATTGAATGAGCTTAACCAAGAACACATAGCTAATGATTGGCATGGTCAAAACTCTTATGGGACCTTTGATTTTTTCCCTAGTGTCAGGTATTAACATACTGTTTGCTACAAATTTAAATATATGACTCTGAAATAATGGACAATGTTATAAATTAGTGACTTAAGATGATTAAATTACTGACTTAATACATTCCATCTGAGAATTAACCATGGGGTTGCCAGTGTAGGAGGCTGATACTGCCATAGTCGCAAACAGAGCCAGATCTTGATTCACATATATTCCAGTGCAAATCACAGCTTTGCATATTCCATTTTGTGTAATTTTGAGTAAGATTATCTGTCTGGGCCTCCATTCTAACACGCATATTGGAGAAAGTAACAATATCTACACTATAAAATAATAAGAATTTAGTGGCAAATATACACCATGGAATACTATGCAGCCATAAAAAATGATGAGTTCATGTCCTTTGCAGGGACATGGATGAAGCTGGAAACCAACATTCTCAGCAAACTATCGCAAGGATAAAAAACCAAACACCGCATGTTCTCACTAATATGTGGGAATTGAACAATGAGAACACATGGACACAAGAAGGGGAACATCACACACTGGGGCCTGTGGTGGGGTGGGAGGAGGGGGGAGGGATAGCATTTGGAGATATACCTAATGTTAAATGACGAGTTACTGGGTGAAGCACACCAACATGGCACATGTATACATATGTAACAAACCTGCACGTTGTGCTCATGTACCCTAAAACTTAAAGTATGATTAAAAAAAAGATAAAATCTACAAAATACTTAACACACTTATAAATATAACAAATGTGTACCTGATGTTTGTCAGGTTCCAGACACTGTTCAAGCACTTTACCTCTATTAGCACATAATCTTTTATTTTATTTTTATTTTATTTTATTTTATTTTATTTTATTTTATTTTATTTTACTTTGAGATGGAGTCTCTCTCTGTCTCCCAGGCTAGAGTGCAGTGGTGCAGTCTCGGTTCACTGCAACCTCGGCCTCCCGGGTTCAAGCGATTCTCCTGCTTCAGCCTCCCGAGTAGCTGGGATTATAGGCACTTGCCAACACGCCCAGCTAAACTTTTGTATTTCTAGTAGAGTCGGGGTTTCACTGTGTTAGCCAGGATGGTCTAGATCTCCTGACCTCATGATCTGCCTGCCTTGGCGTCCCAAAGTGGTGGGGTTACAGGCATGAGCCAGCACGCCCTGCCAATGAGACAGTCTTTACATGAGCACTGTGTGGTAGGTTCTATTGTTATTCTACTTGTTTCACAAATGAGAAAAGTGAAGCAAAGAGAAAAGTTAAGTAACTTGACTGAGATCACACTGGGCTCCCTCCTAACATTTGTGTGGCTGAGGGCAAGAATATAAATGGTAGCCTTCGTATTCTGTGTCTTAAAAAAAAAAAAAAAAAGAAAAAAAGAAAAGAAAAAGAAAAATAGCAGTGTATCATGAACTATATATTCATATAAAATTTGCATTTATATTTAGTTAAATCCTGTTTAAAAGGGAGGAGTGGCCATATGGACATAGTTCAGGCGATTTTAAGTGCTGTGCTGAAATTGTCTCAGTCATAAGACAAGGGAAAATGATGTATATAATTGGTTGACAAAAATGTCAGAAGTGTCGAGATATTTAAATTTTACAATTGAAGTGGCTCCCTCTGCCTGGCCTGTATTCTCATGCAGGGATTAGCAGCTCTCTTCCCTGGGATCAGTCTGACAACTAAGAAGCCAAACACAAATTGATACTTGCTTTCTGCAGCCTGAGTACAGTGAAAAATCTGCTGGGACAAGGCAAGACGAGGGGCAGAGTCTGGCCCTGGCCAATGTTGCCTTTAGGATGCAACTGGATCCACCTACACCTGGGATAGAAACTGACCAGGATAAACTCGTGGTGAGCAGGATCTCCTCTCCAGCACCTCACTTATGTATCTTAGGATTTCCAGGTCTTTCTATTTACCACTCAAAACTACATCAGATGGGCATAGCATGGGAAATGGTATAGTTATCAGAGAAACTTGGGCTGCCCAGGACCCACTTAGGAAGATTTGGGTCATCCATCTTTAAACAAGTTTCCCTGGTATAAAGCATATTTCATCTGATTTTTCTAGGGGCAGCAGTTTTGATTTCTTCACCCTGCCTCTACCTATCCTTGCCCACATTTCTTGTTAGCCTGAGATTAGCTGGTTTGGGAAACCCAATTTGGCTTTTACCTCTTTCTTTCATGTCTTTCCTCCTTTTATGAAATTTCAAAACATGTTCTTAAGAGGCTGAAAAAAAAGGTCCTTGCATTTCAGTTTTTGTGATTTGGGGGGCCCTCTAGACATAGAGCTCAGAACACAGGCCCTTTCAGCCTAATCTGAAGGCAATACTGGATCAAAATGAAATAATGACAGAAATAGCTTCTGAACTCCTATGATCAGGTTCCAGAGCCTATGCTCTTAATTACTACACTGTACTACCCCTCAGCAAGTCTATCTGAAAACAATCTTGTTTTAGAGGGACCTGTTCTATATGGAATGCCTTTGAGAAAGCCTTGTGAGGATTCTTAATCTGTGATAGGACACAGCAGTCTCATTACATTATGGTCGGGTTGCATGTAAGAATATATCGGAATTTTTTTTCATTAAATCTCTGGCATGATTGCATTGCTATTTAAATTGCAATCTGAAAATGAAATAGTACTTTTATTTTTAGTCATTAAAATCATGCCAAAAACTGATGTGGAAAGGATTACTATTCAATGAGTGACAAGAGGGGGCTGATTCAGTAATTACATAATTTGTGTTTTCACATCTAAACCCTCTCTCTCAGGCTTCCTAGAATATACTAGATGTGAAGCTGTTAATCAATTATATCTTTAAAAAAGTTACAACACTCATTCTACTTTTCTACAAATAATTCATAGTCATGGTACAATTGGCATCCCGTAGCGATGTCTAGTAGTATGTACTTATTGTTGAATGTAAGAGAGCTTTAAAAATAACTAAAATGTACCATGAAAGTAAATTAGTAGAACGCTTGTTGTGATTCTGAATTCTTGATTGACTTTTATCATCTTTGTTTGTTCATTCACCACAGGGAGAAGAGCCTACCCTCACCCTGAAATTAACAATGTTCAACCCTCTTAAATAACACTTAAAGAGTTATCAATTCTGAGTGTTACACTAATGCCATTTTCTGACTAAAATCTTATAATTCATTCCTTTTGAAACTGAAAAGAATAATGATCTTCTCTTCTTATAATAATCTCAAATCTGCATTTACATAAGCAATCATTTTATTTTAGATTTTTAAGATCTTTTTTGTGGCTGCTATGTGATAAGATTATATGTTATAATTTTACCTGAAACGTAAAAATCCAATTGTAGTCTTTCTGATTCTACAATTTGGAGCTTATTATAGTTTAAGATTAATGAATTTACTTTATGTTTTCTTTAACTGTGTGTGGAAAGAAGAAAAACAAACAATATTTCTGTGATTGAATTCTAGCCCCAGGTATGCGTGACTATATTGGGGAAGCTACTGGTTCACAGAATCTCTTATTGCTTCAAAATATTTTAACAATATTATGGAGCTTTAGAGAATGAATATGGGATCCACGGAGAATAGATGTACCTTTCAACAGACATAGATGTAAAAATGTAACAACAGCTAACATTTATTGAGTTCTTGCTCTATGCAGGCATTGTTCAAAGTGCTTTATGCGCACTATCTGATCTAATTATACAACAACTCATGCTAGGTTTTGGTGGGTATTGGAAACCCACTCTGGACTGCATATTCTTGGGATTTTACTTCTACTTAACATCCTGAAGGGAGAGGCAGAGTGGGTTATCTATAATTGCCCTTATAAGCACTGGCAAGGAAAATGAAATCTGTCTTTCACATCATGCAGAGAACGTATAGGGAGAAGAGGTAACTAGATTGTTATTGAGAAAAATCTAACCTGTATTACCCAAGATGTTCTTATACATAAACATTGAATTTAAATGTGATGTTTATCTCTATTCTCTCTTTTGACTTTATTCAATAACTTTTCTAAAGAATATTGCAGTCATAAAATTGTAGTAATTCATATTCTGATTACAGTAGAGAGAAATTATAAATTATTTTTAAATGGAAGAATTATTACATGTATTATGATACTTAATATTAAAGAAATATTACTTAGATATGAAAAATGCTCACAGCATCAAAACATATTAACTATAAATACTAAGGGAAAAGTCTAAAATGTAAACCACATGAATATTGAACAATATAAAATACTTTTGTATGATACAAATAGAAGGATAACAAGAAAATTAGAATTATTTAAGGAACTTTGGGTAAATTGATTTCTTTAAGAATTTACTTAAAAAATTAAGATGCAAAGGAAGACTTATTTAAAACCAATAATATTTATAAAGCAATTTACTCTTTTCTATGTTTACTAAAAGGAAGAAAAATTGTTTCAAACCAAAAGCAATTTTGAGTAAACAATACACAGTGGTTTTATTCATTTAAATATAAAATATGATATTTTATGGGTCACCTGCCATAGTCCATCAATCAAACAAATTATCCTTGGAACTTCTAATGCTATTAGCACTGAGGAACACATAGCTATTTCCTTAAAATACTTTTAGCTTAAATTGGAATTTTCACTGCCCAGAGTACAATATAATCTAGAACATCCTTTTTTCCTAGTAAAAGCTCCTATTCAGTCTGAATTATCTCAGGATATAGTCATTGATTTCCTTAATCAATCCAGAACTGTCCATCTTCATTGGTTGTAGTACTCTCTGGTTGCCTTATAATTTTATAAATACACCACCTTAGAACTTACATACATTTATGAGAAAGTATGGCATTCTTCTAGGAAAACAAACTAGAACAAATAATATTCTGGCACAACTATGAGGCAAAGGAATATTTCTTTAAAAAAATAGCGAATCAAAGTTTGCTGCTCAAACATCACCTCAGGGAGTGGCTCAATTGGGACAGTAAACAGCCTGTGTTTCTGCTACCTCCACCCACAGTAGTTATGAAACATTTGGAAATCAACAGAGACTTGAAAGAGCCAAAAGTACGCAGTGCCCTATGTATCTGCAGTTGCAAAAATGCTGCCCGAGTATTTGAGACTTTGGCAAATTTACCCTTCATTCCACAAGGTGGGGTTGTTTCAATATGAAAGAAAAGAGCAAGAGGCTCCAACTGAGACATGCTCTTGCCCTGTTTCCAAATAAGAAAATATTATTATTTTGCTATTATAGAAGAAGAAAAGACAGACTTTTGTAAATCTATGAGAGAAATGTTCTTAGTGCACTTTTTTGTTTTTCTTAATTCTAAACAATGTTCTATACAAACATAAATTTGAAAGGAAGATTCTGCTGCTTTATTCAATAATTAACATGAGTAACTAAACAATTTGCTAATTCAACAAATATTTGTTATCTCTTCTGTACCAGGCAGTGCTCCATGGCCTGAATATAGAGAACTGAATGAATTAGTAAAAACAAACAAACAAAAAACTACCACAACAAAACTGTTTGTGGAGCTTATATTCTATCAGAGCTATGGAAGGTATGGAAGGGGCTGCTGAGATGAAGATGGAACATACAGATATAATATATAAGCCCATATAATAGCATATTAGATAATCATACGTTCTAGGTAGAAAACAAAAAGAATGGAGGATGTCCAGGCTTGGGGTGGGATTGGGTTAACAATTTAATAATCTGATCTCTGAGATGTCCCTGAAAAAGTAACACAGTTTGTTAGTGAATTAAATGTTGGTGTAAGAGAAATAAAGAATGAATGAGTTTCAGACTTATATTGTCAGATTTTTCTTGGTCCATAAAAAATGCCCCTAGATGAAATTTAGGTTTTGGGCCTTCTATGTCTTGCTCAGAGGCATTCTACTTGGTAGTTTTGTGATGCTGAGCAAGGTCCTAATGCAATCTAGGTTTTGATTCCTTCATTTGCAAAATGTGGATAATATTAGTAACAAACATAGAAATATAAGGATGAAATGAGTTAATATATGCTAAGTGGTTATATCATGCCATTATATGCTATTATTTTTTCTTTAATTGCATTCTCAAGATCAGGATCTGCAACCCAAATCTCTCAATCTATTATACTAAAATGCCTCTCTAATATGCTATAATGTATTAGAAAGTAAAGCAAAGTAAAAAGGAAGGAGAGCTGTTTAGACTGCATCTTCATAGCAGGAAACAAATTTGAAAGTGGGTGGAGTGGGGAGCTGTGGGGAAGAAATAAGAAGAAACAAATTGGTGGCATGAACAACTGATTCTACTTGTTTCTCTATCACTCAGAGTTGTCTTTTCTCCTAATTTCTTGATTGAGACTGACAAAGATTCCCGTGAATCCTGATCTTGCTATCAATTGGGCAGCATCTCTGAGAACTCAGTTCCATACTTGACATGGCAATATTATGTGGCAGTCAGAAACTGATGTAAAGTCTTTCTGACACACGTATGTTTATTGCAGCATTATTCACAATAGCAAAGACTTGGAACCAACCCAAATGTCCAACAATGATAGACTGGATTAAGAAAATGTGGCACATATACACCATGGAATACTATGCAGCCATAAAAAATGATGAGTTCATGTCCTTTGTAGGGACATTGATGAAATTGGAAATCATCATTCTCAGTAAACTATCGCAAGAACAAAAAACCAAACACCGCATATTCTCACTCATAGGTGGGAATTGAACAATGAGAACACATGGACACAGGAAGGGGAACATCACACTCTGGGGACTGTTGTGGGGTGGGGGGAGCGGGGAGGGATAGCTTTAGGAGATATACCTAATGCTAGATGACGAGCTAGTGGGTGCAGTACACCAGCATGGCACATGTATACATATGTAACTAACCTGCACATTGTGCACATGTACCCTAAAACTTAAAGTATAATAATAATAAATAAATAAATAAAAAAGACTTTCTGGTGCTGCTGTGATAACAGCCCAAGCAGCAATAGAAGAGAGAGGATATGTTGAAACATGAAGTTGGTCTGTGGTTTGTGGGCCAAGAGTGGCCAGACTTTTCCTCATCACTACTCCCTGACCTTTCTTCTACTGAATATTGCTTTCACCACTTGTTAGTTTCACTAATAAGATTGATTTCTACTACTGAAACTGGCAAAGGTTCACGTGTTTTGAAATGAAGAAATTGGAAGAGACACAGATTGAGTGCTGGTGAAACTGGTTCAATTAACTTGTGTATTTGAGTACCTATTATGTGACTTGGGTATCTGAGTAGCTGTTATGTGACTCAGGTGTTTGAGTACCTTTTGCACGAAACAGACCTTTAGAGAGTAGAGGAAATAATGTCTTCAAAGATAGGAAAATTAGATGCTTACATAATGGCCATATGGAACACCATAAAATAATTTCCATAAAAACCAAGTTATATGTGGTATGCTTTAAAGGAATGAAAAATCATGTCTAACATGGGATCATGTGAGGCATTGTGGAGAATGTGTGTTTGAAATGGGTCTTGAAGAATAAGGAAACAATCTAGGCAGATAGACAGAGAAGGTATTGAGCTTATCCCTAATCCTCACCTTGGTGTTTGTGTTTTCTGGGGAATAGAAGTTGAAATATTTGGGTTGCAAGATTGTTAGAGAACATGCTGAGTTCATGTTTTAACGTCACAGTTGTAGACAAGTTTACCTTGAGTAAAGTTCAAATGATAAACTTTTACAAAGATTTTTCCTAGTGAAGTTCTTTTTCATATTATTGCATATTTTTATAGACCTTCTTCATCAAAACTTTGCTTTGTTAAAATTACACATTGTCATAATAGCCAGCATAAATATTATTGAAGGAAAATGTGTGTCTGCAATCAAAGCCTTTGCTCATAGTTTGGAGAAAGAATTCCTCAGAGGTCACAAGTAATAAACTTATTGCCTATACACATGCAAACTGATCTTGATTTAAAAGCTCTTTGCAAGGTCTGGAAACCCTGACATTCTGTTTGTAATAATATTGATCAATTTCAGAAAGATAAATTCTAACATTCAATATCAATACTTAAAGTCTTCCCAGAAAATAAAGGGAAAGAAAATAATTCCAGATTTCTGAATGTACAGGAATTAGAATGAAAATGCTCAAAAACATCTTTGAATTTAGAAAATGTGATTATTACTAAAGACTCAGAATGAAGGCCAGATCCCAGAGGGTGTAATAAACACAATCAAAAGAAGCAAACTGATGTAAAATGAAGGCCAAAACAACACTGAAATATCCACTGACCACAGACCTCTGCTTTTTAAACTGTGTGCCTCTTTTAAAGCCTCTGCATGGATTTATTGTTGAACATTAACTTGGGTTTGACAGGTCATCCACATGGAAAAATCCAATGTGGAGTAGAATTGCTGATTGGAATTTCTGCTGACATATCAAGACTATAAATGCAGATGAGGAAATCACCCACTTAGAGAAAATAGAACTTTGGGAGTGATCGACATAAAAGAGAAGAGTTTACATTGAGTAGAGCAGGGATTATTAATCCTAAAGATTCCCAGAATCACCCAGCAGGTATTTTAAAACAGGTCACAGATGCATGCTAGACATCTTGATGAGAGGGGTGTAGAATCTTGCCAAGAGGGGTGTAACTCAGAAATCTACTCAGTTTTTAAAAGTATCTCTATGTACACACATAGAAATTTTTTTAATTGAAGAAATGTCCTGGAAAAATACTTAAAGTTGGAAAACAAGAATGATTGTTCTCTTTTTACATATAAAAAGTTCCAAAAATATTCCTGTGATTTATGTCTCATGTGCATTGTAAGAATAAAAGGAAAGTTAAATTGAAAGTGCTTTTGTATTCACAAGTATTAATCTTTTAGCTTATGTCATAAAGAAATAATTACTTGTTTATATAAGCATTTTCATTATTCTGTTTTACCAAGTATAAATTAACTATGGTCTCCCCCACAACTGAAGGGAATTAACCAGTTTCTCACATAATTTACGAACAAAGATCTTAACATGAGACCTTATTTATTAACAGCTAGCTTCCCCAAAGGAACTAATCACTCAACAATACAAAGGGGCATCATTAAGAAATGGAAATCTTTTTTTAATAAATGGATAATGTTTTGATTACTTCAAATGGTAGTACTTAAAGCCTCTATTACAGCTGTTTCTGTTTTTGTTTTATTCTGTGTGTGGGAGAACATTTGACTGATGGATTTTATTTTCTTAATCCATATGACATTCTTTTATTATTAAACCTCTTTCTTATAAGAAGCTGATAAAGTCAAATTTCTTGGCTCATGCATTCTGAACTTGGAGGTAGTCACATTCTCTAAATTATAAATGTTTTTGCTCAGATGAAAGAAAGTTCCACTTGTTTTTCCACTTTAAGGCATCTGCTGAGATGTCTAGGTGTGCTTACTCTTCCTGCCATTTCCATCCACTAAGATAATGACCATGCTTTGGCATAATCACAGCTTCTGAAGGACTGTACTGTTACTAGGCTAAATTTATTACTAAATTCCAGGAACAACTTCCTACTCACAAGTACATTCAAAGGTACATATTTTGATATTTAAGTCTTTTTTATATTCCTGTCATTTGCCCTTTTGCCCTAAGAAAATTTCAAGGTAGACTTTTTAGTGCCCTTGAGAAACATCATAAAATTTTCTTCATGTTAAAATATCAACTTGTTTTACTTGCAATCCTGCTATAAAATATAGGCCCACACTCAGAATATTAAGGATTCTAAGAAGACAGAGACAGAGAAAGGGGGGAGAGAGAGACAGAAAGAGAGAGAGAGTGCAAGCTATAACCTAAACATATGATTGTACAAAAAGACATTAGAGATTAAAAACTTAACAGCTCTAAACAAGGACAGCTATCATGGAAATAAAGCATTTCCAAAGCAAGCAGCTGATAAGACTGTAGTACAGAATGGATAAGAAAACTGCACACCTGGGCAAGTGATAATATTTATCTTGGTACAAATGTGCATATGTAGAATACTCTCACCACAACAGTGTTTTCCCTAGTGCTTTATTTTTATTTTTCTCCTTTTATAAAGCTTTTAAAAAGAAGAGAAACACATTCTAAAAGCATATAATGATATAAATATGTATGTTGGAAATTCTGCCAGTGCACTATCAAGAAGCTGAAAAATAATTTGAAAACTGTTTTTAAAAATGTATTATTTCAACAGATATTTAGTGAGTTATATGCTTAACACTCTACTAAATGCTGAATGGCAGTCAACACAGATATTTGTCACTATTTTTCATGGCATTTATCTTCTGGAGAAAGAATGAGAAGTGAAAAAATAATTTTTATAAGGTGTGGTAATGGTAACTGTTAGAATAAGAGACATACAGAATATGAAGGGAACTCCTAGGGATATTGGAATATACCACTTATTCTTTCAAAGTCGTAAAGTCAGAGGGAACATCAGGTAGATTAAAAAAGACATGTTGAAAATTGTGAGGCCTAAGAAAAATTGTAGAGTTTCAAAAAGTCATGGGAATTCAGAATGGCTAGCAAGGAGAGTACCAGTGATGGGAGCACTGGAAGGGGTGCTGGAGATTTGAAAGTCACTCATGAGGAGGTGGAAATATGAAACAAAGCCAGAGCCAGGTAGAGGCAGACTCCTGTTGAAGATTCTTCAATTAGGCAGACATTGGAGGATTTTAAGCAGAAGAGTGAACTGATTAGATTTGTTGAAAACTACTCTGTAAACTGCGATGAAGGGATTGGAGTGAGGCACATGGATGTGAGGAGACCAGTTAGGAGACATAAAGTGGAATAAGTGAGGAACCATAAGTATTTTAGACTAAGTAGGAGTTTGTGAGATGGAAATCTAAGTAGTAAATCTTGATGTACTTGCCCAGAAACTTATAAATGTCTAGAGCCCTCACTTTCTGTTTTAAGAGCATGTAAATATTCTCCATGAATTTATCCTCTTATAAGAAGTTCATGAATGCTGGGAGTCCATTCAGTTCAATGAGTCACAAAAAATTATTTTAACTACAATTTTTTCTTTGAACATCATTTTATTGTTTTATAGTTTGGAGGTGGGTTTTGAAGCCAAGGTGGTATAAATGGTGTATTAGTACATTTTCATACTGCTATGAAGAAATACCTGAGACTGAGTAATTTACAAAGAAAAAGATGTTTAATGGACTCAGAGTTCCACTTGGCTGGGGAGGCCTCACAATCATGGTGGAAGGCAAAGGAGAAGCAAAGGCATGTCTTACATGGCAGCAGGTAAGAGAGCATGTGTAGGGGAACTGCCCTTTATAAAACCATTAGATCTTATGAGACTTACTCACTATCACAAGAATAACACAGGGAAAAACCAGCCCCCGTGATTCAACTACCTCCCACCGGGTCTCCCCCATGACAAGTGGAGATTATGGGAGCTACAATTCAAGATGAGATTTGTTTGGGGACACAGCCAAACCATATCAAATGGGTTTTATTTACTCCTTAGCAAATCTTCAGAAGTTTCCCAAATCTCTTTAGGATATATTGGCATAAGGTATTCTTAGTTTTCATATCTGAGTATTCAGTCATTAAGTGAAATAGGAAAGCCCCTACTTTAATATTTTGTCTCAAGCACAGGTTGTCTGCTCTGGTTACTACTGTTGCTTGGGCCAACACCTTCATTTAAGTACATCTGGCTTGCTACATGGAATGTAGAAGTAAATGAAATAGATCGTATTTTCCCAATATGGCCATACAATATCTCACATCCCATATGCTCTTTTGAACATTACTTCTCTGTCATCCATATCTGGTACCTAACTGCCCTTTCCTTGAATCTGAGTTGGTTTGTGATTAATTTGTATTCAATTAAATTTAGCAGAAATAATGCAAAATAACTTCTAAGACCTAGTCATAAAATACATATAATTTCTGACTTGCTGCCTAGCAAAAGTATCTTTGGACCTCTGAGTCATTATGTGAGAGCTACCTTAAGAGTGCCATGCTATGAGAAAGTGCAGGCCTCAGAGAGAGGCCATGTGTGGGTTCTAGTCACCAGCCTTAACTGTGATCCCAGGCAACAGCCAGCATTGGCCATTGGAGCTCTTTAGATAATTCCAGCTCCCTTTGTTCAAGACAAGCCAGCCTTTACACCTTTCCAGATAAGGCTTTAGACACCATGAGGCAGATCAAAGTTTTTCTTGCTATATTCTCTAAGCACTACAGACCCAGAGAGTGCATGAAATTAATTTTTTGAAAATGTTATTTTGTGGTGGTTTGTTATGCAGCAATAGTAACTGTAACAGTTAATATGATTCTCAAATATTGTGGTTACTGAGGAGAGTTAATACGTACCAACAATATTTAAATGAGAAATGCTACATTATCACAACAAGAATTTGAAAAATAGTACAACAGTCAAGAATGTCAAGACCATTTGTTTTTTCATTTTTTATATGATTGGGTCAAGATGAGCTTTGAAATAGTAGAGAAATAGACAATATTGGCACTGACTAAATTTATGTGAATTTAGTGTTTTCAAAGAAACAGAAAGAACTCCCTACTTCCTATAATTTGTTTAAAAGGCTATCATTAATTTTCAGGCTTTAAAAAATTTGTTTTATTGGACTTTGCCTCAAAAACGGGAAAAAATGTATCAAACATCAGATTACCAATGGATATTTATTTTATAATGCTGTGAAAAATAAAGAATAGATAAGTTCTAGGATTTGAGAAACTCATAGAATTGCTCATTATAAAATGCAATTGGTTAATTTATCATGTCTTTTTTATTACTGGGTTTTAGAGAAACACAATTACATGTGGTGTTGTTAAGACTTAATCAAAAAGA
Source organism: Pongo abelii (assembly GCF_028885655.2). Classification (NCBI taxonomy): domain Eukaryota; kingdom Metazoa; phylum Chordata; class Mammalia; order Primates; family Hominidae; genus Pongo; species Pongo abelii. The sequence continues at coordinate 29,766,449 of NC_071994.2, read as the reverse complement.
GGTAAAACAGACAGTCACATAAAAATGACTTTAATACTCCAAATTGTTTTACTTTCCCTATGGAGTTCTTTATGCTTTATCTAATATTGACTGTGCTACTCTTACATGACATTGTGAATTGTGTAGCACCTAGTTACTTAATACTGTTTTCAATCATCAGGCTTATGTTTTATCCCTCTCTCGCTACATAAGGATTTACAAGCAGGAGATAAGTTCAGCAAAGTTATGCATATCAATTCTGAAATGATAGATGAGGCTTAGTCTCTTCCTTTTTGCAAAGGAATGAAATGCATTTTGACCAGAGGAAAGAAAGTTGAGGTTGCATGTGTTTCTTGTCACTAATCTCTATTGGGCAAGATTATGTAATAATTTAAATACTGTGTAGATTTTATACAGCATATGCATGTCATATATGCAAATTTAGTTCATTGGAATCTTCACAAAATCCTGTTAGTCTGATGTAAATATAGAGCTGATGAAATATTGCCAACATAGATAATTAAAGAGTATTTCTCTACAAAACCATGCATTCAAGTGGCCATTTAATACATGTTCTTCTTTATACTACTACAATGCATTGGTGATAGTCTGTGTTGCCTTTCCAAGTCTTTTGATTATGCAATATCTGTAATTTGGAAGACTTTTTATTCACAAACTATGGAAAAAATTGTTATTATAATAAAAAATAAAACAGTAACTAAAATGTACTGTTTGTAGCCTTATTAAACTACATTTGAAACCATGAGAATTTAATTATTTTTATAACTACTATTCTTTTAATAAATATTTTTGAGGACTTGGCACCAAGTTAGTAATTTTGAAACTGCCATGGATCATCCTCTAGACATAAAAGCTCAATGACAATAGAGATCAGAGGTGTTCTGATTGTCTGGCTGTGGCTGTTTCCCAACTCATTGCACTGCATCTTCTGGCCTTGCCACTTCATTGAAACTATTTTTTTTCTTTTCTTTTAGGGCTCCAGTGATCCTAAGGTTGTTGAATTCAATGGAAACCTTTCAGTACCACTTGATACAGCAGATCTCCATTCTTCTCTTCATTGTCAGGATATCAGCCAGTCTGTTTTTTCCTCTTGCTGTCTGTTACGGCTCATTACCATGCCCCTCACTGGATACTCCTCCAGTAGATTTCTAAATGCTGGAAGTATTGAAAATGAATGAATAAATAAATAAATATTTTTTTGAAAATTAAAAGAGAATGTGGTAAGCATTGAAATAGATATAAAAATTAACCTGAAATTGTTTCTGACTTCAAGCCTACTTTAATATAGAGCAAAAAGTGAGGTGGGTATTAATAACCATAAAATGAAGAGTCAATAACCTACACAGCCTTCCCATCTTCCTTCTACTCTCAGGTCTCTTTAAGTCTATTCTGCACACAACAGCCAGTGAGGCATTAAGGCACTAAAAAGATAATGTCTTACCGTGTTGGGACCCCTCCAGTGGCTTACCATCTCAGCGAGAGTAAAACTTAACTCTCTGACAGAACCTCCAGGGTCCTCTGTAATGTGACTTCTGGCTGCTTTTCCAATCTCACTTTGGACCATTCTTTCCTCTTCAGCTGCACTGGGTCCTCGCTGTTCCTTAAACACTCCAGCTATAGTCCTACCTCAGCCTCTACTGCATTTCTCTCAGGTTTCCCCAGGGCAATGCTTTCTCTCCTTTGAAGTCTCCACATCATCCTTGGAAGGAGATTGTGTGGGCAAGAAATAATCACATTGTCTTGTGCTCCAGAAGCTCGACCTTGTTCTCAATGGAGTCAGTTTAAAGTAAACATCAAGTGGAAAAGAAAGTTACAAAAGGTAAGAAAGGGTATGGCTTATGCGGAGATTCATTAGTCCTACCACTTTCAAAGAATTGGTAGCAATGGGTACAGTGGCTAGATGTAGGAATCTGAATTTCATTTCCTTTTTGTTACTAGTGAATGGAGCTCCTTCTCTTAAGAAAAGTTGCTCTCCAAAGAACAAGATATACAGACCCCCAAAGCCTTGCTTAGCAACCCATTCATAGAAATATATGTATATAAAATATATATGTATTTTATATAATATATATTTATATATAATATATTATATATTATTATATCTATTCTTTTATATATTATATATTATATATTTTATATATAATATATAATACATATATTATATATTATATATTTTATATATAATATATAAATACATATATTATATATTATATATTTTATATATAATATATAAATACATATATTATATATTATATATTTTATATATAATATATAAATACATATATTATATATTATATATTTTATATATAATATATAAATACATATATTATATATTTTATATATGATATATAAATACATATATTATATATTATATATTTTATATATAATATATAAACACATATATTATATATTATATATTTTATATATAATATCTAATACATATCTTATATATGTTACATTTTATATATAATATATAAATACATGTATTATATATAATATATATTTTATATATAATATATAAATACATATATTATATATAAAATATATTATATGTAATACATATATTATATATAATATATATTATATGTAATACATATAATATATATTATATATAATACATGTATTACATATTATATATTATATATAATACATATATTACATATTATATATTTATATATTATATATAAATACATATATAATATATTATATATTATATTTTATATATAATATATAAATCCATATATTATATATTATATATAATATATTATTATATATAATATATAATATATAATATATATTATATATTATATATAGAAATATATATATAATATATATTTAAATATATTATATTTATATTATAAATATAAATATATATAATATATATATTTATAATATATATTTATAATATATAATATATATTTATAATATATATCTATAATATATAATATATTTATAATATATACTATATATATTTATATATTATTTTTATATATATATAAAAAATGTCAGACTTAAGGTGCCGAATTTGTTCAATAAATCCTAGTTCCTCAATATTAAATGGAAATGATTATATATTATATATATATTTGTATAAAATCATCATTAATTTCGTAAGGATTTAATGAGCATCTGTCTGTAGCATCTAAAGCAGGTTATTATTAGTTAAATGGTAAGCTATTGTGTAAATGAATTCAAACAAATGATATTGAGGTCAGTTAAAACTCATTGACCATTTGCTTTGAGTTTGGGGTTCATTCGTCTAACATTACAGCCATTATTAGTTTTTTAAAAATAAGCAATTATTGTTAGTTTAGCACAGCTTGGAGAAGGTAAAATTCTTAAAGAAAACAGACAATAAATCAATTCACTAGAAACCATTACTGGTTTGCAATACAGTGAAATAATTTAAGCCCCTGGGATATGATATACTGATAATAACCATGTAGATGATGATGATGGTGCTGATGATAATGAACATATACTGAGTATTTATTATGCCCATGTAATTGTGAAAACAAAGAATTTTATTCTCAAATAATCCTGGTAGAGGCATCATTATTATCCTCATTTTAATGATGAGGGAAAAAAGCACAGAGAAGTTAAATAACCTTGACCCAAATTGTGCGGTAAACTGACAGAGCCAGGACTTGAATGAAGGCAGTCTCTCTTCAGAGTCTAGAAATTCTGACACTGAGATTTGTGTCAAATTGATAACACATTTATCAAGTTAAATGCAATTAGAATATATGGAATACATTTTTATAGAAATATTTACCAATTATGGCATTATATTCCCAATAGTTTAATTAGGGGAAATCTTGATATTGGTGTGACCGATTTTCTAGAGAATAGTAGTTACGAGGTGCAAGGTGGAAGGCGAAGAAATGATTGGCTAACCCGTGTCATTTTTAGATCCAATTTCCATGAATTTTTGAACTCTCAGGAATAGAATTCTTGTTTGAATGAGTTGATTTTGAGTGAATCACACTTTGGGAATTTATCATAAAAGATAGTCTCAATCATTCCTGGAGACAGAGGGACTGATGTAGTTTGACACATTGCTGGTATGCTCTGAATCCCCACCACTGTCAAGATTTTGAAAGACATAAAAATAGTTTTCAAATATTCAAACCTGGGCCTGGGAGAGACTCTGAGTCTCACAATTTGAAAATAAATAAATTGTGTCAAGTGTTTACTGCTCAAATCCTCCCTGAAAATTGGCATGTCATATTTGCAGGAGAAAGTGGATCCTTCATGTCAGTTTCCAGTAATTGCAAAGAAAGAGTATTTCAGATATGCAGTATTATAAAGCACAGAAAGCATAGGAGAGATTGCTGCACAGATGATGTGTCAAAACTAAAAGCCAGTCAGTGCAAAGAAAATAATTTTATTTTTATAAATCTGTCTAGTTTTACATTTCTTACTATTGATGCTTCCAACACTGAAGTTATAGCAGGTCCTACAAAGAAACAAGAGTAAAAAGTGTAGACAGTGATTCCCAAGCAATTTACTAATACAAAGTCCATTTAATTATTTTATTTTGAAAAGTATTATTTCATTTTCACATTGTGAATGATGCAGACATCACAAAGGCAAACATCACAAAGTCTCTAGAGACTAAAACATGAAGTTTGCATACACTGATATTTTCACTCCTACTCTTCACAGTAATTATTTATCAGCAGTTTTGAGTTTACCCTTGTAGTTTTCTTTCTACATTTTGCGTATCTATACATGTGCGCATATATATATATATATATATATATATATATATACACACATATACACACACACAGAGATACATACATAATGATGGCTTTGGGCATAGTCTCAAAAAATTAACAATGTGTCTTATACATCGTTTAATGTATTATTTTCAAGGGCAGGATGATGTTTAAAGACAAGTATGCATAGGCCGAACGCGGTGGCTCTCGCCTGTAATCCCAGCTCTTTGGGAGGCCGAGGCGGACGGATCACGAGGTCAGGAAATCGAGACCATCCTGGCTAACACGGTGAAATCCCGTCTCTACTAAAAATACAAAAAATTAGCCGGGCGTGGTGGCGGGCTCCTGTAGTCCCAGCTACTCAGGAGGCTGAGGCAGGAGAATGACGTGAACCCGGGAGGCAGAGCTTGCAGTGAGCCGAGATCGCGCCACTGCACTCCAGCCTGGGCGACAGAGCAAGATTCCGTCTCAAAAAAAAAAAAAAAAAAGATAAGTATGCATAATAATTTACTCAACCAATTACATATTAATTAAGATTTAGCTTATTTCTCATTTTTAGTTCACAATTTTGCTCTTAAATACAATGCTGTAGAAATTTTATTTTCAGCCATGATAGGGTAACTGCTTCCAAACTTGCCCTTCTACCATAAGCAACTATAAAATCGAATAAAATATGTGAGGTAACTCTTTGAGGCTTTGGGCGGCAGGCAATATAGGAAGGTGATTCTTGATAAATGGTCCTGATAGTTCCCAGACTTTATGCTGGAGGGCACTTTCCAGAATACTCGGTAGAGTGCTAAATCGCAGAAAAGCAAGAAGCTCTTGCTGAACTGAGGATTTTATTCAACTGAGGTTGCTGAGGCAGCTGGAATTTGGAATGGATGGAAGCTGTACAGGGAAGCAGGGCCCAGAAGTCTGCCTGAGCTCCCTGAGGGTCATCTAGGTGCCAGACTACTAGGCACGGGACAGGACTACAACTGGCCTAGCAGAGAATGGCTGCTGTCAAGATGAGCACTGAACAGTGATACCGGAGACAGAGAAGTGTTGGAAAACAATGGAGTTACATTCCAGTCAGAATGGGTTTTATAATATAAAACAGATATTGTAAATATATTCAAGGTCTTTTAGAAATAAATGTACAGCATAAATAAATAGAAATTTTTAGCAAAGAAATAGAATCAATTAAAAATGGTATAGTACTAAATTAAAAATAAATCTCTAGAAATTACTCCATCTGTAAAATGGTTCTACAAAAGTATTGGGGAAGAAATGAGTGATGTGTGGAAAATATTATGTTATCTGACATACTGGTAATTGGTATAACAGAATGACAGTTGAGAGAGAAGAGGTAGAAAAAAAAGGAATGCCCCAAAATGTCCTAAAGTTCTTGAAAATAACCCTAAAAGTCAAAAGTGTCAGAAAATCCCAAATAGGATAAATACAAGAAAACTTGCACCTATAAAAATAAAATGTTTTAAAAATGTTCAACTCTGTCAAAATGTTTTAATACTTCACATTTTATTATAATCTCAGTAGAAATATAAGTAAATCCTTGATTTTGCTCATTTTTACACATGGTATCTAGAGGGAAGCAATTCACTTTCTGTAAGAAGCAGTATAACTTTGTAAATTATAGTTTTGTAAAACCTGTATGGCATAAAGAAGTCTGTGGGATTCCAAGTTTGTTAAGGAAATTTTTTTTTCTGGTCAGTTGAAAACAAAACTCTGATGTTAGACATATCTGGATACTGACTGAAAGTCATGCCTTGTGAACAAAAGATACTATATCCAGAGAAATTCTAATCCAAATATTTAAAATAAAAATGCAAAAAATAAACTGTGTTAAGAGCTTTAAAATAAATTTATTTTTTTAAAGAATCTCCATACTGTTTTCCATAATGAGTGTACTAATTTATATTCCCACCAACAGTGTATAACAGTAGCCTTTTCTCCACATTCTCACTAGCATTTGATATTTGTTTTCTTTTTGATAATGACCATTCAAAATGGGGTGAGATGATATTTCATTGTGGTTTTGATTTACATCTCCCTGATGATTAGTGATGTCAAATATTTTTTCATATACATATTGGCCACTTTTTAGGTTTTCGTTTGAGAAATGTCTATTCAGATCTTTTGTCCACTTAAAAAATTGCTGATTATGGTGATGATTGCTATTGAGTTGTTTGAATTCCTTATATATTATGGGTATTAACCCCTTGTCTGATGCGTAGGTGCAAATATTTCCTGCCATTCTGAAAGTTGTCTATTCATTCCGTTAATTTTTTTCTTTTACTGTGCAGAAGCGTTTTAGTTTGATATAATCCTATTTTTCTATTTTTGCTTTTGTTACCTGTGTTTCTGAGGTTATATCCAAAAAATTGCCCAAACCAATGTCATGATGAATTTCCCCCATTTTCTTTGAGTAGTGTCATAGCTCAGAGTCTTAAAATCTTTAATGCATTTTGAATTGATTTTTGCCTAAGATGAGAGATGGGTCTAGTTTTATTCTTCTGCTTGTGGATATCCAGTTTTCTCAGCACCAATTATTGAAGAGACTCTCCTTTCCCCAATATATGTTCTTTGCACCTATGTAGAAGATCAGTTGGCTATACATGTGTGAATTCACTTCTCAGTTCTCTGTTCTGCTCCATTGATCTATGTGTCTATTTTTATGCCAGTACCTTGGTGTTTTGATTAATATTGCTTTGTAGTATATTTTAAAGTTGGGTAATGTGATGCCTCCAGCTTCATCCTATTTGCTCAAGATTACTTTGGCTATTTAGGGTTTTTTATTTTATACACATTTTAAGTTTTTATATGAATTTTAGGATTTTAAAAACATTTTTTGTGAAGAATGTCATTGGTATTTTTATAGAGATTGAATTAAGTCTATAATTTGTGGATGTTTTAACAATATTGATTTTTCCAGTTCATGGACATGAGATATTTTTCCATTTATTTGTGTCCTTTTCAATTTCTTTCATCAGCATGTCATAGTTTTCATTGAAGAGATCTTTCATCTCCTTGGTTAAATTTATTCCTAGGTTTTTAATTTCTTTTGTAACTATTACAAATAAGATTGCTTTCTTGATTTCTTTTTCAGATAGTCACTATTAATGTATAGCAACACTACTAAATTTTTATGTTGATTTTATGTACAGAAACTTTACTGAATTTGTTTACTGCTTCTAGTAGATTTTTTTTGTGTGTGTGGAGTCTTCAGGGTTTTCTATAGACGAGATCATGTTATCTGCAAACAAGGACAATTTGACTTTCTCCTTTCCAATTTGGAGGCTCTTTATTTCTTTCTCTTACTTAATTGCTCTGTCTAGGACTTCCAGTACTATGTTGAATTAAACTGGTAAAAGTGGGCATTATTGTTACGTTCCAGGTTTTAGAGGAAAAAAATTTAACCTTTCCTTTTTCAGTATTATGTTAGCTGTGGGTTTATCATATGCAGACTTTATTGTGTTGAAATATATTTCTTCTATCCTTAATTTGTCGAGTTTTTTTAAATCATAAAGAGATGTTTAATTTTGTCAAATGCTTTTTCTGCATCTATTGAGGTGATCATATGCTTTTTGTCCTTTATTCTGTTAATGTGATGTATCACATTTATTGATTTGTATATGTTGAATCATCCTAACAACCCTGGCATGAATCCCACGTAATCATGGTAAATAATTTTTATGATGAGCTGTTGATTTGGCTTGCTATTATTTTGTTGAGGTTTTGTTTGCATCTATGTCCATCAAGGATATGCTATATGATCAGCAATCCCACTAATGGGTATGTAGCTAAAGAAAATGAAATCAGTATATCAAAGAGATATCTGCACTCCCATGTTTGTTGCAGTACTACTCACAGTAGCTAAGATATGGAATCAACCTTAGTGTTCATCAACAAGTAAATCTACAAAGAAAATGTAGCTTACTTACATAATTAAGCATTATTGAGTCATAAAAAAGAATGAAATCTTGTCATTTGCAGCAACATGGATAAGCCTGGAAGACATTATATCAAATGAAGTAAGCCAATCACACAAAGACAAATATTACATGATCTTACTCATATGTGGAGTATGAAAGGTTGATCTCATAGAAGTAGATAGTATAATAGTTGTTACCAGAGATGAGAAAAGCTGAGCAGGAGAGTGATGGGGAGAGGTTAATCAATGGTACAGAGTTACAGATAGATGGGAGGAATCAGTTCTAGTGTTCCATTGCACAGTAGGGTGACTCTAATTAATAATAATACAGTGTATGTTTCAAAATAGCTAGAAGAGAGGATTTTTAATGTTCTTAACACACAGAAGTAATAAATGTTTGAGGTGATGGACATGCTAATTACACTAATTTGATTATTGTACGTTTTATACCTGCATCAAAATATCACACTATACCCCATAATGATACACGATTAAATGGAAATTAAAAATAAAAATAATTTTAAAAGTGTTTTTAAATGCCTTATTAGTTTTGAGCCCTAAATGGAAAGGTAAGCCAAACAACTTTGTGATTGCAGTGATTCAATTCTAGAAAATTTTTTGGCCATTGGCACAATGATTAGACCTTATACATTCTGCCATTTCTTTTTCCTATCATTCTGCAATTCCTAATAGAAACATATTAAACTTTTAAATTCTGTTGCCAGTGATAAATAATCATTTTTTAAAAATTGGTAATAGTGTTTTCATTTCTCTGTGCTCCATTTTGGTTGATTTCCTTAGACACCAAATTCAGTTTAATAATTCTTCAGCTTTGTGTAATCTGCTCTTTATTAGATGCACTGAATTTTTATTGCCAATTACTGTATTATGTTTTACATTTATGGAATTTTTATTTGATTCTTCTGTAGAAAATGTACCTACTCTTGTTAATACTACATGGTTATATGATTTTGTTTCCCCCTCTTCAGTGTATGTCTTCGATTATTTTAAACAGATTGTTAAATATATTTGTTCTTAGTATTCTATTATTTGAAGTTCTTTCCTCGAATTTTTGCAATACTTAATCTTGCTCATGCTAGTTTATTTATGTGGGTCACAATTATTTTACTTTGAGCCCATAGCTGGTGAGAGTGTTTTTCTTTGTGTGGGTCCTATGATCCTTCTGATATGGAAGTGTTTTTATAGGAACAGCTTCTTATTTCAACCAGATCAATAGAAGTTTCAACTGTTTGACTGTTTGATACTAGGTTTTGTTAATTTCTCAGCAACATGCTCACTCACTTCATAGTGTGAATTTTTATGTGGCATTTGACTTTGTGTTTTTACCTGATGTCTAGAAAAATGAAAGCTCATAGAAGAGGGCTAATATGTTATTATTTAATACCGAGTATAATCACAAGAGTAGAAATGTGAAACAAGGATAGTGAAGCAGCACAGAAAAAAGAGTCAATGCAAAGATGTGTTATCTGTCTGCCCCTGCTAAGGGTGACTAATTGCTTCATCCTTGGAATCATGCCTTTAAGCAGCCTTTTAAATTATATATCAGCAGTGTTGCTATGAGTGTATCTACCACAGGGAAAGGAGGGAAAAAGAAAAGGCAAATAATTTGTCTACAGGATCAACTGGATCATCTTTCCCTTTGGTTAAAACTGCAACCCATGGGATATATCTATGTGCCTAGAAATACTCTATACCACATTGTTTCTCATGCTTAACAAAAATGCCCCAAGGAGGAGGCAGGAAGCATGCAGGCAGGAAATGAGCGCTATTGCATGATCAGGAGGTGATCAGGTAGGTCTTGTCTGGGTAGCCAGGAGCTACCCGTAGTACAGATACTTTGGTCACCTTGACCCTAAGGATCTCTTGGTATCCTAGATTTTTGAACTTGGGATGAATGCAAGTAATCATTATGGCTGGTTTGGTTTAAAGGCAAGTGTGTAATTCTGGGGGCTACATAATGCAATCTAATGTATCCAGCTTTGATTTTCCAATGGGTACATTTTTTCTTTACTTTTGCCTGGATAACTGATAATCTGTCTCATTTTATACGTGGGTGATACTATATATTTCTAGTTACTTTATTTTATGGAGGCAGTAGCTCTGTTATGTTCCAGATGTTATGCTTAATTTCTAAACGGCAGATCTCCAGCCTCATCTCATGCAAGCGTATCTTTGACAGGGTATTTTAATGAACTAGGTGAGAGATGATCATCCATTTTCTTGTCTTCCCTATTTCACAGGGAATGATCAAATAAGAAACTTTTAAAGTGAAATATCTCTGAATATTTTAAATTATTGAATACTATGTATATCCTGTCGTTGTGATTTTTATTAATGTGTGAAGTTTCAAAGGGGAGAAAAATAAATTCTTTCAACACTCTACAGTTCCAATGACAATGCCTTAGTACATAACTTTAGGCATTATTTTTTTTTTTTTTTTTTTTTTTCTTTTATTATTATTATTATTATTATCATTATTATACTTTAGGTTTTATGGTACATGTGCGCAATGTGCAGGTAAGTTACATATGTATACATGTGCCATGCTGGTGCGCTGCACCCACCAACTCGTCATCTAGCATTAGGTATATCTCCCAATGCTATCCCTCCCCCCTCCCCCCACCCCACAACAGTCCCCAAAGTGTGATGTTCCCCTTCCTGTGTCCATGTGTTCTCATTGTTCAATTCCCACCTATGAGTGAGAATATGCGGTGTTTGGTTTTTTGTTCTTGCGATAGTTTACTGAGAATGATGATTTCCAGTTTCATCCATGTCCCTACAAAGGACGTGAACTCATCATTTTTTATGGCTGCATAGTATTCCATGGTGTATATGTGCCACATTTTCTTAATCCAGTCTATCATTGTTGGACATTTGGGTTGGTTCCAAGTCTTTGCTATTGTGAATAATGCGGCAATAAACATACGTGTGCATGTGTCTTTATAGCAGCATGATTTATAGTCCTTTGGGTATATACCCAGTAATGGGATGGCTGGGTCGAATGGAATTTCTAGTTCTAGATCCCTGAGGAATCGCCACACTGACTTCCACAAGGGTTGAACTAGTTTACAGTCCTACCAACAGTGTAAAAGTGTTCCTATTTCTCCACATCCTCTCCAGCACCTGTTGTTTCCTGACTTTTTCATGATTGCCATTCTAACTGGTGTGAGATGGTATCTCATTGTGGTTTTGATTTGCATTTCTCTGATGGCCAGTGATGGTGAGCATTTTTTCATGTGTTTTTTGGCTGCATAAATGTCTTCTTTTGAGAAGTGTCTGTTCATGTCCTTCGCCCACTTGTTGAAGGGGTTGTTTGTTTTTTTCTTGTAAATTTGTTGGAGTTCATTGTAGATTCTGGATATTAGCCCTTTGTCAGATGAGTAGGTTGCGAAAATTTTCTCCCATTTTGTAGGTTGCCTGTTCACTCTGATGGTAGTTTCCTTTGCTGTGCAGAAGCTCTTTAGTTTAATTAGATCCCATTTGTCAATTTTGGCTTTTGTTGCCATTGCTTTTGGTGTTTTAGACATGAAGTCCTTGCCCATGCCTATGTCCTGAATGGTAATGCCTAGGTTTTCTTCTAGGGTTTTTATGGTTTTAGGTCTAACATTTAAGTCTTTAATCCATCTTGAATTGATTTTTGTATAAGGTGTAAGGAAGGGATCCAGTTTCAGCTTTCTACATATGGCTAGCCAGTTTTCCCAGCACCATTTATTAAATAGGGAATCCTTTCCCCATTTCTTGTTTTTGTCAGGTTTGTCAAAGATCAGATACTTGTAGATATGTGGCGTTATTTCTGACGGCTCTGTTCTGTTCCATTGATCTATATCTCTGTTTTGGTACCAGTACCATGCTGTTTTGGTTACTGTAGCCTTGTAGTATAGTTTGAAGTCAGGTAGTGTGATGCCTCCAGCTTTGTTCTTTTGGCTTAGGATTGACTTGGCGATGCGGGCTCTTTTTTGGTTCCATATGAACTTTAAAGTAGTTTTTTCCAATTCTGTGAAGAAAGTCATTGGTAGCTTGATGGGGATGGCATTGAATCTGTAAATTACCTTGGGAAGGATGGCCATTTTCATGATATTGATTCTTCCTACCCATGAGCATGGAATGTTCTTCCATTTGTTTGTATCCTCTTTTATTTCCTTGAGCAGTGGTTTGTAGTTCTCCTTGAAGAGGTCTTTCACATCCCTTGTAAGTTGGATTCCTAGGTATTTTATTCTCTTTGAAGCAATTGTGAATGGGAGTTCACTCATGATTTGGCTCTCTGTTTGTCTGTTATTGATGTATAAGAATGCTTGTGATTTTTGCACATTATTCTACCCAGTTTCTAAGAGACAAATAAAGAAAGTCCAGGATCTAAGAATAATGTCAGCTTGAAGGTCACCTGTGTATTAATTATACACATTTATGGTGTGTTAAACGTACACACATAATCAAGAAAGTGTTATTTATTTCTAAAAATGTCTTGATTTTTATATTTAAAAGTTCTGCTGTGTTTTCTTCATGTGGATCTCATTGCAGATACATCTGCCTACTGTTTTGTGTCAGAATTGCAACACTCCTACAACTATATAAATTGTACAGCTTTCATTACTATGGACTGAGAAAGTATGTTTTTCCCTTCTCATTAACATGGATACAAATGTACTTTCTGAGTTTTAAAGTGTGAATCAGCTAAATTACTATTAACGTATTTAAAATAGTATACTTGATGAGGAAGATATAATAAAATTTAGTCACTATTTCTGATAACTATCCATGTTGTGGCAGAGAATGCAGCTAGGACATAGCTAGAAAAATGGAGAAGTGTTAGCTTGGCATAAAGCAGAGGTTAAAACATAGAGTAGGAATAGATTGATTGACTCTCAAATAAGAGCAATAGTGATTTTCTATTTAATTGCATGTGTCTGTCTCTCACATTGGAGGTGGTTCTATAAGCACTGAAGTCCAACAAAGCTCTTTTTGTGTATTTTTTTTCCTTATTTAACCACACTGATGTTTTGCAAAGTAGTTCCAGAGGAAAGGTCTTCCACCAGTAGTCTGAAATGAATAATTGTTTGTGATTAATAAACACCAGATTATTGTGCATTATATATGTGGACAGTCATCTTTCCAAGACATTACAAATGGATATCTTTAGGCAATAAAGAACTTACAAATCTATAGGCAGCAATTAAAAAATAAGCAAATATTCCTGATTGATAAATTGTAGTGACAAGACATATCAGAAAGCAAACCTGAATTTAAAACTTTAACAAAATGATATACAAAATATATGACATCAGCAAGATGGCTTACTAAAGGTGCCTGGTGCTTGTCCTCATGCACACAAAAAAGGACCAAAGCAACAAACAAAAAACTGTCTGAGGGAGAGTGCTGGAGTGCAGCAAAGAAGTATTAGGGTCCCTGTAGAGCATGGGAGCCCAGGATGGCAGCATAGAGAGAGGAGTGTGATCAAGGCACCCAGCCTCTGCTGCTCCATCTGCCCTGAGGGGTTCAGCTTGGAGCCAGGAGGTACTTCCCCTTGCAATTGCCACTGCCGACACCTACATTCTTTACTACAGGAGAATCTCACAGTCTAATGAGTTCTCACAGAGTTGTGTCTGGATTAGAAGCAACAGCATCACCTGGGAGCTTACTCAAAATGCAGATACCTAGGCTCCACCTCAAATGCACCAAACACCCTTTCATGTAATCCCAATGCTTATTAAAGTCTGAGAACCACCACTTTTCTATATCATTAATTCTTAGGAAACTTTTCAAAGAGTAATGTTTGGCTATATGTCAATCCATGCATTAAAGGGCTTTTCTAAGCATGGTGGATATTACCATGTTGCTTATTTATTTGTTTGATTGGTTAGGTAAACTTTGTATTTAAGTAAAATCTATGTAAAGGAAAAGAGCACAGATTAAATTTTACACTGTGAACACATCTACATAATCACTACCCTGATTAAGATATAAAGCATTATCATTAGCCCAGAAATTCTCCCATTGCTCATTCTAAATACAATTACTCCCACAGATTAATATTCTGATTTTATCACAACCCCAAATGTTGAACTTTACAAATCATTTGCTTTGTGTAATTTTGTGTCTGCCTTATATTACTAAACAACATGTTTGTGAGCTATATCCATGTTATGGCACATGCCAATGGTTCATTGCTTCATAGTACTACAATGCATTAACGTAACACAATTTGCTTATCCATTGCACGAATACTAGACATGAGAGTTATTTTCAGTTTGAGCTCTCATGAATAATAAAGCTATGAACATTTTTATATGTATTTTTGGTGTATTTGTTTATTTAGTGTCCAGATAACTTTTGTCTTAGTTTGAGTTTTCTCAGAAACAGACCTCAAGAAAAGAATGTGAGTATAAATAGTTTAAACAGGAGGTAATCCCAGGAAGCCCTGGTAGAGGTTGAAAAGTGAGGAATGAAGAAGAAAGTCAATAAAGATTGCATCATCAACCGGTAACTACTTTGGGTAGCAAGTAGTTGCTACACGAATGACTCCAAGTTATCCCAATTAGAGGGGGGAAAGCCATGATAATTATCTACCAATTCCTGTCAATTCAGCCATTGTTGATGATGTTCCTAGAACACTCAATTTATCAGCAATTCTGGCATAAATAATATGTTTACAGGGAATGTTTTAGGCAGATAAATAATGTAGAAAAAAGTCACAGGTATGAAGTTAAGAAAATCGTCAGTTTAGAGTAAATGGAAATAGTGAATTTTTAAGGGAAATTGGTGGGGCTCCAAGAATTTCTAATACAGGCATGTACTCTGAGATGCAGCTGCTGGCTTATCAGACACATATGGATTCAGCTTTAGTAAACATTGCTAAAGAGTTCTCCAAAATGGAATTATCCATTTCCATTTCCACCAGTATGAGAGTTTTAGTTATTCTACATTCCTGCTAACATTTATATTGTCAGATTTTTATATTTTAATTACCATAATGATTTTTAGACATTCTGATTTATATGTGCCATTGTAACTTTGAATTTCCTTGATGAATATTGAAGCTAAGGATCTTTTCATATATGAATTCATCATTTAGATATTCTTTTGTGAAGTACCCCATGTTACTATCTGAAGATGTTTTATTTTACCTTTCATATTTTGGTTATTATCCATCAGGAATTGATTCTGTGTAGTTCAAAGTAGAGAAAAAAATTTGTGGGCAGGGCACAGTGGCTTATGCCTGTAATCCTAGCACTTTGGGAGGGCGAGGTGGGCGGATCACTTGAGGCCAGGAGGTTGAGACTAGCCTGGCCAACAGAGCGAAACCTCGTCTCTACTAAAAATACAAAAATTAGCTGGGTGTGGTGGTGCACACCTGGAATCCAAGCAACTCAGAAGGCCAAGGTGGAAGAATCATTTGAACCCAGGAGGTGGAGGCTGCAGATTGCACCACTGCACTCCAGCCTGGACAACACAGCAAGACTCTGTCTCAAAAAAACAAACTAATGCTTTTTCCTACGTTGATATGCAATTGATTGAATACCATATATTGAGACGATTATAATTTCCTTCAATGTGTTATACAGATATTTTTATTGTAAAATAGTTGACTCACTGTTAATTTTTATTCATTGGTTTTACATAACATTTATGTGTGGCATTTTATTGTATTTAACTTGCTTGGTTTTCTTAAAACTCATTGAACATATGGCATGACATCTCTTTGGTTTGAAAATTACCATTATTTTCTCCTCAAATATTGCTTTTCTTCATTGTCTCTTTCTTCTTCTTCAAGGTCTCTAGTTACAAGTATGTTATCATTTCCCCACCTTGTCCTACATATTCATATGCTCTTTTATACATTTTTCAACTCCCATCTTTTCTAGATTTTACTCTGTCTCCACTATTTTACACTCTATCTATATTGTCAACAATTTCACTAATTTCTCCTGTTCAGTAATCTGCTTTAATAAGATATATCCTCACAATTTATGTCTAGCATCATCTTAAGTATATTTCAATAATAATTTTGTTTTATTTATTTTTTTTATTTTATTATTATTATTATTATTATTATACTTTAGGTTTTATGGTACATGTGCGCAATGTGCAGGTAAGTTACATATGTATACATGTGCCGTGCTGGTGCGCTGCACCCACCAACTCGTCATCTAGCATTAGGTATATCTCCCAGTGCTATCCCTCCCCCCTCCCCCCAACCCACAACAGTCCCCGAAGTGTGATGTTCCCCTTCCTGTGTCCATGTGTTCTCATTGTTCAGTTCCCACCTATGAGTGAGAATATGCGGTGTTTGGTGTTTGGTTTTTTGTTCTTGTGATAGTTTACTGAGAATGATGATTTCCAATTTCATCCATGTCCCTACAAAGGACATGAACTCATCATTTTTTATGGCTGCATAGTATTCCATGGTGTATATGTGCCACATTTTCTTAATCCAATCTATCATTGTTGGACATTTGGGTTGGTTCCAAGTCTTTGCTATTGTGAATAATGCGGCAATAAACATACGTGTGCATGTGTCTTTATAGCAGCATGATTTATAGTCCTTTGGGTATATACCCAGTAATGGGATGGCTGGGTCGAATGGAATTTCTAGTTCTAGATCCCTGAGGAATCGCCACACTGACTTCCACAAGGGTTGAACTAGTTTACTGTCCCACCAACAGTGTAAAAGTGTTCCTATTTCTCCACATCCTCTCCAGCACCTGTTGTTTCCTGACTTTTTAATGATTGCCATTCTAACTGGTGTGAGATGGTATCTCATTGTGGTTTTGATTTGCATTTCTCTGATGGCCAGTGATGGTGAGCATTTTTTCATGTGTTTTTTGGCTGCATAAATGTCTTCTTTTGAGAAGTGTCTGTTCATGTCCTTCGCCCACTTTTTGATGGGGTTGTTTGTTTTTTTCTTGTAAATTTGTTGGAGTTCATTGTAGATTCTGGATATTAGCCGTTTGTCAGATGAGTAGGTTGCGAAAATTTTCTCCCATTTTGTAGGTTGCCTGTTCACTCTGATGGTAGTTTCCTTTGCTGTGCAGAAGCTCTTTAGTTTAATTAGATCCCATTTGTCAATTTTGGCTTTTGTTGCCATTGCTTTTGGTGTTTTAGACATGAAGTCCTTGCCCATGCCTATGTCCTGAATGGTAATGCCTAGGTTTTCTTCTAGGGTTTTTATGGTTTTAGTTCTAACATTTAAGTCTTTAATCCATCTTGAATTGATTTTTGTATAAGGTGTAAGGAAGGGATCCAGTTTCAGCTTTATCCATATGGCTAGCCAGTTTTCCCAGCACCATTTATTAAATAGGGAATCCTTTCCCCATTTCTTGTTTTTCTCAGCTTTGTCAAAGATCAGATACTTGTAGATATGTGGCATTATTTCTGATGGCTCTGTTCTGTTCCATTGATCTATATCTCTGTTTTGGTACCAGTACCATGCTGTTTTGGTTACTGTAGCCTTGTAGTATAGTTTGAAGTCAGGTAGTGTGATGCCTCCAGCTTTGTTCTTTTGGCTTAGGATTGACTTGGCAATGCGGGCTCTTTTTTGGTTCCATATGAACTTTAAAGTAGTTTTTTCCAATTCTGTGAAGAAAGTCATTGGTAGCTTGATGGGGATGGCATTGAATCTGTAAATTACCTTGGGAAGGATGGCCATTTTCATGATATTGATTCTTCCTACCCATGAGCATGGAATGTTCTTCCATTTGTTTGTATCCTCTTTTATTTCCTTGAGCAGTGGTTTGTAGTTCTCCTTGAAGAGGTCTTTCACATCCCTTGTAAGTTGGATTCCTAGGTATTTTATTCTCTTTGAAGCAATTGTGAATGGGAGTTCACTCATGATTTGGCTCTCTGTTTGTCTGTTATTGATGTATAAGAATGCTTGTGATTTTTGCACATTGATTTTGTATCCTGAGACTTTGCTGAAGTTGCTTATCAGCTTAAGGAGATTTTGGGCTGAGACAATGGGGTTTTCTAGATATACTATCATGTCATCTGCAAACAGGCACAATTTGACTTCCTCTTTTCCTAATTGAATACCCTTGATTTCCTTCTCCTGCCTAATTGCCCTGGCCAGAACTTCCAACACTATGTTGAATAGAAGTGGCGAGAGAGGGCATCCCTGTCTTGTGCCAGTTTTCAAAGGGAATGCTTCCAGTTTTTGCCCATTCAGTACGATATTGGCTGTGGGTTTGTCATAGATAGCTCTTATTATTTTGAGATACGTCCCATCAATTCCTAATTTATTGAGAGTTTTTAGCATGAAGGGTTGTTGAATATTGTCAAAGGCCTTTTCTGCATCTATTGAGATAATCATGTGGTTTTTGTCTTTGGTTCTGTTTATATGCTGGATTACATTTATTGATTTGCATATATTGAACCAGCCTTGCATCCCAGGGATGAAGCCCACTTGATCATGGTGGATAAGCTTTTTGATGTGCTGCTGGATTCTGTTTGCCAGTATTTTATTGAGGATTTTTGCATCAATGTTCATCAAGGACATTGTTCTAAAATTCTCTTTTTTTGTTGTGTCTCTGCCAGGCTTTGGTATCAGGATGATGCTGGCCTCATAAAATGAGTTAGGGAGGATTCCCTCTTTTTCTATTGATTGGAATAGTTTCAGAAGGAATGGTACCAGCTCCTCCTTGTACCTCTGGTAGAATTCGGCTGTGAACCCATCTGGTCCTGGACTTTTTTTGGTTGGTAAGCTATTGATTATTTCCACAATTTCAGCTCCTGTTATTGGTCTATTCAGAGAACTAAAATCAGAGCAGAACTGAAGGAAATAGAGACACAAAAAACCCTTCAAAAAATAAATGAATCCAGGAGCTGGTTTTTTGAAAGGATCAACAAAATTGATAGACCGCTAGCAAGATTAATAAAGAAAAAAAGAGAGAAGAATCAAATAGATGCAATAAAAAATGATAAAGGGGATATCACCACCGATCCCACAGAAATACAAACTACCATCAGAGAATATTACAAACACCTCTATGCAAATAAACTAGAAAATCTAGAAGAAATGGATAAATTCCTCAACACATACACCCTCCCAAGACTAAACCAAGAAGAAGTTGAATCAATAATAATTTTAAAGTGATTATTACAAAGCATTCAAAGAAAACATTTTTAAAATAAATTAAAAGCCTCCTATAGCTGGAAGTTCTGGCACATATCTGCAGTCCCAGCCACTTAGGAGGGTGATGCAGGAGGATCACTTGAGTCCAGGGGTTTGAGGCCAGCCTGAACAATGCAGTGAAACTGTCTCTGAAATAAAATAGTTGTGTTAGTCTCTTTTCAAACTGCTATAAAGAACTACCTGAACTGGGTAATTTTATGAAGAAAAGAGGTTTAATTGACTCACAATTCTACATGGGTGGGGAGGCGGCCTCAGGAAACTTACGATCATGGCAGAAGGTGAAGGGGAAGCAAAGCACGTCTTGCATGATGGCAGGAGAGAGAAAGGAGGAAGTGACACACTTTTAAACCATCAGATAACATGAGAACTCACTCACTTTCACGAGAACAGCATGGGTGAAACCGCCTCCATGATCCAATTATCTCCCATCAGGTCCCTCCCTCGACATGTGGGATTACCATTCGAGATGAGATTCAGGTGAGGACACAGAGCCAAATTATATCATTAGTATAGATAAATAAAATAATAGCCTCCTCTATTTGCTATTTCTGTGTAATCATTTTACCCAAAATTTAGTGTCTTAAGACAACAGTAATTTTACAGGCAACAAAAGTAAAAACATATAAATTGGAGTATACGGAGCAAAACTGAAAACTTCGCACATCAATGGATACAATTAACAGAGTGAAAGACACCTGTGGAATAAGAGAAAATATTTTCAAATTATAGATCTGATAAGGAAGTAATAACAAGAATACATTAAAAAATCTCTTACAACACAACAGCAGCAGCAACAACAAAACCTAAATAACAAATGGACAAAAAATCTTGAAAAGACATTTCTCTAAAGAGGATATATAAATAGCCAACCGGCATTTGAAAAGATGCTTAACATCACAAATCATCAGAGAAAAGCAAATCAAAACCATAATGAGATATCACCTTATACCCAGCAGGATGGATCCTATCAAGAAAACAAAAATTAATAGGTGTTTAGGGGAAGTAGATTAACTGAATCCTTGTTCACTGTTGGTGGAAATTTAAAATGGTGTAGCCTCTATGGAAAACAGTATGGGAGTTCCTTAAAAAATTTAAAAAATATAATTACCATATGATCCGACAATTTCTTTTCTGGGTTTATATCTCAAAGATTGAAGGCAGGGTCTCAAAAAATATCTGTATACCTATGTTCATGGCAATACTATTCACAATAACCCAAAGATGGAAGCAACCCAAATGTTCATTGGCAAAGGAATGGGTAAAGAAAATGTGGTATACACAGTCAATAATATATTATTCAGCATTCACATGGAAGTAAATTATGACACATAGTACAACATGGAGAACCTTGAGGACATTATGCTAAGTCAAACGAACCATTCGCAAAAAGGCAAGTAGTTTCTGGTTCCACTTACATGACCTATCTAGATTAGTAAAACTCACAGAAACAGAAAGTATAATGGTGGTTTCCAGAGGAGGGAGAGCTGAGTGCTGTTGTTTAATGGGTATGAAGTTTCAATTTTGCAATATGAAAAGGTTCTGGAGATTGGTTACACAACAATGTGAATATAATTAACACTGCTGAACCATGCACTTAAAAATGGTTAATATGATAAATTTTATGTGTATTTTACTACAATTACAAATTAAACACACACACACATACATACGTACACATTTATTATCCCACACAGTGGTTGACGGTCAAGAATGCAGAAGCAGCTTAACTGAATGATTATGGCTTTGGGTCTCAAGAGTTTGCAGTCATGCTATAAGCTCAGACTTCAGTCATCCATAGGCTTGACTAGGGATGGAAGATCCATTTCAAAATGACTCACTCATGTGGCTGTTGATAGGATACCTCAGTTTCTCACTGACTGTTGGTAGAAGGACTCAGTTTCTCACTACTTGATCTTTTCACAGGGCTGCCTGTACTCATGGCTTGGCACTGAATTCCTCTAGAACAAGAGAGTCGATAGTGAGACAGAAGCTACGATGAAATTATAACACATCCTGAGAAGTGATCTACCATCACTTCTGTTGTATTCTATTGTTCTAACACACCAACCCTCATATATTATGGGAGATGACTACACAGGGGTGAGAATACAAGGAGATGAGGATCCTTAGAATTCATCCTGGAGATTGGTTTCTATACCATCAAAAGCTCATTTTTATTTCTTTTTGTTATGAAATAATATATTGTGCTAATCCACTCATCAAAAATATTTATAAAATACAAAAAGCATGTTTGTTATGATTAGAAAGAAACCAAGGAAATCAAGACATGAGGGATCAGAATATCTGAAAGAATGGGAATGCTTGAGATGAAACCTACCTTTAATCGCTTTCTTCCTCAGAGTAGTTGCTGATCTGTGGTACTGAACATAGAGGACAAGAGAAAAGCAGTGACAGTTTTCCTGAGCTGAGGGAAAGAAAACTGAAGTTCAGGGTTGTATGCTAGACCAAGAGCCAATGTATATTCCTTATTATAATCCCAAACGTTGGAGCAGAGAGTAAGATTGTGGATGATGTCTTGAGTTACATATACCTTGTTATCAGGACTACATCACTTCTTTTCTTCCGGCATGTGATGAATATTGTTTGCATAAATTTTTGCAGTAGACTGGAAATGATTCTGAGGTTAGAAGGTGGAAGCTTATTAGTTGTAAAGGAAGGCAAAGTCCACATATCAACCACGATCCTCTTTCATTGTGGTGTTGGCCTTATCTTATGTATTATACTTCATTGGAGGCCTCAAATAGGTGAAATTGATACATGGAAGACTAAGGTAGCTCTGGTCCATACACCATTTTTTTTTTGTCTAAAATAAGTACAATTTTGGGCTATTTCATCAGGGCAACTAAAATACATGGGTTTTCAGTAAATTTGAAGGTATATTTGATATGTTATTATTTATATTTTACATAGAATAGTTGATGTAAAATTCACTTTAGAGGATCCTGATAATACTTCAAAGAGACAGCTGGTTATATTTATAAAGCTATAAACGCAGTTATAAAAATTTACATAAAATATTTTAATAAATGTATAGCTAGTATGTATATTATTGTTATATATATATGTTTATTTTTCATTTATTTTTGTTGTTTACTTACCATAAGCAGGCACTGTCAGCACTTTGTAGATATTACATCATTTATTCTCCAGAAAAATTCCTGTGTGCTAAATATATCACTCAAAGTGAGGCTTAACTACTAGGATGTATGAACAAAATATAGAAGTGTATCTCTCTCAAATATACTAGGACTGGGTAAGTAAATCAGATCAGCAGGTATTTTCCTTCCCCACAGCCATGCAGAGACTTGATCCCTTCCATGTTCCCTACTCTATTACCTAAGTTATTGTACCCATTTACATTGAAAAGTAGCTGCCTGAAAGTCCAGGTTTTTAGCTAGCTCAAGGGAAAGACACATACTGCAAAGAGAACATAGAGAGAGAATACTCAAAATTTTAAAGATTTGAGCATGGAAATGGCTCAGATCACTTTAACTCATATCCCAATGGGGAGAGCATAGCCAAATGATAGTATCTAAATGCAAGGGAACCTGGGATTGCAGCCCAGATACTCGTGAAAAATTAGCAATGTCTCCTAAATTAGGTGTGGCAGAGATGCTAGTTGTCTCCCAAAATATTCTTCTTTTTTGCTGTGGTAATAGGATCCTGATTTTTTTTTTTTTCAGTGCAGGAGTGGAAGTTTATTTAAAAGGGCTTTGGAACAGGAAGGAAAGGAAAATTTCCTTGGAATAGAACCAAGCAGTTACCTGAAGTCCCACAGAGAGGGGAAGACAGCTGAAAACAAGGCAGATCTTGACTTTTTGAGTGGGTCTAAGTCCATCCAGAATGGACACCATATTTTCCAGCCTCCTGTGCAGCTATGTACAGCCATGTAACTAGTGCTGGCCACTGAGACATGTTCTTTGTGACATATCACATATCATCTGTGTACCCTTTACCACTCCCTCTTTTTTCCTTCCTTTCTTCTTTCTTGCCTCCACATCAAAATTCTGCTTTCCTTAACTATGAAGTAAAGGCCACAAATGATAGAACAAGAAGATAAAAGGACTCTGATTCCTTGATGAATTAACCGACATATCAATCCTCATCCACTTGTTCAGTTTTTTTTTAGAAAAAGTATAAACGTCAATCTTGCTTAAGCCTCTGTTACTTTTGGGGTTTCTGTCACCAGCAGCTAAATATAATCCTAACCGATATAATTGGTATTACACTTCTTATGTAAATGACAGACTTAGGCCTAGAGAGGTAAATGATCTCGATTTAGGATATATAAACCCAAGAGAGTGTTGCTCCAAATTCCATGCTTTTCCCCCCGATCTGTTCAGGCAAGATGCAAATAAAAACAAGTAAAAATTTCTTTTGGAAACAATGGGAATATATGCACGGCTCTTGGGGGGAGAATTTAAACAAATTGTTTACTCAAGTCACTGTATGCTGAAACAATTTATGCCATTCTATCATGGCAGTGCTAGCTTTCCCGTCCTTAGCAAATCTCATCCAGCTAGCTCAAAGGAAGAGATAAAGAAGAAAGTTAGATCTTTTGAGCTAAATGAAACAGCAGATAAAAGCAAACAGGGAAATGCCACCAGTTTAGAAAATAAACAACATATTTATCCTAGTCTGTACCTTGAATGCCTTAGGAGGGAAGTATACAAATTGAATGTATTCCCCGTCTATTTTCTTTGTTGACAATAGATGTTGTGAACATTAAATCTGTCAGAGTGCTTGTGGGGAGATAGGTCAGCTGATCCTTTCCAATGATTGACATCCTTGAGTTTCAGAGAATTGACTAATTTAGAGATGATCTGGTCTTTTGACCTTCAGGCTGTCATAGAGACAGTCATAGAGTTTGCACAGGTTACAAGTTGCTGACTGAGTCTGATTTTTTTTCCCCCTTAAGAACTGGAGTTGTGCAATAGATAATGGGGGAAAAATGAAAGTTTAAGCTGCAGTAAAAGACTTTTCCCCTAATAATAACATTAATATTCTTAATGTGTTCTGAAACGCACATTAGGTATGTAGTTACCATTGTGCTGTGTTATAAAATACTCTCTGTTAGAAAATAAAAAGATACTATGACAGGAATTCACTTTGGGAGTGTGGAAAAAGCACAGAAAGATGAAGATATGCGTTCCAGATCCAGTTCTGCTACTAACTCACCAGGTGTCCTTGGGGAAGGAAATCATCTGAACTTTCTGAATCTCATTTTCCATGTCTATAAAATAAGAGCTAAACAACTTTTCGGGGTCTTTCAACTGTAAAATTAAAAGGAGGAAAATCTGGGATTCTATTATCTCAATTCTAATATGAACTCTTTATTGTGCTAATTTCTGAGATCAGGAATAACTCTCAATAGAACTACTTTTATCAGTATTTTACCATATGGAGTTGTTTTTGTTTGAGGGGACATGATTTTACGCTCATTTTTCTCAATTTCTATAACACCAAGCTAAGTAATAATGACCAGAATGGATTATCATAATATCTGCTAAAAGAAGTTTTCTGTATTTTTTAAGAAATTGAAAATTATTTATTAGGTAATAATCATAAATAATAATTGTTACCTTTAATATCATATTATAATAATTATTAAAAATTAATAAGTAATAACTAAATTACTTATTTATAATCATTTGCTTAAACCTTGGCTATCATATAATTCTGTGTGAACACTAGGAATAATTAGAGATAGTGTATAATTTTTAAAATGCTTGTGTTTAAGCATGCATTTGTAACTTTTCTGTATTGTAATTTTGTTGTAAATGATTACTATTATTTAGAATCTAAATCATGTTGATAAAAGGAGCAAAATAGCAGCATTGTAATATATAGGACACCTACAGTTTCTAGGAATGCACTTTCATTTTGTGACTGTTCTTCTTTCTGATTCTGTAAACAAAGAGGGGAAATAGAAACATTCTCCAAATCTCCCAGGGTCCTGTGACCATGAAGCTTAGTTTATTAATCTCTATCTTTCTCTTTCTCTCTCTCTCTACTGTATATGTAGTTTATTCTACATGTATTAAATTATTGAGAATAATTTCACCAAAACAAATGTTTCCATCACTCAGATTGCAGATATTTGTTTTCTTTTTTATTCTATATTTTAGATCTCTTTTCATATTATCTGTCAGAATCTTACTGATAAAGCTGAAGCCTCCTTTAACTCCTTATGTATCTAATTCCCTTCTCTATCTCCTGAATATAAATCCTATCCTAAAAGTGTTACAAATTCCTCACACTTACAAACAATATATACACTAGCTCTTTATTTTTTTTCATTAACGTTATCTTTCTGGATATATCCTTCTAATTATTATTATCTAATGGTAGAGGCTAAGGATTTTGCTGAACATCCCATACACCACAGGACAGCCTCCAAAACAAGGAATTATTAGTGTCAAAATACCCCTAAATACTGCTAAGGTTGAGAAACCCTGATTACCCAAAGTAAATATTTTAATTTTATCTTATTAATTTAATTGAAATCCTAAGTATGTATTGCTAGAGAAAGAAAAGCAGACACTTCACATTGACTTACTTCCTCCAAGTGGAGAAACACAGTACCTCTAACTTGTGAAAGAAAAAAAACTGTATGAAAGCATTATTGACAAATGCCTCTCCATATATATTGTAGAGAACATCCTAATCCTTGAAGTATAAAAAAAAAAATTTCCACTGTCTTGCTTTTAGCAAGAAAAATTGGCATCTCATATTTAACTTGTTATAAGTATCCATTTTAACTTTAACTTAACAAACTGTGTCAATCACTCAACCACTAGAAATAAAATAGGTCCTTCTTAATACTGTGCTTTTTTTGTGCATTGTAACATGTGGATATATAAAAAACTAGACACTAATTTAGAAAAAAAAACTTGTTAGTTTAACTACTCAAACACTTTAGTTATTGATTGATTGATACGGAGTCTTGCTCTGTTGCCCAGGCTGGAGTGCAGTAGCGTGATCTCCGCTCACTGCAAGCTCCTCCTCCCGGCTTAACACCATTCTCCTGCCTCAGCTTCCCGAGTAGCTGGGATACAGGTGCCCGCCATCACACTCGGCTAATTTTTTTGTATTTTAATAGAGACTGGGTTTCACCATGTTGGCCAGGATGGTCTTGATTTCCTGACCACGTGATCCGCCCGCCTCGGCCTCCCAAAGTGCTGGGATTACGGGTGTGAGCCACCGCGCACGGGGACTCAAACACATTGAAATTTACCAAGTTTATGTGTACGATTCAATGATTTTTAGTAAATTTACTAAGTTGTGCAATCATCAGCATAATCTAGTTTTAGAATAGTTCCATCATCCCAGTAAGATCACTCATATTTATGGACAATTATTCCCTATGCCCTCTCCCTGTCAGCCCCAGACAACTGCTTAGCCTACTTTCTGTCCCTATGGATTTACAATTTTTTAGACATTCGTCATAAATGACACCACACAATATGTAGTCTTCGTGTCTAGCATCTTTTTCGAATACATTTTACATATTTTTCACAGGGAACTGCAGAAATCTGCTTTTATGATTTTGGTACAAGTTTTTGGTAGAAGATACTAAGTTTTAGGGTGGAACTTTTAATTGTGAAGGTTTAATATACTGAGCTGGAATGGAGATGACTGTATAATAATTACAAGCTACACGTTGAAATTATTTGAGAGCATGTTCTCATTTTGTAGATATGTTTTCTAGAAAACTTTTTATTTTCTATTGTTTTTATGTTTTCATTATTGTCTTGTTAAAAGTGTTATGCAACCTAAACTCATTCAATACCCAAGTTGAATACTCATAATAAGATATGAGTATGTCTTACGCCTTGGCTGTTAAGCAAAGAAGCATATTTTCAATACACCTCACATTTTTTTCAGTATATTTCAAAACATTCGTTTATTGTGAAGACATTTCAAAATATTAATCCTTTCTAAAGTCACACAGAGGGGAAAACATGAAGGAAAACACTTCTTCATAGAAATAACATCACGTACAGATGTTAGCATACTCAGGTGTTAGACAAAGTATATATTATTAATATTTGTTTTGTTTCAAGTTTAGTCTAGCATGATTATTACTGCCATTTTTCCTAGATTAAAATAAATATCTGATCACCAAAACAAAGTTGAAATACACCAAAACATAAAGAATATATACAATGTTATGTAGCATAAGAGATCCTCTTCTCTTTTGCAAGAATATTTTCAGACATCTGAAAAGAAAACGTCAAAGATGGTCACCCTTGAAGGAAGTTGAGGAGTTTTAAAATCTGTTGTAAAAATCTTCCTATTTTAAATTATTCTTAAGACAAAAACCATATAATTTTGTTCTGCTATTGAGCAGACTAATTCATAGAGAATTTCAAGAATTTTTTTAAATGGAGACATTGTATAGTATTGGACTAATATGTTTTTACTGATCCTTTTTCTTTTCTTAATTAATTTATAATTTATATGCAACAAGATGTAGAGATATTAAGTGATAAGTTTAATGAGCTGAGGCAATTGCTTATACAGCTGTAATCCACACAAAAGCCAACATCCACAAGAATCTCATCACCCCAGAAAGTTCTCCCATGTCCCCTTTTTTGCTCCCTTCTCCTCTACCCAAAAGGCAACTAATCTTTGATGTCAATAACCATAGATGAGTTTTTCTTGTTTTGGAACTTTATATAAATGAAACAATACAATATTTACTCCTTTATCACAGGTTACTTTCACTCTATATAATATAAATGTTTCTCAAATTTTATATAATTTGTGTATTTATATATACATTCATATACAGTTTTTGCTATTTTGATTCTTTATATTAAGTAGTATAAACACATAAAAATTTGTTTATTGATTATTAGTTGGTGGGCATTTGGGTTATTTCAAGCATAGTTATTATGAATAAAGTTATGATGAATATTTTTGTATATGTCTGTGGATATCTATTTTCAATCCTCTTAGATAACTACCAAGGAGTGGAATTTGGGTCACAGTTCACCAAAATGATTACAACAATGTAAACATCCATTGCCAATATATGAAAGTATCAGTTGCTATACATCCTGTCAATATTTAAAACTGATAGTGTTTTTAAAATTTTAGCCATCCATATGAGTATGCAATATTACCTGATTGAGGATTAAATTATTACTTCTCTAATGAAAAAATATGTTTTCTGTTGTAGACAGTCCAACCAGTCAAAACCATTGACCTCTTTCCCTTTTTAAAAATGTTTTGTCCTTTTTATTGTTGACTTTTAAGGGGCTTTTAAATGTCTACATATGTATTTTTTCCAGTCTGTGGTTTTCCTATTCACTTTGTTAACTATGTGTCATGACAAAATTTTTCAATTTTGTTGAAACCCAGTTTATCATTTTTTGCTTTCATGATTACTGCTTTTTTTCTGACTTATCTAAGCAAGTTTTGTCTCAATCAAGAATTAATGATATTCTTCTATATTTTCTTTCAAATGCTTTATACTTTTGTTTTACATTGAGGTCTATCATTCATCACAAACTAATTTTTATGTATAAAATGAGATAAGGCTGAAGGTTTATTTTTCCCTAATTTTGAAATCCAACTATTCCATCTCCATTTGTTATTTTTTTTTTGAAGCCTTCCTGCTATTTTCCATAATGGCTGCGCTAATAGACATCCCCTCCAATAATGGAGTAGAAGGGCTTTCATCTGCCTCCATAACATTTAGAGAGCCTTCTCTGAATGTTGTTTCCACAATATATCACCAAAGAATAATTTAATGGAGTTGTAGCATTTTCTGTAATTGATATATGTTAAAGTGATTAAGCACTACTAACCTCTAACCAGATTTTTCAAGGAGTAGCATATTGGATTATTATATATAAAGGAGTCATGTATTTCTGTGGCATAATTTCTGTTTCATGTAATTAAAAAATCAATTATGTTAACTCATACCTTATCATCCTCTAACATTCTTTTTATTTGTCTATACCTATTTCTAGTAACGATCTTGAAAGAGTTATGTGCCCTTTGTCTTTATTATCAATTACCCATTCTAAATATGTTTCATACCCAGCACTCTACAATGCATACTTTTCACTTACCTGTATGTGGCCAAACCACTGATCACATCAATTTCCTTATTTTTTTGACTGTTCTGAAGCACTCAAAATAGATGACCTTTTTTTTCCCCATTAAATACATGAGATTCAGAGATGGAGGTTACAGTTTAGGAAGAAGAAAAAAAAGACAAAACTGGGTTAAAACCAACAGTATGAACAAGGAAGATGCATTAGCGTATCTCTCTTTAGCCTCCCCACACTGGGACAGCTGGTCCAAAGGAAACGTGTACAGCTCAAGCGGTGGATATGGAACTTGAGTTGACTGCAGAGGAATTAGGGAAAACCAACATTTTAGTTAGTGCAAGTTGATAAATGCAATGTTCTGAAAGCTGGTTGAAGATATAAGGCAAGTTTAAGACGACAGACACAGCATATCAACTGAAATAATTCTGATAAGTCATCTAAAATTTTACGCTTTTACTTCTCATTCTACAAAATGGAGATAATAATCACTTACTATTTTCCTCATGGATTTATTTTGTGGGGAAGGCCCTTGAGCTAATGGATATGAAGGTATTTTGTAAATTTTTTAGCAGTATACAATTATACGTGTTAATACTAACTTATTAATGTAATTTAATTAACATGCTACAGATATGATTTCTAGATTTTCAAATTTTATAAGCCAGAATGTATGCATGTATGTTTATATGTGTGTGTATTAATTTGCTACTGACATACATTCATTAAATTATTATTTTTAAGGTTAAAAAGATTTACTTATGATCTCTAAAATTTTTCGAAAAGGAAAAATTGTGAGAAGGACATGAAGGACAGTCTTGAAACTGAATACATTTAGTTTTATAAAAAACTCCTTACATTTTCATATTTTTCCCCATTCTTCTCCGACGAGTGAAGTCTTCATTACGGAGCATGAGACGAAAAATCAATGTTTAGAAACTACTGATTTAGAAGCTGCCTTTCAGAGGTATAAAATTTTTATTGCTTCAGGTAATAAAATCACAGAAGATTGTTTTGTAAATTCAGAAAACACTGAAAAGTATCTTAGTCATGACCTCTTGAATGCCATACACACTAAAAGTTGAATGTAGCCCTGCCATAAAATTATGACTTTGAATACTGGTTTGTTTGGTCAATTGAAATATTGTGAAAATATTCATAGTATCAAAACATATACTTCTGCTTCTACAGCAAATAAAAAAAAAAAAGAAAAACCTGCTAAGATTTATTAGGCTGGTGCAAAAGTAATTGCGTTTTTTTTTTTGCCTTTTTTTTTTTTAATGGCAAGAAACACAATTACTTTTGCATCAGCCTAATACATTTGGCTGTGTACCTGACTTGTCCAGTAAATTATGAGCTTTTGGGAAAACAGGACCATAGCAATTAGGACATTGCTTTATTTTGTAAACACATATTAGCTCTGATAAGTGTTATGAGTCCAACATAACATTTAGGATCAAGTATAGATAATTTAAAATGGTATGGTAAGCTGAATAATGGGCCCCCAAATATATCCACATAATAATCTCTGGAATTTGGGAATATTACCCTGTGTGGTACAAGGGACTTAGCAGATGTGATTAAATTAAGGATATTGAGATGAGGAGATGCTCCCAGATTTTAGAGGTGGGCCCAATGTAATCACAATGATCCTCACAGAAAAATGCAGGAGAAGTCAGAGGAGAAGGCAATGTTATGATGGAAGCCATAATTGGAATGATGCAATTTGAAGATGGAGGAAGATGTCAGGAACCAAAGGATAGAGGTGACCATTAGAAATAGGCAAGAAGGCCAAGTGCGGTGGTTCATGCCTGTAATCCCAGCACTTTGGGAGGCGGAGGTGGGTGGATCATGAGGTCAGGAGATCAAGACCATTCTGATCAACATGGTGAAACCCCGTCTCTACTAAAATAACAAAAATGAGCCTGGCGTGGTGGTGTGTGCCTGTAGTCCCAGGTACTCAGGAGGCTGAGGCAGGAGAATGGCTTGAACCCAGGAGGCGGAGGTTGCGGTGAGCGCAACTGCACTCCAGCTTGTGTGACAGAGCAAGACTCCATTTCAAAAAAAAAAAAAAAAAAAAAAAAAGTAAAGAAATAAGCAAGAAAAATGAGTTTGAGTTTTCTCTGCAAAGCCTCAAAAGGAATCAACCCTGTCAACTCCATGACTTTGGCCCAGTGAAAATAACTGTAGACCTCTGACTTCCACAACCATAAGAGGATATTTTGTGTTGTTTTACATCACTATGTTGTGACAGTTTATTATTGTAGCAATAGGAAACTAGGACAAATAGTAAGTAGCATTCAACCTCTTTTAAAATTAAAGCCTAGGCTACTTGCAAATGATGACACAATTGGAATCTGTTGCATTCTTCTGTACACACCAAGCATTACAGAACATTTAAAAGCCAGCTTCTACTACAGGGCTATAGCTCAGGGATTAATAAGGAATGCTTTTCTATTCACCTTCTTGGTTTATTATTCTTTTCAATTTCCTGGAAGACATTGTATCCTATTAAAGATTTAAATGTATATGTTTAAATGCACCAAATAGGTTTATAATAGAGAGTTCTTATAATCAGACTGCAATGATCTGAATGTCTATGTCCTCTGAAAATTCATATGTTGAAAGCCTGCCTTCCAAAGTTATGGTATTATGTGGAGCCTTTGGTAGGTGAATACATCACGAGGCCAGAGATGACGTGAGTGAGAATGGTGCCCGAGAAAAAAAACAGACCAAGAAAAAGACCCCTCGCCCTTTCCACCTTGAGAGGTTACAGTGAAAAGATGGCCCACCAGGAAGTGGACTATCACCAGATACCAAATTTGCTTGGACTTCCCAGCCTCCATAACTGTGACGCAAATTTCTGTTGTTTAGAAGCCACCCAGTTTATGGTATTTTGTTATAGCATCATGAAACGGCAAAGACTGAAAATGGAAAGCCCAAATAGAATGAAAAGGTGGAGGAGAGGCGATTTTTTTTTCTCCGTGTTTGAGCCGGGACATCCATCTTCTCCTGACCTTGGATATCAGTGCTCTACCAGGCTGAGACTTAACCATGGCCCATCCTTTGCCTTCATGCCCCACCTTTCAATCCCCCTTCTCGGACCTTCAGACATTGGCTTTCCTGGTTCTCCAGCTTGCAGAACTAGCTTGCAATTGCAATGCAATTAAGTGCATTGTTTTCCAGAGAAAGAAACTTTGTATTAGTAAGTCAAAGAAAATTTGGCCGGGCACGGTGGCTCATGCCTGTAATCCCAGCACTTTGGTAGGCTGAGGCAGGTAACCTGACCAATATAGTGAAACTTCATCTCTACTAAAAATACAAAAATTAGCCAGGTGTGGTGGCATGCACCTGTAGTCCCAGATACTCAGGAGGCCGAGACAGGAGAATTGCTTGAACCCAGGAGGCAGAGGTTACAGTGAGCCGAGATCATGCCACTGCACTGCAGCCTGGGTGACAGAGTGAGACTCTGTCTCAAAAAAGAAAAAAAAAAGAAAGAAAATTAAATTAATTGGAAGGATATGATGTGGCTCACAAAGTTTAAATAAAATAATAAAGTGCTGTCTTTGGGTAGATCAGGTCAATCTAGGTGCATAAGCTAAATGTTTATCTCTTCTGGAGATAAGTCGGCTCTGGGGTATTTAAAACAAAAGCAATGATATTTCTCATTAAATTTGACATTCAAGTTTCCAAACTCAAGAGTAATACAGAGAGCATAATTTAACTAGCTTGAGCCATATGCTTTCTCTTCAGTTAGCAGAAAGCTGGATACATTGATTGATGGACCCAGGAAACACAAAGCACAGTGATGGAGAAGTAATTCTTCAAACAGAACTGGAAGGTGTTCTTACTAGAAGAAAATGAGAATGAATGCTCAGCAGTCAAGAAAAGTAAGTTCGTAAATAAATAAACATACATGCATGCATACAAAATACTATTGTCAGTGCTATGGCAACCTTCCCTCTTTCTTAAGAGTGATCAGTTACACAATTATACACTTATATTTTATAGATATCAGTTCATAGTTCTTCAGAATAGGGCCAGGTAGCACCTAAGAAATGGCATACATTATAAATAGTTGCTAATAATTAAGCAATGAACATAAGGGTAGTGGCTGTTCACGACCTCAATAACTACACACAATCTCCATTTTAACTGTTATGCCTCAGTGCACATGTAATAGATAATCTTGATTATAATCTCCATTTTTATGGCAATTAATTTTGGACAGCCATGATTCACTTTGGAGGAATATGTTTATTAAGGCATTAATACATCCTGGCATTAGTGTGATGCTTCAGGAATGTTGGGAGGGCAACATTTTATACTGGGAAAACATACACCAGAGCAGGTAAACCAAAGCCTGAGTAATCATGATGTTAACCTCTAATGGATGTAAATCACATACAGAAGATATTAAGGAGTAAAAACAAACAAAAAATAACGACAGTTACAGTGGCCTAATTTACCCACATATATAAAAGGGTAGAAACTTGAACAAAGTCTGTAAATCCTTAAAAGATTAAACAAAGTGGTGGCCACTATTTTTAAGGCATGAAGAGTGAAGTCACAATACCCTTACAGATGAAAGTAAAATTAAAGCTAACACTGTGGTATAGCGACTACTTACATACCATTTCATTTTATTAGGGATTGTAATTAATCTAGACAGTCTCAGTGTTTACAAAAGGTTTCTGACCTCGTCATTGTCCAATCAAAGCAAGTAAAGTGGACAAAACCAAAAGCTGTCTTTGAAATCAGTTTGGAAATGTTTCTTATACAGATCATGCTGATTACCAAAAAGAAACACACTAATAACAATACAGGCAGTGATACGATTTGGCTGTGTCCTCACCAAAATCTCAACTTGAATTGTATCTCCCAAAATTCCCATGTGTTGTGGGAAGGACCCAGGGGGAGATAATTGAGTCACAGGGGCCGGTCTTTCCGGTACTATTCTTGCGATAGTGAATAAGTCTCACAAGATCTGATGGATTTATCAGGGGTTTCCACTTTTGCTACTTCTTCATCTGCTCTTGCTGCAGCCATGTAAGAAGTGCCTTTCTCCTCCTGCCATGATTCTGAGGCCTCCCTAGCCATGTGGAACTGTAAGTCCAATTAAACCTCTTTTTCTTCCCAGTCTCAGGTATGTCTTTATCAGCAGTGTGAAAATGGACTAATAAAGGCAGTAATTCAGACGGGTAATATTTTTACCTATGTCTCATGGAACATAATAATTTAGCATTTGTAATTAACAACAGACAGAATACTCTTTTCTATAATGGAGGAAATAGATCCTGTTTTACATGAGAGAAAATTAAATAATCTGAACTTTATAATCCTCAATGTTAGTTTAGACATTTTCTGTTCAAAAATATCCTTTAGATTAGGAATAATTTAAATACATATGGTATAAATTAAGAATGATAACACAGGTAATATTCAGTCATATTTGGAATTATGGCACTTTTATATGCAGGGGAGATTAAAGCTAAGAGACCAGAAAGTACAGAATGGGAAGGATTTTAGTCTGGAAGAAATCTGCTGTATGTCAGATTTTATATCAATGAAATGAGTAATCTCCTGTGCTGTTCAAGCCATACACATGCATACACATACAGACACAACTGTGTAACAAATCTAGAACAGGTCACATAAGAGATGAAACCCACTGGAGAACTCAATATTAAAGCCTTTTGAGTCCTTTGTCCTATAATCAGAGGTCTGCATTCTTGTTCTGAGAGATAAGCATGTACATTTAGCTTTCAGAACTTCTTCTTCAGTGTATTGTGTCTATGTACATGTATATTTTTCCATGTAAACACTTTAAAAATATTAATTTGTGTTCTATCTAGACTGACATCCAATCTATATAGAGTCATCCCTCAGTATTCACGTTTGGGGGATTGGTTCTAGGAACTCCCAACCCCTACAGATACCCAAATCTGTGGGTGCTCAAGTCCCTTATGTAATATTGTATTTGCATAAAACCTATGCATATTCTCCCATATACTTTAAATGATTTCTAGATTACTTTCAATGCTGAACGCAATGTAAATGCTATGTAAGTAGTTGCTGTACTGTAGTATTTAGGTAGAATGACCAAAAACAAATCTGTATATGTTTAGTACAGATGCAACATCCTGTCCTAGGCCTAACTACACTTTCAATCTAAGGTTGGTTGAATCCACAAATGTAGAACCCGTGAATTCAGAGGGCTGATTATACATATTTAATAATTTATTTTTAGGTTCAAACAAAAAATATTTGAGTGTCAGATATTATGTTAAGCAGACTGGAGACAAAGGAACATTGAAATGCAGTCTCCATTTCTCGGTGCTCGTGTGAAAATACAGTCAATGTACAACACAAATGATATCAGAACAAACACGTTGTTGGTCAGGAAATGAAGCATAGAGAATATGGAACATTTTCTGAATCAAGGGTTGGCAAACTTTTACTGTCTGGTAGATAGCATATATATATATATACATATATATGTACATATATATGTATATATATATTTAAAAAATACTTTAAGTTCTAGGGTACATGTGCACAATGTGCAGTTTTGTTACATATGTATACATGTGCCATGTTGGTTTGCTGCACCCATTAACTCGTCATTTACATTACGTATTACGAGAAATACCTGAAGTAAAAATATTTTAAGCTTTGTGGGCCATGCAGTTTTTGGTCACAGCTATTCAACTCTGCTGTTGTAGTATGAAAATAGCCATGAACAATACTTAAATGAATAGGCATGGCTGTGTTCCAATCAAACTTTATTTAGGAAACTTTGTCATTGGGGGTGATGGTAAATTTGACCCACTGGCCATACTTGGCTGAATCTTTATCTAGATCATGAAAAATAAGATGGAACTAAACAGCTGTAGAAATATATAAATATTGTATCAGGCAGAAGGGAAAGAATAGTCAAAACACGAAGACTTGTGAGGTATCTGAGCAGGCTGAAAAATGATTTCAGTGTCTATACCTGTGCTATATAGCTAGAGATAAATTAAGTGATTGCATATTTAATCAATACAGCAACTCTATTCTTACTGATGAGAGTCCATAATAATGTGGAGAAAATGGGATTCAAATATTCAAATACAAGTTTGATTTTAAAACCCTGCTCTTTGCACTGTACCTTGTTTCTTTAGTCTGAGAAACATATACTTGTTAAATACCGAATACTTGGTAATTACACGTCTCTACCTTTTATATGGAAATTACATTGAGTGGATCTAAAAGTAATTAACATGTATGGTGAGCTCCCCTTGCTTAAAATGCTGAGGTATAAGAAATAAATAAATTTACTTATAATTGCATGGTTAGTACTATGTAATTAATCTGCCCTGAAACACCAGTTAATTATGAATTACAGATTGCCAAACAGACAGAATTTGAAATAGATTCACTTTTTAATTTTCTTTTGCTCAATGTTGTAGGGCAGATTCTGCTTTCATCCACCCGCCATTGGCCGCAACTGGAAATAACTCCATTTCCTTTAACACTTTCCCATTGTAATGCCACACAAACATATGTTCTTGTTGGACTCTCAATTAATTATGACAGAAACTGTGAAGCACCCTCTGTGCTTCTTCTGGAATTTTGAAATGCTATCAAGCATTTTTGCCTGTTGCCTGGGGAAAACAGTGATGCTGTATTTAGGCTAAAAGATGGGAAAGTTATTAGACATCTGTGTTAAAATTAAATAGGCAAAATCACCATTGAGAGTTTTCAAATTGAAGTAACTGCAAACATACAAAATGGGATCAAGGACTGAATTCTAAACATTTGTCACTCATATGCCTAAAGATTTCATAAAATCAATTAATCACATCAAAACTGAAATCTGGAGTTCGGCTATACTTCATTAGGTTTATTAACTGTGACGCCAACAGCTTAATATAAATTATTCTCCTATGAGTACCCAAGAAGAGAACTGAACACTTTTGAAAAAGATGAAAAAAAAAGATTGCATGGTTTTCGGTGTTATGATTATTAATGAGCCCACATATATTTGGTGCTGTTGAATCATCTCTAATTAGTTTGGATGTTACAATAAATACCATTGATCATTCCGTCATGTAAAAGACTTCTCTCTACATAGAATGATAAAACAAGAAGACCTACAAAATTAATTCATCCTCCACTTTCATTTTTCACAGAAGGAAACTGAAGAACACAGAGGGGGTCACGTAGCTAGTTAAAAACGGAGATGATATTGCTAAATCTTAGTGTTCTTTACACATTACCATATTTCTTTGCTTGTCTTTCTTTGGAAGGGTATTCTGAACTTGAATATGTAGTGCTCTGGTAGGCAAGTTTGATTTCATAGCTCTGTTAATGTGTTTCTTAATTTTCTATTTTGTTTTTTTTAACAAATTAACCTACTTTAATTTATTCTTAATATATGATATTCTCTCTTCTTCCCCCCAAAGATGGTGGCTAAGTCCCTGTTTATCTGATCAAATTAGACATGGAATGGACATTGCACATGTGTATAGCATCAATGTTCTAACCCTGATAAAAAGCAGTCATATCTAGATGTTTCATTAGAAATTTAGTCTACTGCCTAAACCAAATACATGCAATGATCTGTTATTCTTTGCCTGGTCAGCAGCCTCCAGTTTGCTGCTGAAATGAATTCACATTTTTAAAATTAATAAAATATTCTAGTCCACTTTTCCAGTAGTTTTTCTCCTTTTTCCCCCACTTACCAGCAACTACTCACTCTTCTTGTCCGACCTTTGTTTAAGTTGATTTCTCCATTTATATTATTCTTGACTTTCATAGTAGTTATGCCAGTATGAATGAGGCACATTTAAGCCTGGATTTCAAATTTCAGCCACAATGCTTGCTACTCAACCAGACATGTATTTGTTGGGGACTTGCTCTATGAAAGACAGATGAATTGTTTCAGGAGATTTACACTTAGTAAAATGAATTATAACAAGCAAGCAAATAACTGCAGCTTTCATCAGTCTTTTTTTTTTTTTTTTGAGAGGGAGTCTCGCCCTGTTGCCCAAGCTGGAGTACAGTGGCGCGATCTCGGCTCACTGCAAGCTCTGCCTCCTGGGTTCATGCCATTCTCCTGCTTAAGCCTCCCAAGTAGCTGAGACTACAGGCGCCTGCCACCACACCTGGCTAATTTTTTGTATTTTTAGTAGAGACGGGGTTTCACTGTGTTAGCCAGGATGGTCTCGATCTGCTGACCTCGTGATCTGCCCGCCTCGGCCTCCCAAAGTGCTGGGCTTACAGGCCTGAGCATCAGTCTTCTTTCTTACAAAGATTATTGTCTTCAGCTGGGAGTAGCTGGAAGGTAACTTAATGACCATGCAAAAGAAAGAAGATTTTAGAATCTCTATCTTTAATGCTGGTATCTTATGAGCAGTTTGAAAACTGTCATTTCCCCCAGTAAATTTATTCTTATAATTTTTTTCTACTTTTAAACTATATGGTTTTTGAGAGTAAAAATAGAGTCCCATTTATTTTTCTGTTTTTTTTAAAATAATACTGTAGTAAAGAGTATTAATATTAGAGATCATAAATGTCTTGCTAAAGAGTTCAACATGATCAGGTATAATCAGAAAACAATCTTAGTATTTTCCACCTCTTTCTTCAAATGTATCTTTTCAGATATTCTTTGTCATTTCCTGGAAAATAAATTAGATATAGTTGTTAGCTTTGTAGTGACACAAGTCCCACAATTTTCAGGTTATTACTGTTTTATTTTCAATTATTAAAATGAAGATTCTATTCTCCTTGTGAATTTAAAGCTTTTTCCAGCCTCACCAGCTCACATCTGACCAGTAGTGAGGAATGTGAGATGGTCTGTTCTGCCTCCTTTTTCAAATTGTCTTTTACTCTGCTAGATCATCCAACCTGTCTCTCTCTCTGGCTCTCTATCTCTCTGTCACACACACACACACATACACACACACTTTACTTATTCTCACAATCATGCTCCATATTGTTCCTCCCCACAACCCATTTAGTGTTCAGCCAGAGGTGATCTTTAACCGCAATCACTTACATTCCTTCTAGCATCATTCTGAAAACTATTTCTTATGGTTTCTGTTTAAGCCCTTGACATAGGCTCAAGCATTTCCCTCATTGATCTATTTTCTTTCTTTCTCTACCTTCACGCATCTGAACTCTTAAATTCTTTATTCTCGGTATTTTTAGCCCATTTCCATGTAAGTTCCAGAATGTGTAATATTTATTTTAATGGGAAAAAATCTCATGGAATTGCAGACCCATTGCCATTCTTGTACAATGGTTGTTTCTAATCCTATCAACATAGCAACAGCATGGAAATCAGCAAAATTAAAATCAGGAACCAAAATTGACTGCCAGAAACATCACCATTCTAAGACTTCTACAACATATTGATGCATTTGATCTATAAATTTTGCTGATGAAAACAGACCAGAAACATGCATTTTTAAAAGTTGCACAATTCTGATTATATATTTTATTACTGTCATTATATATATGTGTGTATGTACATATATACACACATGTGTATATATGTGTGCATGTATATATACATGTATATATATGTGTGTACATATATGTGCACATATGTATGTGTGTATGTATATGTATATATGTATGTGTATATATATACATGGATACATGGATATATATCATATGTATATGTGTGTGCATAAAATACACATATGCATATGCATATATGTGTGTATGTACATATATACATATATGCATATATGTGTGTACATCTATACATACATATATGTGTGTGTGTATATGTATATATGTATGTGTGTATGTATGTGAATATATACATTCTGGAATTATATGCATACAGTATTATACATTCTGGAAATTATATATATACAAGTATATATACGCACACATATATATACATATACATACACACGTAAGTATATGTATGTATAGACGTACACATATATATATGTACACACACACGATGATACATATACATATATATTCCTGAATATATATTCAGGAATGAATGAATTCCTGAATGAATGTTCAGGAATGAATGAATTCCTGAATGAATATTCAGGAATATTGCTCTATAATGAGGAAAGATTGATTTTTACCAAGCGCTTGGAAGAGTTCCCAAACTCTTCCAAATGACTCCAAAAGACTTTCAAAATCATTGTCCGTCTTCTAAAACATTGATTATAGTTTCTTTTTAAAATAAGAGAATTGAATTGTTTGTTTTGAGAAAGTTCTCAAGGACAGGTTTTCAATATTATCAATTCTTTTGCATCTAGCCTACCATTCTGAAAACATCCACTGAGTACATACCAAGAGTTAGCCGTGGGGATACACAATCGAACAAACAAAAACTAAAGTTCCTGTCAATATGGAGCTTATTTTTCTGGTGAAGTATAAAGATGTTAAGTAATTGCATGAAAATTTTGTTAGTGTTATGATCTGATGAGTACAGACTATTGTGGAAGCACTTTTTCGTTTACCATGTCTAGTAATTGAATACCATATAACAGTCAAATATAACAAATAAACAGATGCTATCTTCTCTAATCTGCCTGGAACACACTGGTTGGTTCCTTTTTGACAGCTTTCAGCTGCAATATCAAATCTTCAGAAGAGATTTTCCCTTAAAAAATATCATCATCTAGTCCTTCCATTCCTCCGCCATATTTTAATTGTCTGTATAGTTTTCTTGCTTTTTTATTTACTTACTCATTATCTGTATTTCTGTCTAAGTGTTTACTACTTATTTCCAAAGTCTAGACCAGGATTAGGCACATAATAGTTATTCAATATTGGTAGATTAATTGAATAATAATGATATATAAATATATCCACTTGCATATGTCTTGTTAGTAATTTGTTAAAAAATTGATTGATTCATTAATATGGTTTTCATAACCTTTAAAAAACTAGCCACCATTTTTCTTTGTTAGCTGTTAGTAATATTTCATTGTATGTATGTACCACATTTTCTTTATTCATTCATCCATTGATAGACATTTAGGTTACTTCCAGGGTTTGGATGTTGTAAATAATGTTGCAAAAAAACAAGAAACTGCAGATATCTCTTCAAAATACTGATTTCAAAACAAAAGAAATCTTACCATCTACAACAACATGGAAGAACTTGAAGGGCATTATGCTAAGTGAAATAAGGCAGAAATGGAAAAGGGCAAATACTATATGATATTACTTATGTGATGACTCTGAAGCAGTCAAACTCAGAGGAGCAGAGAGTGGAATGGTGGTTGCCAGGAGATGGTGGAAGGGAAAATGGGGAGGTATTAGTCAAATAATATAAAGTTTCAGTTTTACAAGATGAGTAGGTCCTAAATATCTACTGTACAACATAGTGCTTATGGTTAGCAATGTTGTATTGTATACTTGGAAATATGGTAGGAGGTTGTATCTCATGTTATGTTTTATCACAGATAAATAATAATCATCATAATAAACAAGAAGGGGAAGGAAACTTTTGGAAGCAATAGATAGGTTGTTTATACATAGAATGTGGTGATGGTTTCATGGATGTATATTTATCTCCGAAACTCATCAAGTTATATACATGAAATATGTAAAACTTCTTGTTTGTCAGTAATACCGCAATACAGTGGTTTAGAAAATAAAACAAAGCAGAAAATAGCCACACCAAAATCTCTTACCAGATTCAAGGTAATAGGCCTTTGCTTTTTTGCCTGCCAAGCACTCATTCAGTCTTTCTTTGGTAATACCACCACGTTTTTTTCCTTGGGAAATGACATCTTGTGTAATGTAAGTTTAATTATTTTCATTGAGAAACAGTCTGAAAATGAAGCCAACACACAGAAAAGCAAAAGTACAATAAAGTTTCCTGATATAAGCATTTTAGTACCTAGATTCAGTTCTAAGCTAGACTTTCACTATGGACTTCATTGTATCAGCTGATTTATACAGGGTTTGTGTCACTTGGAAATAAAAGAGTCATTTCTAATAATCTATTATTTTGTGGACTGATGTGTCTTAATACCTATGAACTTCAAATTCCATCTGTTTCTTTGTTAACATCGCCTTCATGTATTCTAATTTTTTTACTCACAATGTTTTTGTACTTATTTCTGCTCACTCAAAACTTACACTTAGATATGCTCTATCATGGCCTCTCTAGCATCATTTCTCATCATGACTTTCCAGCTTTAACTCTCCTACTAATTATCTCAGTTTCTACTATTATATTTCCATATAATATAATATATATACCATGAGAATGGAAATCAGGTGGCCACCACATGTTTTGTTTCCTAGAAGGGTTATAAATTAGGTGTATAACCTATTGATTCACTGTATTTGGGTAAAGTGACTGTACTTTGCTTTTCTAGTAAGGGGATGGGCAGAATAGATTTACAATATGGTATAAAATTTAACTACCTAAAGGGATATTGGACAAAAAGTTCCCTATAAGGACAATGAGAACTGTAGACAATACTATATTCAGGGTTAATATTGGTACATGGATTGAACATAGTAGATGCTCAATTAATGATTACTACTTATGGTTGTCTGTGCTTGTTATAAGAGGGGAATCTTTAGCTTTTACCAGAAAGTATGTAAATAATCAAGGTAATGGTACAGAGGTTTTCTTGTTGCTTTTTACTAGAGTTGATGCATTGTTCAAAGTGAATAACCAGTGATATAACCAAAATCACTATGTTTAACCCAGATTTTCCTTACTCTCAGCCCCAAATTCTCACTATTATCCTTCTACTAGTAGGTATATGGCCGGGATTGTAGAGGAGTTAAAAGAAGCCATCAATTCACTAATGGGAAACCCTACATTTGCTGGACCACCTTCCATGATAATAATGCTCATAAAGAATTTCCATATGTATCAGCTTATCTGATTTAATATTGCAAAGTTTTGAAATTTTTGTTTCATCCCTTATTTAATACCTGAGAGAATTTTATTTTACAGAATTTCTATGATTTTTAAGTCCGTATCTTACAGTTTGGCTAATCTACTCTGCTTGTTTATTCTTCTTTTTGTAAATATAAACTAAGCAAAATCTCAATGCCTTGTTTATTCTTCTTTTTGTAAATATAAACTAAGCAAAATCTCAATGCCTAGGTCAGGGATTCTAGGCATGATCCTTCTTTAGTTCATTACCTATAACACATAACTGATGACTCACACTGATAACAGCTTTTCCTGGATGCCATCATAAAATATACTGTATTTTACTTTAATATTCAGACTTATGAATGCAATGAGTTACAAAGTCACTAATTTTCACAGCCTGGAAAATATTTTTATTAGTCATCAATTAATCATTATAAAGTATTAGTTGATCCTCTAGGATATATTTCTGTTCTGATTTGTAAAATTTTAAGAATACGTTATATAGCTGGAGGTAAAGGAGGGCCAAATTATAACTCAAATGCCAAGTAGACACTTCAGCCTTTCCTTGCAAAATTAACTTACGTCTCCTTATATTTATTACTGACAGCCATATTTTATGATGGAGTTGAATCACATAATAGACATCAATCATTTGTTCCTTACTGATAGGAAGAGAGCCTTTCCTCTGTCTAACAGCCAAATTGTTTGCATGGCATTTTGCAGAAGATGATAAAAGCAGTAATTGTCCTTTACAAATAGTGAAACATCAAATTTCACTGTAATCTCTAGTATTCT
Organism: Pongo abelii; assembly: GCF_028885655.2. Lineage (NCBI taxonomy): Eukaryota > Metazoa > Chordata > Mammalia > Primates > Hominidae > Pongo > Pongo abelii. The sequence goes on along the minus strand of NC_071994.2, from coordinate 29,721,892 downwards.
TGAAAGTGCTTCTATGACAGAAGCATGAATAATAGACGTATTTAGAATTGTGAGGAAGATAAATACATGAGGATTAGTGGCTTAAAGATGTAAAACAATAAATACATTGCTAGATAGACTTGGCCCCCGAACCAGACGATACAGACACATTTGGTAAGTTATACAGAACCATGTGGAGCAACCATTTTTCTTAAGCTGTTTAGCCCTAAGTGGCTGCAAATAAAACAACAATTACTAACATTTGTTAACACAAGAGGATATGTAATCAGAGAGGTACAATGTAAAAGAAGTCACATGTGCTCCAAAGGGTACATGCAGGTTCTTAAGTGGCAGAAGAGAGAGGTTCTGTCCATGTAGAAATAAAGTTGACTTTTCAGTGTATAGAATTAATGATAGATAAATTCTATAGAGAGAAATATAAGTATAAGAAAGAAAGAAAAAGAAAGAAGAAAAAAGGAAGGAAAGAAAGAGAGAAAGAAAGGAAGAAAGAAAAAAGAAAGAGAAAGAAAAGGAAGCGAAGGGCAGGGCAGGGCAGGGCGGGGCAGGGCAGGGCAGGGCGGGGCAGGGCAGGGCCTACAGGAGTGTGCTTACTTTCCTAGCACATGTGAAGAGAAGAGAGCACCAGAGAAAGGCATAGTTTCTTTCATGTTTAAGACCTTTCAAAAGAAGAGTGACCCTACCTTCCAGCAAATGTGGCCTCATCAGTTCTGAAATTGAGTAACAGAAGCTCATGTTCTGTCCTTTGGTGATGATATAGAGGGAGATGGAGACAGTGATAGAGATTGCTTCCTTATCTTCAAATGGGCAGTATAAAAAATAACACATTAGTAATACAACTCTGGAACTTTTCAAGTAAAAGGTATATTGCCTTTTGGTATGAATTTCTAGCTTTGTAACTGTGGAAAGAAATCAAGAGGTGTTAAAAGTCACCCACTACCTCTATACTTTTAGGTTTGTGTGCATGCAAATGGTGTGTGTATCTCAATAAAATTAGTGATCATATTTCTACGTACTAGTAAAAATTAGACTCTCACAGAATGACCATACTCTGAAAAGATTATTTTTTAAAAGAATTAGGCATTACAGTTTTTCCATTTGTTTTTGTATGTAAGAAAGTTTTATACTGGCAAAAACATGAAAAGATTTATGAAGAATGCTATTAATTGAAGAATGACTTGTAATACTAAATGCCTGAAAATAATCCCAAATATCTATTCATAGGGACTTTGTTAAATAAAAAAATAGCTCATAGATGCAATAAAGAACCATGTAGCTGCAAAGAAAGGAATAAAAGATAGCTCTATGTACTAATACAAAATGATTGGCAGGAAATGTTGTTAAATAAAGTAAGGAAGAGAAAGCTTTGTATGTTAGCCCATATTTTTATCCAAGAATGAAGAAAATTAACAGATATATGTATTTATTTATATATCTTAGTAGAAAGATAATAAAGCAAATAAAGTAATAAAATAAAGTAATAGAGTAATAAAATAAATAAAGGAAAAAGAAAAATAAATAAAGTCATAAAAATTGTTACCTAAAGGGGAAACAAAAAAAATTGAGAGCAGATAGGGATACAGATTATTTTTTAATATGTCTACTTTTTTATGTTTTACTTGAGACCCTGTGAAATGTTTTATTACTATAAAATTAACTTATATTAAAACTGAAAGTTAGCTGAAACAAATGAAAGTGAATATGCAGTTGGTAGAATAAAACACAAATAAAAAAATTATCAGCCAATGAACAGTTTCTTACTATCCAAAATTGGAATTGTTTTTGAATCAATTAGGATAATAATTGAAATCAATTGAAATGCATTTGATATTCTGTTTCATGTGTGAGTAAAGAAGATATAAAAGTAGCCATGAACTGATAATTTTAAAAGTTAGATAATGAGAACATCATGTTTCAATGTACCATTCTCTTTACATTTTTATATGTTTGAAATTTTCTATAAATAAAGCCCTAAAAAAGACAATTTACATACCCATAGAAAAACCAAGGCTAATTTACATCACGGCGTTGCATTACAGAACACTGTGTATATTAACCATAAGTGATTTATCTCACCTAAACAGAAGTGGAAGAGAGGATAAAATGATCTGCCAAGCAGATTTCTTTTCTATTTTGTTTCCACAAATCATAACAAGAGATAAACTGTTAAATTAAGCTATTTACGATGCTAAAGTTGTTCTATTTCCAAACTCAGAAATGCAAAGCATAACTTGAGCTGCAGCGCATATGCTTATGAAAGAAGAGTCAAGAAGTAGCAAAGAGCTTTCTTGAGGCTGTGCAGTGAGGTGATTAAGAAGATGGACCGTAGAGTTACACTAACCAATATGGTAGCCACTGGCCACAAAATACTGTTTAAATTAAAATTAATTAAAATTCAATACAATTAGAAGTTTTATCTCTTCATTCACACTAGCTACATTTCGAGCTCCATTGTCACATGTGGGTAATGTTTACTTTATTGAACAGTGCTGATATAAATTTTCTATCATCACAGAAATTTCTACTGACCAGAACTTACCCAGAGGTAGTCTCCCTGTTTTAAAATCCCAGCTCTACTCATTATTGACTATATCAACTTTCTGATCTTTAGTATCATGTTTTTTGTTTGTTTGTTTTGTTTTGTTTTGAGACAGAGTTTCGCTTTTTTTGCCCAGGCAGGAGTGCAGTGGTGCTATCTCGGCTCACTGCAACCTTCACCTCCCGGGTTCAAGTGATTCTCCTGCCTCAGCCTCCCAAGTAGCTGAGTTACAGGCATGCACCACCAGGCCCGGCTAGTTTAGTATTTTTTAGTAGAGTTGGGGTTTCACTATGCTGGCCAGGCTGGTCTCTCGAACTCCCGACCTCAAGTGATCCACCCACCTTGGCCTCTCAGTGTGCTGGGATTATAGGCATGAGCCACTGCACCCGGCCCAGTTTCCCAATTTTTACAAAATGTTATTAAAAATAGTAGAACTAACCTCTAGGATGGGAGCATGGATTTTAAAAGGCATTTAGAACGATATCTGTACAATGTGAACACTTAAGAAATATTGTTTCTTTGATATAAACCATCCCCTGAAATAGCTATTAAATGGATTAGACGGTCCTGTCTCTAATTGCATTAAACATGAAACGTTTTGCAATGAAGCATTCTGAGCATTGCTTAACCGATTTTAAAATGTTGACAAACTCTGACAGAGCTCTAAAGACAGATTTAAAAACTTGACAAAATCCACAAATTGCTTTTCACAGATTCTCATGATACATTGCTTTGCTTAGGTTTTATGATTGAAACTGTCTGTGTAGTATTTAGACAACAGATTCTTTCTGTTTAGAGAATCTGAGAGATATTTAATCAGTGTGGTAAGCAGAACAATGGGTCCCCAGAGATATTCATGCTGTAATCAATGGAATTTGTGATTGTGTCATAAGGCAAATATATAATCAAGGTAAGGTAATATAATCGAGATAATAGAAAATTCCATATATATATATTTATCAAATTCCATATATATATATTTGCCTTATGACTTGTATACATATAGATATATGTATACACAGACACACACACACACACATATGCATGCAGAAGCAATTAAACTTACAGAGTTTAAAATAGGGGGATTGCCCTAGGTTATTTGGATGAGCTCATTGCAGTAATGTGTGCCCTTAAAAGTGGAAGACAGGAACAGATGAGTCAGTTAGTGAGATAAGATGAAGGTAGAGTCAGCAAGATTTGAACCACGAAAGGAGTTAGATTAGCTGTTGCTGGCTTTGCAGACAAGGAGACACCAATTAAGGCATGCATAAGGCCTCTTAAGGCTGGATGTGGCTCTCAGTTGACAGCCAGCAAGAAAACAGGGATCTTAATTCTGCTGCCACAAGAAGTTGAATTTTGCCAACAACCCAAATGAGTAGGGAATCAGATTCTCTTCTAGAGCCTCCAGAAAGAAACTCAGCTTCACTACCCTCTTGATATTACCCCAGTGAGGCTGGTATTATTTTGATCTACAGAATGTTAAAAGAAGAAAATATGTATTCTTTTAAGCTGCTATATTTTTGATAATTTGTTGTGGCAGCAGTAGAAAGGTAGATAATAGAAAATGCATTTAAAATCTGACAAGGCAAAAGCCCTCAGCTTTTAAATATGCTATTGCTATGTTATCATGACAGAAAAGTTTAGGTCTTATCAATTAAGATGCTTGTTAGAATTTAACTTGATAAAAACATTAAGCTGAATATAAGACCATATTCACATTCTGAGGGAAAGTTCGTAATGTATTTTTGATGATGTATGAATTGATAAAAAAGAATGCTGATTAATGTTCCCTCTGAAGACAAAAGCAGTGTCATTCTTGACAAGATCAAATAATAATAAACAAGATCAAATAATGTTTTAATATACATCACAATTTGATCCCAACTCTAGATTATGAACTAAATATACAAGCGGTAACCGCCCCTTACTTCATGATAACTAACTTCTGAGTTGGAGAGAAATGTCCTCTAATCCGATCAATTGATTTCTTTCCATTATCTTTTAAAGAACCCATGACATTTTGGTATGCCTACAAAATTATTTTAACTGAGTCTAAAAAAAATAAAGCTTTAATGTTTTAGTCTTTACAAAGAGTTATTTTTCATATGTAAAAACAAAATTGCTAATATTAAAAATTTTTGCATGACTAGTAGGTGCAAGGTGTAAACATTTTAATTTGAATGAACCATATAATCCTCACTACAACTACATGAAGTGGACACTCTTGCCCATTTCAAAAATTATGGATTGACTATTATATCAGAAGTTTTTCATTTGTTGTTTTGCTCATATTATCAGAATTACATCATGATAATTTTCTTAGAAAAATACCCATGAATTTCACAAGTAAAACAGAAGACAAAAACATAGAAAAACATAGGAAAAATGAGAATTTCCCTGGAAAAACTTAGATTTCTAGTGTTTGGAATTGGGAGCATTGGTAGAGTGAGGGTGGAAGTGTGAATATTCATGGGAACAAGTTTCTCTTCCATATTGTGATACCAGAGAAACAAAATTTTCTATCACCATTTCATAGGAGATGTCCTAAATTAACTCCCTGAAACAGAAGAAATCCTCAAATATAAGTCAGTAAAGCCAGCTTTATAAAATTTGACATGTCATTTTATTCGTCAACATCGTAAGAATTTCCTGTCTAATTGAGATGTTACCATCCTGACTCCCAACTCCATTTACATGAATCTTAATTTCTTAAGGTCTTTCAAGGTATGCCGAGAATAATTTCCACATAGGACAAAATGATTAACATTTTATGTCTGTATCTCCAATATGACTGTCCTAGCATTCCATGAAACTGAGATCAGGTTTTTGTTTGTGCTTTCAGCAAATGTTATGCTTACATATTTATTGCTGTAGGTATGCTTCTAAAGGATATGTGGCTTGTAGGATTTGCTCAAATTTAAATTTGAAAGTAAGTTGTCCAATTGCAATGTTTGTAAGAATCTTCTTGCTATTCTGCTTGTCATTTCTTGGTATTTGCTTTAGTGATTTCACAACCCTTGAAAAATATTTCATTTTAATATGATTAATTGACTTTTTTTATCAACTAAGGATTTTTGAGAGGCAAAATCAGACGCCATGGTGTAAAGACAGATGCAAAATAATTTTATAGGAGTGAATCAGAAGCATATGGCATTAAGTAGGTCTAACTGTTCATGAGAGTATATGGAGAATGGGAAAAGAGGATATTAAGTTATGACACAAAATGATGGTTGTGTGCATATACCTATCGAGCATTGTTGCAGCAATAGGAGGGTATTGATTCACCTTCATGGAGATCATATTTTTGTAGTATTTCAGAGGGTTTTTTTTTTTTTTTTTTGAGGAAGGTAGCTACCATTCAGTCCAGGGAGTTGTAATTTCTTTGAATTCACATAGCTTTTAAGTAATAGAGTTGGGATTCAAACCCATGTTTTTCTGATCTCAAACTTTTATCTCCTGCACCACACTATCAAGAGAATGATAGGGCCAGATAACAGCACTCAGCTAAAATCTCATGTGCTATATTACAGAGTCATCCTGGGAAGATGTAAAGCCACATAACTCAGACTATTGTAGTGGCTAATAGTGGAAACTTACTCTTCTTATTTTTTCTTCTGATCTAGAGCCTTGTACTTGCACTAATTTTTAATAATTGAAACTCTATTGAAAGGTATCCATATCAGACAGTGCTCTGGGCTGCTGCAAGATCATTTTTTATACCCAAATGATCTTTTCTCATAAGGTAGATAGGATAGATATCAATAAAATATGTGGTTTCATTTCAGTGGGATCCAGTGTTCATAATGTGAAACAAATGGGGATTGTTCTTGTATAGGAAGCCACAACCCAAAGTCAAGAGACAGAGACTGTACACCAAAAATGTGAAGATGCTCAGGACTAATGTCATGACCAGTGTTTGCACAAGGAGCCAAGTAAGCGAAAAGAAGCAGCAGATCTGGAACCTGTGAGAAAGGCCCCACCCTATCTTTGAAATTTAGGGCGACATATTAGGCTGCTGTGAACTTCAACTGAGCGGCTTGTTAACTATGGGGCCCTATGTCTCAGAAACTCATTTCCTCCACGCAGGGACAATAATTGGTCCTGCTTCATTGGGTTGTTGTAGGGAATAAATGTGTGACTATAAAGCATTACCTAGTTTCTACTACATATTAATAGTATATGCTAAATGTTGGCATCCTCTGCTAGCCACTTTCTGTTGCACAAGTGAAAATGGCAGAAGAAACAAATAGTATTGCATAAATATAAATGTTGGCTTTTAGACTCAGAGTTCAGTAACCCCGTATCTTCGGTTTCATTGTGTTGCTCTACCAAATGTAATCACTACAATATATCAGTATGTTGACCTTCAATGAAAGCCATTATTATAAGCCTTTCTGGTTCATTTCCTGTGGACATCTGTAGCACAAGTGACAGTATCATAGGGGATGGAGACATTTTAGAGTAGAGATGTGAATGCAGTGGGAAAGTGCCTGCAACCCACACTTTTGGAGGGAAATACATGCAGCTTTGGGGTTTCATCTTACAATAACCACATTCATTTGGTAACATCCTTATCAAAATCAAGGGCATTTTGTGTCTTCATTAATCTATAAAGCCTTAGCACAGCTATTTGAAACATTTCCATTAGGCTTTGGAAGTAATAATGACAGCATGTGGACATCATCACACCCTTACTAGACCCCAAGCGGTAACCACTGCTCTAAAGTTAGTAACAGCTGATTCATAATCAAATGAGCTGAGGTTGAAAGTGAGAGGAAGCACTATTTTTGCTCTGGCAACCTGGAGTAACGAATGTGGCCCTCTATGTTTGATGATTGTTCCACTGACCGAGTGTGACAATAAGTAATGACTCAGAGCTGCCTCCTTCCTTGTCCTCAGAGCTGAAAGCATCCCTATTAAATTGAAGACCAGTGCTTTCCTTTCATTACAATGGGGACTGCTCTTGCCAAAAGGGAATTTTCCTTAATTAATGAGAAAGTACTCTTTTCAAGCGCTACACAATGAGGTCATTGCAATGCAACTTTCTCAGCAAAAAGCAGTCTGTCTCTGAATATTGGACTTTGTAGCTGAGGTGGAGAGGCAGTTCAGTGTGGTTGTTAAGATAATAGGCTTTGGAGTCAGAACAACTGGCGAGCAAATGTTGGCTGTCAGCTAATTTTTCAGTAATCTTGAGTATGTTATTTCACTTCTCTAAGCCTTGGTTTCCTTCTCAGCAATTGCAGATATATCATTTCTTATCTCATAGAATTGTTATTGAGATTAAACAAGGTAAGAATAGTAAAGCACTTATCACAGTGTTTGGGACATACTGGGTAATTATTAAGTGGTAGCTATTTTATCTCAACATTGTTGTTAGTCTATTTTTTTGGATTCTTTAATGGAAGTTATATATTTTCATGAAATATGTGCCCAGGAGAAAAAGGATCAAAAACACTCTTTATTATTCGTCATGAGTTAATGTCAAACCCTTATTACTTCCTGCATAGATTTCTAAATTATAGCTTCATAAAAACTACAGCCTAAGTAGTTATGACAAATTAGTTTTTTCTCATGGAATGTTGAGAAGGAATCTGAGACAAGATCTATACTCACTGAAACCGAGGGCCATGATTCATAATGATATCAGCTGTGGGGGAAAAAAATGGAACCTGAGGGAACACACGCCACTCACCCTCTATCTATGACTAAGATAAGGAAACAGCCATCATCTTATTGGAATGAAGGAAACTGAAACCTGGATCTATTTAGTGTTATCGTTATGTAGCACTTCTCTCTTATAATTGCCAAGTCACCAGTATTGGGTCTTGCTCTTTTAGTTTTGAGGAAATTATTTCAGATGATTGCTGTGTGTGGTATAAGCTAAGTCTTTGATTTTCAGTTTCAGAAATATATTTTAAAATTATTCAACCAATATTTCTTAATTGCTTTTTTAACACACCTTGAGTAATTATTTTTTTTAAATGCTGAGAAAATGGTGATAAATTTATACTTGTTGTGCAGCATCTCAATATTGTAAACCAAAAATAAAATTCTAAGACTCCCAACCAATTGAATGGATCCCACCTCTCAGCCAAGGACATTCCAAAGTAAACCTGAAAAACTAGTTCAGGCCATGATGGAAATGAGGGATTAGACATGCCTCATTATACCTTCCCCCCCATTGAAGTTCAGGCACAACTAATCAGCATTCACATTAAAACAGAGGTCTCAGGACTGACCAAACGGACTCTTTGTGGCAATATGGTACATCTCAAAATGACAGATCGCAGGCCTTGGAAGAAATCAAAGTATTTTATCCTAAAATGTATTTCTTTGATGTATTTTAAAATAGTCCTGCAAAGCTGTCTCCTGTGGGAGAAATCTATATTCTATAGAGAATTCCCTTCCCTTTCCAAATACTTTCCTGATCCAGGAGAGATTAACTAAGATTCTGGTACCTTTATAAGCCTGATAAGAAATATTTACCATCTAATCTCTTTGAAGCCTACTACTTGGAGGATTCATTTCTGCATAACAAGAACACTGGTCTCCACAACCCCTTATCTTAACCCATAAATTCCTTTCTATTGATTCCAGGCCTTTAGATAGTAACAACACTTTGAAGCAACTGACAATCAGAAAATCTTTAAACCCACCTATGACATGGAAGCCCCACCTATGACCACGTTGAGTTATCCTTCCTTTCTGGACCAAACCAATGTACGCCTTACATATATCGATTGATGTCTTTGGAACTTCTGTCTCCCAAAAATGTATAAAACAAAGCTGTAATCCAACCACTTTGGGCACATGTTCTCACAACCTCTTGAAGCTGTGTCACTGACATGTCCTTAATCTTGGCAAAATAAACTTCCAAATTGATTGAGACTTGTCTCACATACTTTTTGTTTTACAATATCAAAATTGCTTATATAACCAAACCTAGGTTCAGCTGCTCAACACTCAAAAGCCAGATGCAAGAGATGAGAGTTGATGGGAAGAAAAGCAGGTTTATTCAGAGAACCAGCAAGCCAGGAAGATGGTGGACTACAGTCTCAAAGACCATCTTAAATTTTAAATTTTACCGTAAGGAGTTGGTATGGGAGATATGTGGGCATGGTGCAGGGGGCAAGGTCTGTGTGTCTTTGTTCTGATGGATATCTTGGGTGATTGATTGTTTGGAGGTCTGGTTGGTGTTATTTTGACCTCAGCCTGTTGGTGGTGGACGAATTGTTCTTAACTTCCTTTAAGCGGGAGAATTCTGCAACTGAGGCTCTCTGCCTGGTTTGTTTCAAGTTAGCTGATGGAATTTCTTAAGCAAGAGCATAATTACATAACCACACATTGCTGGAGGGGAGTGTCTAGAGAGGGAAGGAATGAAGGGGTGAGAGGGGAGGGAAACAAAGCGGGTGATTAATATATATTTTTAAAATGGGGGTCCTGAGTTGCACTTGGATGGGAAAGATTCGCAAAGTTTGGAAACTGAGCTTGTTCACACTTGTTTTGGAAATTATTTGTTTTCTCACATCAGAATGCTAGCGTTTCTTTAGTGTTAGGTAGATTCAATAGATAAAACATAGAACTGATATGTGCTTATCTGCTTTTCCTAGTGAGAGATTGATTAATTGTTATGAGAGAGATCAATTTCACATTTACAATGGAAATCTGTGTTAGTAGTTGTTTAAGATACATAGATAACCTGTAATTTCATGCTACATATATTCCTTGTTGCTGCTGGGGCTCAGAAAATGATACACCAAGGTATGGTGCTTTGGCAAGCTGAGTACTTTGATCTAAAGGATACTGAAAGGCATCAGAATAAATTGAATGGTTTTTAACATAAAGAAAAGACAATATTTAAGGTGATTGTTATCCCCAGTACACTGATTACATGAATGCATTAAATTATCATATGTACCCTAGAACTATAAACACCTATTACACATCAATAAAAAAATTTAAAAACAAGGAGCCTTAAAAGTGAAGTTTCTTTCTGATCTTCTCCTGCTCTCCTGTCTCCTGCCCCTCTTCTTCTCCTGAAGAAAGTCACAAAAATCAGAATTCTTTTTCACCAAGGTGAATCCTAGAAACTAGATCCCCTTTCCCTCAAATAAGCCATAAAACCTAGAAAGATCACTCTCTTTCATCTCCCTTCTTTCTAAAAGATTCTAAATTCCATAAAGGTCCTGCTCCATACCTAGAAGAGAAAGAATTGGAAAGGCTGCAGCATAGGGAGACCAAGAAGAATCTAAGAAGACAGGTATTGCTGAGGTTCCCCTATTACCATTAGAACATACCCTCTGTCTAATCACATTTCTAAATGGCTTTCAATTTTTCATCAAATCTATGCATAAAAATAGATTCCCTGGGTCTTCATTTCTGAAGGCTTATGTAAAACTTGATTAAATAACTGGGTGTTAGGCTTTTCTCCTGTTAACATGTCTTTTGCGATAGGAGAGTTGACCGTGACCCTTATGATGGGAGAGAAAATGTATCACACCTTTCTGTCCCTACAAAGTAAATACATGCGACATAGAAAAATAAGAAAACAGAAGTGAAGGCCTGTCTCCCCGCTTAGTATTTTTTCCTCGACAGTAAATATATTTTAACTTTTTCAGTGATTATTTTAGGAAAAAAAATGCAGAGGGACACATATTTGTTTCTTAGCTAACAAATATTAAGATAATACTCTTCTGCACCTATTGGACAATCTTCTATTACAAAAATAAAAGGATTTTCCTCAAAAAATTGAAGAAAATGCAGAAATTAGTTGGAACAAGAGACTCCCTTTATCTTTCATGGGAACATTTGATTTTTTTCTTTTCTCTGTCTCTGTCTGCTCTTTCTTGCTCTTTTTTGTTGACCCACTTTCTCTTCTTAAGCATATAGTAAGGTATAAAATAGTTCCACCAATTACAGCTACTAAGATCAATACTCAAATGATTCCCACCATTTGAAGTTCAATCAGCTGCCACTCTCAGGAGTGAAGGGCTTGGGAGAGAGGGATCACCAGATTGTTAGGAAACAGAAGGTTTAAAAAAAAATGGGTGGTTGGGCCTGGTGGCTCACGCCTGTAATCCCAGCACTTTGGGAGGCCGAGGAGGGCGGATCACCTGAGGTCAGGAGTTCGAGACCAGCCTGGCCAACATGATGAAACCCCATCTCTACTAAAAATACAAAAATTAGCCGGACGAGGTTGTGGGTACTTGTAATCCCAGCTACTAGGGAGGCTGAGGCAGGAGAATCACATGAACCCTGGAGGCGAAGGTTTCAGCAAGCCGGGATCATGCCATTGCACTCCAGCCTGGACACCATTGCCCTCCAGCCTGGGCAACACGAGCGAAACTCCATCGAAAAAAAAAAAAAAGGGCATGGGCAGACCCCTTCACTGACAAATCCACTTCTCTGTGCATAGTAGCTTTTTTTTTTTGCTCTTTAATATCTGTTTGTAAACATGGTCATTTCTTCCATGTGCCATTACTTCAAAATGGGCTTTCTGTAGTTCAGATGCCTCTGCTTTTTTGATTGCTTATTTTAACCTTGTATTTGTAAAAGTATAATTTTTCTAAATATTCATCCCCAGGATTCATTCTGTCCTGTAATCTCAAGTTTAAGAACCCTTTACTTCCTCCTTGTTTACATACCACATCACTAATACACACACACACACACACACACACACACACACACACACGGGTATTACCACCTTGCTTCACAGAACAAAAGAATGATTAATAAATGGGTGGAAAATTCAATATAGTTTAAAAAATTATGTGCCATTGACAAAGGGGCGTGTGTGTGTGTGTGTGTGTGTGTATGTGTTTGTGGTGTGTGACCTAATTTTTTTTTAAATATTTTGTACAGTTTGTTCAATATCTAGGCTCTGGGATACCCCTCCTTCCGATCTTAGTTTTTTCTGAGTAAGGTTGAAGAGAATAATGACCCTGGATTCAGAAAATTATGTTACTTCTGTTGGAAAATTATAATAGCAAAAAAGTCTATTTAAAAAAAGTGATTGATGATGGTGCAAAGATCTACTTGTAGCAGAAGTTCTTGAAGAATGAACCTGACCCCTGGATTCTGAGTCCCTTGAACAATGACGGTCATGACATACAGCTTGTGACTTGATCGGTTGTATCTCTAGGAAACACAGTATTAAAGAAAGGATATGAGTCATGACATAGCAATAAGTCACTAAAGCCTGAGGCTGAAGCTTCAATATGTAAATCTGTAAACTCTTTAATATGTCGAGATAATAAAAGCAGAATTATACACAAGGCAATCGTTTGGAGTGGCTATTTTCAGACAGCTGAAGGACACTGAAGTTTATTTGAATTTGAAGCATATGCCTTGCCCTGAGACTAGTGAATTGGAATTGTTAGTAATTCCCTGTGTATCAGGCTGTTCAAATGGTTTTTCTAAAGGTCTCAGACATGGGAGGCTTTCCATGTATTTCTGTTAATTAGGCAACTTTCAAAATTGTTACGTGAAGATTATATGAGGTACTTGACTCATTCAAACCATCCTGCCCTAAACTCCAGCCTTCATGAGACAGAAGAGAATGGAACAAATATCGATGATCTCTCTTCCATCTTCAAAGTGTTGCTCTCTGAAATTCTCGTGCAGCTTTGAAAGAAACCTAGGACATGATAAAACCAATTTGTTTCCAAGTGAAAATGGATCACTGACCAGCCCTACATAAGGAATGCAAATTAGAGAAGTCAATTAAAATCAGGCTTAAATATTTCTAAATTTACATGTATAGAAATTTCTAAATTTTATTTGGGGCACTATTTATTATGTTGTTAGCTGACAATAACTTTTGGATTCTCTGATTCTTTTTCTATTCATTTTTAATATTAAAAATAAACTTCTACTAAGCACTCGGGATAAAAGAACTATAAAGATATTGCTCCTAACTTTAAGAGTAAACATTTTCCTACGACAGACTTACACATACACGTATGTTCAAGTAAGAAAGTGCTGCATCAGTAGTATTCACAAGGTTGTATTCAGGGTGATATTAAAATATATTAATACAGAGTCTACCATATACACAGACCAACAAGAGTAGAGATGCTGGTCCTAGAGCTGGAAAAGGACCTGGGTACCCCAAAATTGTGGCATGCATTGATCCCATAGTTGCTAGATTCCTGGAAAGGGGCAGAAAGTATCATGCAGGGCCAGAAAAATGAGAGTGACAGGGCACTCAGGGAGTTAAAGGTAGTGACTCTTTACTAGGCAGTATCGAAGTAATTCAGTACCTTAATAAAGAGTAAAACCAAGCCAGTGTATCTGGGTTGTGTGTGGTGAAGAAGTTGGTGACATCTGAATTGAGGTTCTCTAGGAGTTTGTGTCTCTGTGTGTGTGTGTGTGTGTTTGTGTGTGTGTGTCCATGCTTACAGCTATATGTTTAGGTGGGAAATGGTCTGACATGCAGAATGAATAGCAAAATAAATGCATGACAGCCTTCAGTAGGGCTCTGTCACATAGAGTGGGCAAAATAATATCCAGATAGGGGGTCAAAGGGGTAGCATGCTGTCTGGGTAGCAGAGGTCAAGTATGAGAAAGATTTTGAAATTAATTCCTAAAAACAAGAGATTAATTCATGGTTTCATTTATGTTCGAAAAAAAACTCTGATAGAAATATAAAAGGTAAATTGATTTCAAATAGCTTTTTTAAAGCCCAAAGTTCGTTCTCTCTATCTATCTATCTATCTATCTATCTATCTATCTATCTATCTATCTATCTATCTAATCTATCTATATCTATCTATCTATCTATCTTAGGTAACAGAGTCAGAAAAAAAGTATGACAGCAGTAAAGCTAGTAATTTCTTTCTTTAAGAACAGAGAAAGAGGCTTGTTTATAACTTTAACCATTACCTTGTCAATTGTTCCCATGCCTCTTATTCAAGAAAATCACAAACTTGAATGAATCCATTCTTCTTTTCCATTCCTTTCCCATTCCTACACTATGCCTCATAAACACTGTTGAATAAAATTACTACACATTTTAGTGCTGGTACATATTTATGGTCTGTATATTAGTCAGCTATTGCTGCAATAATCTTGCCTAACAAACCACCTTAAAATACAATTGCTTGGTAATTATTCATTTTTTAATGTTTGTGGCTTTACAAGCTGACTGCAATTTTTCTAGTCTAGGTGAGGACTTGGCTGGCAGTAGGATGGCTGGCTCTGCTCTGACATCAGGATAGCTAAGTCTGGCTTCAGGCTCTGAGTTGGTTCAGGACTGCTTTGCAAGGCTCACCCTCTTTGGACCTGTGGTTACCTTAGTTTTGTTCTTCTTACAGTGAAGCTCAATAGCCAAGCCAATGTGCAGCCAGGCCTCTGCTTGCTTCATATTTCCTAATATTTCATTAGCCAAACCAAAAACACATCACCAAGCCAGGCCCAGTGTTGAGGGGCCAGATACTATCCACCACCCATTGTTGGAGAGTACTGCTATGCTACCTGCCAAAGGGTGTGAGAGTATAACCTTGTTAAAGCAGAGTGAAGAATTGGAAAATAAAGTGTAATCTATCACAATGCCCATTCTTAACTGGAATCTCAACACTGTCATAAATTGTTATGTTTTCCTACTTATTTCTTTCTCATTCTCCACAGCTACTATTTCAAGCATCTGTACTCTTCTAACACCTCCTACCACAAACTATTTTCTGTATGTCTGCAGTTGACCTTCCTTTTATTTCCTTGAAAAAAAAAAAGATTAATTCAATCTCCTACCTCTAATCCTAAACTTTATCTAAATCCCCACCATCTAATCTAAATCTTTTTTACTTCCTCATCTGACATAACAAGTAAGACATTGGCCCTCTGCCAGGACTTTAGAGTCCTGTCACTTGTTGCATGCTCTGAAATATTACTCCATCAGTTATCCACTCTTTCTATTGGATTTCTGACTCCTCCTTTTTTACCAGTTCTTTCTTACTTGTGCTATATGCTAATAATCCTCTGCTTATTTTATACTCAAAGTGCTCTTATGTGGTATGTACTATCACTATGAAACAGGTACACCATTAAACATGTTTTAAAGACAAAGTGATTGAGTCATAGAAATGTGGAGTAATTGGTTAATTAATGATAGACTTTAGCAATACTAACATTAATCTGTAAGAGCAATGCACTCCCACCAAACTCTCACTGGTGAATTTGTTTTCTGTAAATTCCTTCACAAGCATTAAAAGACAGAAAGATGACAACGGGCATTTGTTCTGAAATAAAACTTCTGAACTATTCAGTATAATACGTAATAAAAAAATAAGGGCTCTTCTTAGTGGATAAAAAAAGAAGGTAATTATATTTGATCATTGAAAGCTGGGGAAAAGAAATACATTGTCTGATTAATTCAACAGAATGTAGATTAAAAACTGAACAAAAGATGTACGTGGGATTTAGTATATGATCAACGTGGCATTAAAATGGTAATAGAAGACATTCATATTTAGTATATGTTATTGGAATCAGGCTAATATATGAAAAGAGTATATATAAAATATATACATGTAAAGATCTATATACACATAGAAAATGTTTAATATGTAACTCAAAATATACAGTAAATGAATTCAGACTAATTAAAATGTATACAGAATTTAAAATTTAAATTTAAGTCCAATTTGTGACAATCGCTTTAAACTTGGTATATACTTTCTAAACCTGACATTAGAATCACAAACAATTAAAAACTGTAACTTTTTATAGTTTATATATGATAACAGTTTATATATGAGGAACATCTTTCCATTTAAAATCCATACAACTATTGCATGAAAATTAGAAATATCTTTTCCAGTGCAAAATAGAATCACAATTTGATATATCTCACCCTGGTTAAAATGGCTTGTATCAAAATACAGACAATAACAGGTGCTGGCTAGGATGTGGAGAAATGGGAACCCTAATAGACTGTTGATGGGAATGTAAATTAGTACAGCCACTAAGAAGAAAAGTATGGATGGGGATTCCTAAAAAAACTGAAAATAGAACTTCCATATGATCCAGCAAAGCCACTACTGGATATATATCCAAAAGAAAGGAAATCAATATATCAAAGAGATGTCTGCACTCCCATGTTTATTGCAGCACTATTCACAATGGTCAAAATATAAAATCTCCCATCAAGGGATTAATGGATAAAGAAAATATGGTGCATATACACAATGGAATGTTATTCTTCCATAAAATGTATTTTCTTCATTTGTAGCTTAAAGGATGAAACTGTAGGCCATTATGTTAAATGACTATGAGAAAGACACATATTTATATATTCTCCCTCATATGGGAGTTTAAAAAGAATGGATCTCATGAAGATAAAGAGTAGAATGGTGGTTACCAGAGGTGGAGTAGGAAAAGAGAGAGGGAGGATTGAAGAAGAGAAATAAGAATATAAATGTATTTGTTACCAATGAACTGTATATACTTTACCACAATGAAAACATTTTTAAAAAAGAAATGTTTTTTTCTGAAGTATAGTTGAGGTTGGGAGAGAGGAATACACATTTTAGCAGCCAAAACCAAGGAAGGCATTGAAACAAAGAGAATGTTCAGTAGAAGCTGGGGCTTTGCTTATCTCTGAGACATAAGGCTTATGTTTTAAAGGATGTTAACTAACAAAACTTTGGGAAATAAAGGGAAAATAACTTGAAATGAGATACCTCTTAAAGTTAGAACCCTGGAGAGCTAAAAAAAAAAAAATGTTAGTAAAAGGATGTTCTGGGGTAGCAAACATAGACAACATAAAAATGTGTATATGTCAAGATGAGTTCAGGAGTAGAAGTCTCTTGTGATCACTGTAGTCACCCACTTACATTTACACAGTATGTGCAAATGTTATCTATATAGCAGTCTGAGAAACTGCAAGTTGAGGAAATAAAGAAGTTCCAGGCTGATATCCTTATGGTAAAAGCAAGAGGAAATTCTTTCTATACATGTATAAACAACCCAATTTTCACAGAGTTTTCTTTATTAAGAAGAAAAAAATTCAGTTAAACATAAGGTCCCAGTACAAAGTTACACCCTAAGTGAAAACAGCAAACAGCAGAGCTACAGCTCCAAAGAGTTAAAAAATGGAATTATTAATATATACATATATTTTTAAAATAAATTTTATTTTGGACAGGTTTATGTTTATAGAAAATTTATAAAGATAGTAGAGTTTCAATATATTCCACGTCTACCCAGTTTCCCTATTATCAACATCTTAAATTAGTATGGTGTATTTGTTACAATGAACAAACATATGTTGATACATTTTTGTTAACTAATGTTCTTAGGTTTGAAAACTAAACTTTTCTTAATTTTTAACTGTCATTTTCCTATTCCAGGATCTCATCCAAAGTAACACATTATATTTAATAGTCATGTCTCCTTAGGCTCCCCTTGGCTGTGATAGAATCTCGCACTTTTCTTGTTTTTTATATTCTTGATATTTTGAGCAGTCCTGGTGATGTATGTTGTAGAATGTCCCATAATTTGGATTTATCTGCTATTTTTCTCATGATTAGGTTGGATTTATGGGCTTTTGGCAGAACAAGAACAGTGGTGAAATGCCATTTTTCATTACTTCAATTTAAGAGTAGGTACTATCAACATGATATAACTCTTGCTGTTAACTTTGATCACCCGGCTGAGTGTATTCGTCTTTTCTCATGCTGCTAATAAAGACATACCTGAGACTGGTTAATTTATAAAGGAAAGAGGGTTAATTTATAAAGCAAAGAGGATTAATTGACTCACAGATCCAGATGGCTTGGGAAGCCTCTCACAATCATGGCAGAAGGTGAATGAGGAGCAAAGTCACGTCTTACATGGCAGCAGTCAAGAGAGCTTGTGCATGGGAATTCTCATTTTTAAAACCATTACATCTCATGATACTTATTCACTGCCAGGAGAACAGTATGGGAGAAACCATCCCTATAACTCAATTATCTCCACTTGGTCCCTCCCTAGACATGTGGGGATTATTACAATTCAAGGTGACATTTGGGTGGGGACACAGCAAAACCATATCACTAAGGTAGCATTTTTTTAAGTTTCTCCACTGTAGTTACTCTTTTTCCCACCTTTCTATACTGTGCTTTTATGACGGAAGTCACTAAGAACAGCCCATGCTTTAATAATGAGTTGTGTTCTACTGCTTTAAGGGAAAAGCAATTTTTATTTCTTCTACACAAGAGATTTGTCTCTTGTTTATCTGTCTTTGCTTTATTTAATTATTTAATAATATCACTAGAGAGACATGAAAAAATACACACACACACACACAGACACATACTCACACACACACACACACACACACACACAGGCTTTAATACCATACAACTTATTTATATTGGTACTCAACTTATTCCAGCTTTGGCCAAGGTGAACTCTTTCAGATGGTTCCTTTTTTGGGATGTAAGTATTTCTTTTTTTGGGAGGGGGGAGAATTTCTTATTTTCTTGAGCTATAAAATGCTTGAGGCTTTCATTAATGTATTTATTATCTGGTAATGAAAATCAGACGTTTCTCCAAGGACCCCTGGTTCTTTTGATTGGAGAGTGGTATTAGAAACCAAAATTTGGTGGAAAGTGTGCTCATTGCTATTGGGATGCCATGATATCTGGGTCCTCTCACCTAACAGAGCAAATAAAACTATGTATGTATACTATCTCATATAATATATCTAGGAATACATTTATATGTAACTATCAGTATCTATATTAAGCTAATAATGAATTTATATTGATGTCTACAACTCAAATACATTACCACTTGAATAATTTTAACCTTTCTTGTCTAATGTGAAAGTCTTTAAATTTCTAATCAAATTGTGAGAAACCTGGTTCCTAGTACCCACTACATATTGAGGTAATTAATCTATTCTAGCACTCATGCATAGCATTATCAAAAGCAGAAGAAATAATTAGTGAGATTAAAGACAAGATATTTGAAAATACACACTCAGATGAGACAAAAGAAAAAATAATAAAAAAGAAGCAAGCGTGCTTACAAGAGGTAGAAAATAGCCCCAATAGGACAAATCTAAAGTAATTGGCCTTAAAGTAGAAGTAGAAAAAAGATAGGGATAGAAAGTTCATTCAAAGAGAAAATAACAGAGAATTTCCAAAACCTAAGGAAATATCTTAATATTCAAATATAAGAAGGTTATAAAATATCAATCAGATTTCCTCTAAAGAAGACTACCTCAAGGCATTTAGTACCCAAATTCTCAAAGGTCGAGGATAAAGAAAGAATCTTAAAACCAGCAAGAGAAAAGAAACAAATAATATACAGTGGCACTCCAATACATCTGGCAGCAGACTTTTAGTGGACACCTTATAGTCCAGGAGAGAGTGGTATAACATATTTAAAGTGCAGAAGAAAAAGAAAGTTTACCCTATAATAGTGTATCTGGTGAAAATAGCATTCAAATGTAATGGAGAAATAAGGACTTCTCCAGACAAACAAAAGTTCAGAGATTTTATCAACACCAGACCTGTCCTACAAGAAATACTGAAGGGACTTCAATCAGAAAGAAAAGAAAATTAATGAGCAAAAAGAAATCACCTGAAAGTACAAAACTACTGGTAGTAGTAAGTACATGTAAAAACATAAACTATTATAACACTGTAATTGTAGTGTGTAAATTACTCTTATCTTAAGCAGAAAGACTAAATTGTGAACAAATCAAAAATAACAACTACACAATTTGGGAGGCTGAGGTGGGTGGATCACGAGGTCAGGAGATCGAGACCATCCTGGCTAACATGGGGAAACCCCATCTCTACTAAAAAAATACAAAAAAAATAGCCGGGCATGGTGGCGGGCACGTGTAGTCCCAGCTACTCAGGAGGCTGAGGCAGGAGAATGGCATGAACCCAGGAGGCGAGCCTCCTGCTCTACAGTGAGCCGAGATCGTGCCACTGCACTCCAGCCTGGGCAACAGAGCAAGACTCCGTCTCAAAAAAATAAAAAATAAAAAATAAATAAATAAATAAAAATAACAACTACAGCAATAATTCAAGGCATAGACAGTATAGTACAATAAGATATAAAGATATAAAGAGAAACAACAAAAAGTTAAAAAGCAGGGGGACAAAATTTAAGTGTTTAGCTTTTATTAGTTTTATTTTGCTCGTTTATTTAAGCAATCAATGTTGTCATCTGTTTAATATAATGTGTTATAAATTAGTATTGACAAACCTCATAGTAATCTCAAATCAAAAACACACAACAGAGACACAAAAAATAAAAAGCAAGAAATTAAATTATACCACCAGAGAAAATCACCTTCACTAAAAGAAAAATAGGAATGAAGGAAAGAAGAAAAGAAGACCACAAAATAATTAGAAAATAAATTATGAAATGGCAGGAGTAAGTTCTTACTTATCAATAATAACATTGAATGTAAATCCACTAAATTCTCCAATCAAAAGACAAAGAGTGGCCGAATGGATGAAAAAACAAAACCCACTAATTTGTTGCCTACATGAAATGTACTTCACCTATGAAGACACACAGAGTGAAAATAAAGGAATGGGAAAAGATATTCCCTGGCAATGGGAACCAAAAAGAAGCAAGAGTAGCTATACTTGTACCAGACAAAATAGATTTCAAGACAAAAATTATTAAGAAGAAACAAAGAAAGTCACTATTTAATGATAAAGCAATATTCAGCAGTAGGATATAACGATTGTAAATATATATGCACCCCACACTGGTATCCAGATATATAAAGCAAACATTATTGGAGCTAAAGAGAAATATACACTCCAATGCAACAATAGCTGAAGACTTCAACACGTCACTGTAAGCACTGGACAGACCTGTTAAACAGAAAGTCAACAGAAAAACATCAGATTCAGTCTGTGCTACAGAAGAATTAGAGTTAATAGACATTTACAGAACATTTCATTCCACAGCTGCAAAATATATATTCTTCTCTTTAGCACCTGTTTCATTCTCAAGGATAGACCATATGTTAAATCACAAAAAACGTCTTAAGATATTCAAAAATTAAAATAATACCAAGCATCTTCTTTGAGCACAATCAAATAAAACTAAACATCATTACAAGAGGAATTTTGGAAACTATACAAACATATGAAAATTAAATAATATGCTCCTTAATGTCCAATGGGTCAATGAAGAAATTAAGAAGGAAATTTAAATGAAAAAATTTTGTGAAACAAATGATAATGGAAACACAACATACCAAAACCAATGGGATACAGTGAAGGCAGTACTAAGAGGGAAATTTATAGCTCAAAAAAGAGAAAAAGAAATCAAATAAACATTCTGACAATGCATCTTAAAGAACTACAAAATCAAGAGCAAATAAACCCAAAA